>NW_026057586.1:60552973-60656877 GCF_023721935.1 Panthera uncia | reverse complement strand
GCTCCTGAGGGCCCTGCTGGTCTCAGGAATTCAGCAAGGATCCCAAGCACTGCACTGTCTCTCTGGAGAGAGTGGGGGCAGCGTCTTCCCACCTCCCCCCGAGAGCAACAGTACTCTGCGTGTTTCTGGTGCACAGGTATCTGACAGCAAAATCCCTAAGCGAAGTTTCCAAAGCTTCAGCACTTGGCAACGTCAAATAAATGCCACCAGAAAGGCTATTAGATAACAGCTAACATCTGTTGGAAGCTTGCAGGATGCCAGCCACAGTGGCAAGCACTGAGATGCATTAGTGTATTTCATTTCCATCACAAGGTAGGCATTATTATTATTATTATTATCCTCATTTTAAGATGAGAAAACTGAGCACAGAAATGTCATTTAAATCACCCGAGGTTATATAGTAGACGACAGAGATAAGACAAGTCACCAAAATGACTCACATACAATTGTAGTTTTTGTTTATTTTTTGAGAGAGAGAGAGAGCGCGCGCGCGCGCGCGCGCGCGCGCGCATGCAGTGGGGGAGGGGCAGAGAGAAAGGGAGCCACAGAATCTGAAGCAGGCTCCAGGCTCTGAGCCGTCAACACAGAGCCCGACATGGGGCTCGAACTTATGAGCCATGAGAGCATGACCTGAGCCCAAGTCGGAGGCTTAACTGACTGAGCTACCCAGGCACCCCTGTTTTAATGGAACTATATATGTAGAGCTATTATAATTAGATTTCTGGTGCAATTTTGCTTCCTTTCTTTTCAAGAAAAAAAAAAAAAGAGCCTGAAGAAAGGATACCAAGCTGAGTAAGGGAACGAGTTCAGAGACTGATTACACAGAGCACACCATCCTGTTTACCTTCCACCCCCAACATGTACTGAGACTCTTTCAGGGTGACTTCACACAAAATCCTTTAAACTGACTGCTTGAAGTTCTCGCTGTTACGACTGTAAACAAGCAAACATGTCACATCCTCAGCCACCAAGGATGTGTAACGTCGACCAAATAAGCACTGAGGCAGCGCTGACCAAATGCATCAGGGCGGGGGAAACAGGGACACCGAGGGGGAGGGGGGACGGGAGGATTTGCCACCTCTTGGCCCACAGGCTCCTTGGAAGGCTTAGGAAAGAACCTTGCCCTGCTGCAACCTGGCCACTGATGGTGCCCCTCATCGGGGCCCTGGGCATATAAGGGACTGAAGGCTGGTCGGCGACACCCAATCCGTAAGGTTAAACCACAGGAAACTGCATATTGTATGTCAAAAATGGCCGCATACTGGCAATCCCTCTTCCTATAATCTGTCCTATTTATTTTACAACTGGACATTTTAACCCCCTTCTCCTATTTCATCCATCACCCCCCACCTCCCTCCTCTCCACTCTGCCAAACATCACATTGTTCTTTGTATCTATAAGTCTATTTCTGTTTTGTTTTGTTTATTTGCTTTGTTTTTTAGATTCCACATGTGAGTGAAGTTGTATTTGTCTTTCTCTGACTTACTTCAATTAGCATAATGCTGCCCTCTAGATCCATCCATGTTGTCACAAAGAGCAAGATCTCATTTTTTCATGGCTGAGTAATGTTCCATAGTTTATCCTTTCATCTATTCACGGACACCTAAGTTGCTCCCGTATCTTCGCTATTGTAAATAATGCTGCAATAAACACAGTGGTGCATGTATCTTTTTAAATTAGTGTTTTTGTTTTCTTCAGATAAACACTCAGAAGTGGAACTGCTAGATCATAGGGTAGTTCTATTTTTAACTTTTTGAAGACCCTCCATACCCCTTCCATAGTGGCTGTACCAGTCTGCATTACCACGAACAGTATATGAGGGCTCCCTTTTCTCCACATCCTCACCAACATCTGGTATTTCTTGTCTTTTTGGTAATAGCCATTCAGACAAGTATGAGGTGATATTTGTGGTTTTGATTTCCATTCCCCTGATGATGAGTGCTGTTGTGCATGTTTACATGTGTCTTTTGGCCATCTGGATGTCTCTGGAGACATGTCTATTCAAATCCTCTATTTTTTTTAAGTTTTTTTTTTTTAAATTTATTTTTGAGAAAGAGAGAGAGAGAGAACAAGCAGGGGAGGGGCAGAGAGTGAGGGAGACACAGAAACCTAAGCAGGCTCCAGGCTTCAAGCTGTCAGCACAGGGCCCGATATGGGGCTTGAACCCACAAACCGTGAGATCATGACCTGAGCCAAAGTCGGACACTCAACCCACTGAGCCACCCAGGCACCCCATCCTCTATTTTTTAATTAAATTTTTGTGTGTGTTGAGTTGTGTGAATTCTTTATATATTTTGGATATTAACCCCTTATCAGTGATATCAGTTGCAAATCTCTTCTTCCATTCAGTTAGTTGCCTTTTCATTTCGTTGAAATATTCTGTTCTGTCGATGGCTTCCTTTTCTGTGTAAAAACCTCTTAGTTTGATGTCGTCCCACTGGCAATTTCTTATTATTCAATCTAATAGGTAATACAAGTCTTCTATATAAATGCAGATCTGGACCATACATAATGAAGCCAATAAGATGAAAAGCAAATGAGGAATTAGGAGACTCTGTGTCTAGTCCTGGCTTGACCTCTGGGTCAACACATTTGGAAGACCCTAGACAAGTCTCTTAAGGTTCTGCTGTCACATCTTGCTCATCTTTAAGTAAGTTCACACTTAAGGCTAGACTAGACACACTTAAGTCCGCTTCCAGCTGAAATGCTAAGAATCAAGAAGTCAAAATAAGAGTGGAGAGAAGGATGGGGCACCTGGGTGGTTCAGTCGGTTAAGCGTCCGACTTTAGCTCAGGTCATGATCTCATGGTTCACGGGTTTGAGCCCTGCGTCAGGCTCTGTGCTGACAGCTCAGAGCCTGGAACCTGCTTCAGATTCTGTGTCTCCCTCTCTCTCTACACCTCCCCCACTCATGCTCTGTTTCTCTCTCTCTCTCTCAAAAAGAAATAGTAAAAAAAAAAAAAAAGGAGTAGAGAAAAGGAGGTGTGGTCAAAATGTGAAGAAGTCAACTGCATATGACCCATGATCTATTGGGACAAGAGTAGTGCCGAGTACAGAGCAAGTACTGGAAACAGACACCCTGGAAAGAGTTAATCTCCCAAATTTCTTGGTCTCATGAAAAATAATTTGGCTTAAATACAAAGTAGTTTCAACTTTATCCTCAGTGAAATTAGCTTGGACCATTTAAAGCAATCTTTTCAATGAAGCTCATACATTTTCTGAAGTTCTTGTAATTCTTTTCTATTATCTGTGCAGTTGTTTTTATTTATTTCTACCATAACCCTTACACTATAAAATCTTACACTGGAGTAAGTATAAAAGTCTCCAGTTGAATTACCTAGAACTCAGCTCCAAGACAGCCATGACTATAAGAACATCTCACCAGGATATTTCTGCAGGTCTAGACTCTCTTTCTCCATTCCTGTTGTGAGCAGGACTCCTCGGATGTTTCATGATTTGTACAAGGTGCTCTGGCACCACTCCCCTCCATCCCTGGTCTACCTGCCAAACTCGTTCATTCTGAGGTCTGGTCCAGGTCTCACCTTCCCTGGGACAGGGCCACCAACTGCTCCCTAACAGGCCAATCCGACCCTCCTCTGCATAGACAACATACCTCAACGTGTCCTAGTTGTTTATTTAAACTCCTTCTGGACACACAAAAATGTACCTTGGCATTTCCAGTGTTTACCCCAGTTCCTGACATACCAGGTAACCATTCTTGAAAAACTGCATTGAACGCTTATTCAGAGAAAACTGATAATGGGTAATTTGAAAGATAATTATCTTCTAGTAAAGGAGAGAAATTCACATGATATGATGTACTACTTATTAAAGATAACTTTTAACAATGATCATCTTTATCAGCTTAATTCCTTCAAGCAGACAAAGATGCCAGTTGATGTCCTTTGAGTTTCTTGGGTGATTACATAGTTTCACCAAAACAAATAAAAATACAACGTTTTAAGAATTATTTTAAATAACCTAAAAAATTTAAAAACGAGTACTTGGTTATGATATGTCATCATTTAAAATGCAAAGCAACCGAACATTTAAATAATGTAAAAATTTAGAGGAGACTGGGTAAGGAGAGGAAGCTTGAGAAAGAGGGGTTAGGGTTCTCCCAATAATTTCTCAAATCAGTCGTATTCTCGCTAAAGGTATTCTTTAGGGTAATGAATATGCTGCTACGGATAAAAACAAATGAAACCTGGTAATAATTCCATAAAACTGCTAACATTAGTTTTGATTAAAATGAAAACTCAAGTAGCAATTTTTGTTTTTTACAAATACTCATTTGACTGAGATTGTGTAAATGGTTCTAGAACCCAATCAAGAATCATGGATGGTAAAACTCATTTTTGAAACCAAACATCACTCTCCTATCTGATGGATGATAATAAAAGGGGGAAAAAATAAGGAGAAAATGTCTGTTTTCCTTTTTCAGAGAGAACTGTAGAAGGAGTTTTTGCCGTGAAAAGTTTTCATTCTTTTCAGATATTTTTGAAGAATTATCATTGCACTAAGTGTAATATTTTATTTTATTTTATTTTATATATAGAGAGAGGGTGTGTGCATTAGTGGGGGAGAAGAACAGAGGGAGGGAGAGAGAGAGAGAGAGAGAGAGAGAGAGAGAGAGAGAGAATCTTAAGCAGGCTCCATGTTCAGCATGGAGCCTGACATGGGGCTCGATCCCATGACCCTGGGATAATAACCTGAGTCGAAATCAAGAGCCAGATTCTTAACTGACTGAGCCACCCAGGCGCCCCATAAGTGTAATATGTTTAAAACAATGTTCACAACTTACGTAATACTTTGTGCATGATTCAGCCTGTGTGTGTATGTGTGTGTGTGTGTGTGTGTGTGTGTGTGTGAGTTAGATGTGTATGTGGATAAACACATAGGATAAACAAGATTTTGGTAAGGTTCATTTCACTTCAATGTGGGATAAGCAAGTTCAAATGGAAATGAGTGGCTGTTTATCTTTTCTCTTCTTACATTTTACATGCTTTATAGAATGAAAAAAAACACAATTAGCCTGAACATAGTTTTGACTACTAATACTTCTTTAAACACTAAGTAATTATGTGCATGTGTAACAAATTGACTGCCACAACTGTGATTTCACTACTTAAGCTAAAAGATGACATTCTTTCCTTTTTTTAAACACCATGAAGCCAAGTCGGTAGACCCTGGGCTCACCTTAGGCTCCAGCCAAGCTCATGGCTCCCACAGTCCATCAGGACAACGAAGGAGCTACACTGGCAGATGGATCCTGATTTTGAGATGGGCATGTGCTTCCTGACCAAGTGAGTGCACGTGTGATTCCGTGGACTGACAATGTCTCTTCCTGTCTGCGTTCTTCTGTTCCGTCTCCCAGAAGCCTTGTTCCAAATCCACAGTGTGCCCGATTTTTTAATAAAATGAATAGTAAGTGTTCCAGCTGGGTTGGCAGCCTCTGTCCTGTCTCCCTAACTCTCCATCTCCTTTCAACACCCACCTTGACTTCAGCTAGGCTGGTTTTTCCCAACTCGGTCCGTAGCTCTTGCTGCTCTGCTAATGAAAACACTATTCTCCCAGGAAGTAGCCCCACCACACGACGCCTGTGGTCTGAGCCCTACTGTCCTTAGGAATCTCCTCTGAGTGGCTACAGAATTTCTAGTCTATCCCGCAGGAGGTAGCATTAAATTATACAACACTGTGTGGCTCATTAATTCTATAGCACATACCATAGCTTGCTGTACGTACGTCTTGTTTCTTCACTAAGTCGTAGGTTTCCTGCGGCTACAATCTTTGCGTAACTTTGCATAACTCACAGTCCTAAGTACAGTGCTGAGTGTGCGGCAATTACCTTGGTGACCACAGTACACATCTTGGAGCAGAACTCTGTGGCAAATGCCATGGCAAGCAAGGAGGCGATGGTTCCTACCCCCACTAAATACATGTTTATTGGCAAAACACAGCACGACTATGACGTGTGAGCTTTAAATAAGAAGGACGGGTAAAGATTTGAAATCATGACACATAATCCACTTTCTAAGTGAGTTTAAGCCTTGCTAATCGGAGGAACTCAAAGGGGGCAAATACTCCTTTCTTTAGTTACTTATATCACTCAGCATTAGTTGAGAACTTCCTAGGTACTCAAAAGGAACCTCTGGCAAATCAGTATTTAAATAAAGACGAATAGCACCCAAACTGTGTTTCGGGAATCGTGGTCGTTCAGGAAGAGGAATTAAGAAACAGCAGGCAGGTTTTGCAGGTGGTAAAGCAAGAACTGGTGGGAAGGAGGGACCACGTGTGATGTGTGGATGGAGGTAAGCGTGGCACATGGGAGGAAACCAGGGGTCTTTCCTAATGCAGAAGTTTCAAGGACTGGGAAGTGTGGGAGGGACAGAATGTCCTAAAGCCAAGAAGGAATACTACAGGATGGGTACAGAATGAACGGGAGACTCCTGTGAGACAGGGCACATGGCCCTACAGGAAATGGTCAGAGAAATAGCCCCAGAGAGCTACCAAACGCTCTGACACGTTATTAGCCACCCAGAACCCAAAGGTCAAATGCCCTCCAGGTGTTCCACTTGGGTTAACTGTATACTGTAAGGTACCCCTCGGAGGGATGAAGGCTGTGGCTTCTACGCTTTAAAACATGGATGTTCACCCTCCAGTTCCATCCACGTTGTTGGGAGAGTGAACTATGCTAAGTGAAGTAAGTCAGTCAGAGAAAGACAGAAACTTAACAGAAGACCATAGGGGAAGGGAAGGAAAAATAAGTTATAAACAGACAGGGAGGCAAACCATAAGAGACTCTTAAATACAGAGAACAAACTGAGGGTTGATGGGGGTGGGGGAGGTGGGTGATGGGTACTGAGGAGGGCACTTGTTGGGATGAGCACTGGGTGTTGTATGTGAGTGATGAATCACGGGAATCTACTCCTGAAGCCAAGACTACGCTGTAGGTGAGCTAACTTGACAATAAATTGTTTGAAAAAAATTAAGAAAAGAAAAAAAAGAAAACTATTACTCTAAAAGCAAAAAAAAAAAAAAGAATAAATAAAACATGGATGCCTAATAAAATTTTCCTATATTTTCGTAACGAAGTACTCTGGCATTTCGTCTAAGCACCAAAACCATTTCCTTACAATTTAATGCTAATTCGTTAATGTCAAACTTTATTTCAAAAACATTCACTTGGCAATTCAGGCTAGATATTTTCCCCACACTTAAAAGATTAACTGCAATTGTGTTTTATAAGTGACTACCACTCTGAGATAAAAAGACGTTAAAAGGACTGCTTTCTGAGGGCCCTAAGTCAATTTTATGCTACACTGGCTGTCTCTGGGTGCGAGACTGGGTATCTGGGGGCTGGAGTAAGAGAGAGACTTTTCACCCTCTTACATCTTTTGGACTTTGTGCCATACACAAACACTTCCTATTCAAAAAAATACAAATACAACTTTAAAAAATGCAACTGCTTTGTGTAGTGAAAATGTTATGCATACAGTGGATTTAATTTAATCCAATGCTGTTAAGAAAGGCAGAACAGAAAACGTACAGGAGTATTTTAAGAAGTGAGGAAAAAACCCCACACATTATGGATGAGGTTCTCAAGCAAAGCTAAAAAAATTCAAAAATCAGTGTCTGGAAGGAATCTTTTCAGGAGTAAAGTCATTGCTCTGCCTCTTAAAACCTCAGTGTACCTTTCTCACAAACCACACGTGTCAACTCGTTCAAGTCTTAATGTGACATAAGTATAGCCTACTTGTCTGCTCCTTCCACCATTTCCTGAGAGACAGCCGTAAAGTTCAAGATGTTTTCTCTCCCAGTTACATAAAACTAGCAACGATAAGGACAATATGCTCTAATGCTAAGGTATTTTTAAATGTCATAGGCTCCTGGAAAGAGCAAGTGTCCTTCGAAGTGAACTTCTGCTTTGGTAAGCCAAGTGACAAATTCCCAACGTATCAAAATTTGAGATGAGACTTGACAGCAAAAATCTCACACTTTCAAAGGACTGGAGGTTTCAATGACATCTTACTCAAGGAGTTAAAAAAATGTGTTGCTTTACCTTGTGACCCTTGAAAATGTGTCCCCTGTAAGGAAAAACACTCTAGGGAAGAGTTGCCTTGTGGGCTCAAGCCTGGATTTCTTGGTGTGTTGTAGACGAGAGGTTGCTCCACACGCTTTTATTATCAAGAGCACAGAATAATGGCCTTTTAATTATGTGAAGAGCAGCATCACGATCTATGTTCTATTTGGTTTTCACTGTAGGATGTAGAGAGAATCAAAAAAATTGGTAACAGCTTGCCCCCTTAAATATTTACTGTGGATAAAATTTATTAGTCTGCTAAAATCAGAGTGTGAATGTTTTGATAAGAACAGGGTAGTTATATGGCCTCAAAAAGAACATTCCTAGAACAGACGTAAGAATTACAAAGAGGAAAAGGGCAGCGGACCCCACCTTCACTAAGAGCTTCAGCGTTAACATCCGTGATGCACTAGGAAGGATACGAGGTCACTTGTGGGCTTTTGCTGCCAAAGCGTTAATCGCATCTGGTCACGACACATCAGATGAGCCACAGTGAGGGCACTCCTCAAAATTAATGTCTGGTCAAGGTCAGGACAGAAAGGAAGGCTGAGGAACTGATGCAGAATAAAGGAAAAATGGAAATGAAATGTAGTGCTTGATCCTGGATTGGACTATTGACCAGAGTTCTCACGATGATGATGACGATGATGATGGTGGCAACGACGAAGACGACGACTGTAATTTCACTATATTATTCACTATATATTATTATCTGGACAAGTGGTGAAAACTGAATAACATTTGTAGGTTACAAAACAAGACCAAATCAATGTTAAATCTCCTAATCTTGACAACCATACTGTGCTTATCAAAGTGCCTGTCCTTGTTCATCACAATACACACTGGAGTATTTAGAGGTAAAGGAACACGGTGCCTGCAACCAACTCTCAAATGGTTCATGAAGAAATGTGTGTTAGTGTAGACAGAAGGGGGAAGCAAATATGGCCAACTAGCTATTGGTGAATCTGTGTGATGAGTGCCTGGAAGTTCTTTGTACTACTTTTGCATTTTGGGGGTAAGATTAAAAGTGTTGCAAAATAAAAAGTTACTTGTTAGGAATGCCCCTTATGATACTGTCTCAAAGAAAAAAAAAATGGAATTTTATTTTATATTTATTTATTTATTTTTAATGTTTTTACTTATTTTTGAAGGAGAGAGAGAGAGAGAGGCAGAGCATGAGCGGGGGAGGAGCAGAGAGAGAGGGAGACACAGAATTCGAAGCAGGCTCCAGGCTCCAAGCGGTCAGCACAGAGCCCGATGTGGGGCTCGAACCCACCAACTGTGAGATCATGACCTGAGCTGAAGCCGGACGCTCAACCGACTGAACCACCCAGGCGCACCAAAAATGGAATTTTAAAAAAGCATCCTCATGGAAGCGCTAGTCTTGTCGATGGATCTAACCAAAATACTTTATTAAAATAATAGCAATTCCTTTCATTTTATACCAGCTGTGCAAAATGAAGTATGGGGGTTCCATTTGTCCTTAGCGTTTTGACAGAAGCAAAGTGAGGCTTGGAAGCAGGTTTCTGATGGGGGAGTGCCTTCTGCCCAATGGCAGACAGAGCCTCAGAGAGCCTTGCAAAGGCAGACATGCAGGAGTGGCCTCTTAATGGATTCGGGAGTAGTCTTGCCAAAGACAACTTACATTTTGTCACTCCCTGACTAGAATCAGTGAATGGTTTTCTAGAACCTTGAGGAGGAGGCCCAAATCCCCTGGCCTCAGCTCAGCATGAAGCTGGTCAGGTGGGGCCCCCCACACACTCCCAATAGCTCCCCATAAACATCTCTAGTGTAGCACTGTACAACAACATCCACTTTGTTCATAAGTCTGTATTCCCTCTAGAGGATAAAAGCGTCTAGAGGAAAAGTAGCGCTCCTTATTCATCCTGGTATCCACAGACACTTAAGTGTGTTGCCTAAACACTGAAGAAGCAAGAGGAGCTAAGGTAACTTCTTGCACATCCACCTTTCCCCCTCAGCAGCACCTTCACACTCAGTTTTGGCAGAAAAAGCCTTGGGGGTCATCAATGCTATCCCACTGAAGACTGCTCTTCAGACCACTCTGTTACAAAGGCCTCTCTCCAGAGAGAAAGGGAAGCCATGTTCCATCTTTGCCAACAGCCAGGGTACTCCATGCGCAGTGGGAAATCATGAAACTCCCTGCTTCCCTGGCAAGTTCTTTCCCTCGTTTCCTGCCGTTTCCTCAACTGGAGCTCTCAGACTAGATGGTCTCTAAGGCCTCACCAACAGTCCGTTTTCAACACACACCACGGTTTTTAAAATATGACTTTGACAACGCCCTGTAAAATCAATATGGCGGCCTTGCTCTGAGACATAGGCACTCACCACTTCCAGCAAACTTCAGAAAAGGAAAAAAATCCAGGGGTGCAAATGAGAGAAAGAATGGTTATTCTTTACTTAAAGAAATAATCTTTCTAGGATTTTTTCTTAAAACTAGAGAAACACATCCTGGGACATTTAAAATATTTTATTTAGCAAAAGTCTAATGCTGAAAACTTTCCTGAGGAGGAACCTATTCTTGAAATGTGATGTATTTCAGTATTAACTTCCCTCGCGGAGGGAGGGGGTGCTTCAGGATACAGCTCATCTCTCTATTATTAGAAAGGGTGTGTTGGGGTGAGTACTGTGTTATAAGAATTAGCCAGAAGCTTGCTGGAACGTGTGGCAAAACCAAGCAGACACTGTAGCCCCAGGGAGGAAGGTGAAAAATGTGACAGACATCTGGCAAATCTAGGGCAGTTACAGGTGGCCTCAGAGAACCTGTCGCTAGGCAAGGCACAGAACGGAAGGGAAGGACCAAGAGGGGCAGAGATGGTGGTAAAGGAGGAAGCCGGAAGTCACTTCAAGAAAATCTGACTGGAGGTAAGATGGAGTAGGAGGAACACGGCTGAGACACGGGGGGCTGTGGGTGACAGAGGTCAGGTGGGAGAGTACCTGGAGGAGCTCCCCCTGCCCCCGGGGTGTCTGTGCTGTGAGGAGACACTCAGGCCAGGGTTCTGAGCAGTCAGGGCCAGTGGATGGCTTGACAGCTCTTTGGGGATAATTAGAGACACCTCCTCCCAGGTATGTTGTGAGGTGTTGGGGACATCAGTACTTGGCGTGGACAGAGGACACGGTTTATAGGTGCTGGCTCAAAACAGGGCTGCAGGGTACAGCTGGCTGGTGGCGGAATAGTGAGAAGGTTCAGTCGTCTCCCCCCCTGCACCCAGAGAGGACTTGACAGTGTGCAGGCAGCTGAGCGTTCATCGGAGGCCACCAGGGCAGGACTGCGGTGAGGAGGGCTGGCACCAAATCAATGCCGGATCACTGCTTCAGTCCTCATAACGACCTCACGCAGTAGGTACTGTGATCACCTCTGTTTCACAGTTGAGAAAAGGCAGACGGCAACAAAGTGATTTGCTCAAGGTCCTGCAGTGGCGGGGACGTCAGAATTGGAGCCCAGGTGGTCTGGCCCCAGTATTTTCCCTCAAGATCAGGACACTGTCCAGTCCACAGACTCCGAGATCCTGGACAGGAGTCTCTGGAGCACCTTGTTCACTTCCTAGCCCAGGAGGATGCTCTTTCTAGGCCCTGCCTTGGCCCTTGAAAGCACAGACGCAGTCTGAGCCCCGCGAGGCCATTCTCCCCTTGGGCTCCCGTTCAGGGCAGTCAGCTCCCCACCCCGCGGCTCCCCACACCAGGGGCGGCTGAGATCTGGGAAGGGTACGCCCAAGGCGCCCCCGTGCAGTAATCCCTGTTTATTAATCGCATTTGAAATTATCCAAGAGGATTTTTCTCTTGGATGCCATATATACAGATTTCTAAGAGTTTCTGGTTTACTGTGGAACACATACTGGTAGTTCCCACTTCTTACACTTCCTCATGTTACCCTTCTCTTTTACAACACAAAGTAAACCTCACTCCTTCGAAAGGCAAAGAACAGGGTGGGTGCCTGGGACGTGGATCGAAATGTCATCTTGAGCGAAAGCGAGGGTTCACTGTTTCGTTGTATGGAGGGGAACCTTCCTTTCCGTAACACAGTGTGATGGCCCAGGTGGCCAGTCCCCGGACTTGTGACACCCACAGCTCCCTAGTGGAGTGGACAAAGGATTATGTTATATTCTAACAGGCACTCAGGAGTTGTTTTCCGTGTACCCAGCTGTGTGGTGTGAGTTGTTGGGGGAGAGGACAGGAGGACAGCCAGGGGAGAAGCCTGTTCCCTGGGAGCTAACACAACTGGCCTGTCATTTCCTGACAGTGCTGGGGGGCTCAGAGGGCCCTGATGAGGTTCGAGGGCAAATGCTGGGGACCTAGGGGGGTACTGCAGCTGGGGCTCCAGACGGAAAATTTACTCCTACCTGACACATATTGTGGGCTTTAAAGACTTTTTGGGTGGTGGGATGAAAGAGTTCAGTTGGTTAGAAAACACTAGCCCACTAACCTGGGTGATGTGAGTTCTAGAATTCTGCACGCATTCCCCACAGGACACAGGACAAGCGCACAGTCAGGAGTAGCTAAGGGTGCCTCAGCACCGGATGCTTCTCAGCCCTTCCGTGCACCCTCCTAACAGCCGCTCCAGGAAGCCTGGCTCCCACATCTGTTCTCACTGAGGGGCAGGTCACTTGCCAGGGGTCACGTCTTTTGAGAGTGGTGGATCTAAGACCCAAGGTGGGCAGCTCCCCGGGCCCTACCCCTCTGCTCTGCAGGGAGCCAGCCTATTCTTCAACCAAATTCCTGGTGTACTTTTACCTGGGAGGGGAGGACAGAATAGTTCCTGCTCTCCGGGCTTATGCTGACCTATAATTCTGATAAAACGGTCACTTAGGAAATAGCAGCTAGTAATGACAGAGTACCGATCAACATATCAGACTGCTTTCACATTTCTCCTTGAGCCTTGTTTATCAGCTTCCCCTTAGAAAAAAAAACCTAGCAAGCCACAATTTTAAAAGAGCTAATAAAATCCCCACATTTTAAGAAGAAAGGAACCACGCAAATTACTAATTCAATTTAATTAATTGATTTAGGTTTGGTATTGTGCTAAGAGTTTTTTGGGAGGTGAAGGGGGAATGTGTCACAGTCATCAGCTGAGACAGTTTTCAATCACCTCATGCGTAGATGAGCTGGAGGCAAAGGCATGGTCCTAACTAGTGCAGGGGTTCCTGGACGGACCCCAGTCCACAGAAAGACAAGTTTTGGATGTATGCATGAGAAAAGAACGAACTAGGCACCTATCAATGAATACCATCCCACACCAGGCTGCTCCGTTATCTCCCATCTGAATTGCTTCAATAGCTTCCTGAAGTTGCCCCTCTGCAGTCTTGGCTTCCTACTATCCATTCTCCACCTACAGCCAGAGTGGTCCTGATAAATCACAACCAGAGCATGTAACTCCTCTCCAAAGGCCCTTCAGATCAGTACAGATCTGGGAGGTCTGGCCCTGAACATTCTCCCTTACCCCCCCACCTCTCCAGAACAACTGTTAGCTGGAGAGATGCTATCCCCTGTCCACCTTGGCATTCTCTATTAAAACTTAGGTTTCAAGTAATTCAGCTGCCATCCAAATGGAAGGCAATATGAACAGCAAAAAGCCAAAAGGTAAACTTAAGTGTAATATTCTTAGAGAAAATCCTTAAGACACCTCAAGATAAGGCTAAACTTTTCACGATAATGGGCAATCTCATATAATTTTAAATGTACATTCTGATTTTTCCCTCTTAAATTAAAGAACTCTGAAATTAACTTTTTATGATAAAATCCTTTTCTATCTACAAGAAAATGAGCCTAAGACCTCACTTGTGACACCGAAAGACTTTCTCAAGGATCCAATCTCAAAAAGTCCTAGATTTAATGAATTTGTGCTGTATTTACTATTAAGATACTTGATTTAGCTCTACTTTTATGGCTTTTACAATAATATATAGTTTCTTTAAATAAAAGTTAATTTTCTCCAATATCTTAATATTTTTCTCGGTGAGGATCATCAAAATGTGAATCCAAGAACTATTCAAGTTAGTAATATAAGTGATGACTATTTCAAAGCATGATAGAATACATGTTACTGAAAAATGTGTGGACATTAAAATAAAAATGGAATCTTCAGAAGGAACGTTATATGTTTAGGTATTAATTTCCTTCTTTATATAAATGTAGACTATTAGAAACATAATCACATTTGACACGCCATAGGCACATAAGACAAAAGAATGTCAGGTTTAAAACCTACCGAAAGAGAAAAAAAGGATTATCTCTGAAAGAGCATAATTGCATTCATCCCAGTCAACCCAGAACTGTTGGGTCCTAATTCTCTTTTATTTTATTTGTAATGAATTATGGTTTCTGATACTTATTTTTAAGTAGCCTTAACACACCTATGTGAAAATACATGTTTTCAAAGGAAATGGGTCCTTCAGTTTTCTCTTTTTATTAAAAATATTCACGATAGAGCTCAAAAACACTTTCACAGGTTAGGTGCTTTGGATTCCTTAGTAATCCCCTCAGGAGTTACTGTTTCTGAACTTGGCATTGAATATGAAATCCCTTATCAGGTGTGAGCCTATCATGTGAAGAAGAAAAACATGTGACTAACACACCTTAATTCTAATTCCTCATTACATGATAAGAATCACTTTTTTTCCTAAGTCAGAATGATATAGGAGATATTTTATGATTACTTACTTTCAAGCAAACATGCCCAGACAGACTTGAGAATTCAAGTATATGTCTATGAATGTGTAAATCTGAAGTTGCATGGGAACGCCATCTGTGATTTGAGCTAGGACCTTGTAGTTTTGGGGGACCTCTTCGATACACAGTGTCACAGAGTACTAAGGGACACCCTATAGCTCTAGCTGGCTGAATTACTGCTTTGGTCCTACCCCCTACGCTCCTCCCTCATCATCTCCTTTACCCCCTCTAAGCCATCCAGTTAAAGACACAGCTCAGGGAGCACCTGGGTGGCTCAGTCGGTTAAATGTCCCACTTGGGCTCAGGTCACGATCTCATGGTTCATGAGTTTGAGCCCCACATCGTGCTCTGTGCTGACAGCTCAGAGCCTGGAGCCTGCTTCGGATTCTGTGTCTCCTTCTCTCTCTCTGCCCCTTCTCCACTCATGCTCTGTCTCTCTCTCTCTCTCTCTCAAAAATAAATAAACGTTAAAAATATTAAAAAAATAAAAAAGACACAGTTCAGTAAAAAAGTGTTCCTGCTGTGCCAGACACCCTAGCCCCCTTTTCTAGCCAGTTTGCCACTTCTAACCCTCCCTTTTAGAAATTCTAGAGCTCTGACTGGTTACACTGGAATGCTTATCAGAAGCAAAAATCAAATGAAAGGATGCAAACAAAAGCTTTAAAAAAGGGTAATCCTTATCTGCCATCTTGCTGCAAAGCCTATAGGACAGGATGCTCCCGTTGAAGAGACAGGGTAGGGGCTAGAAGGCGCACACTGGCCCAGACTTCAGTCAGAGCATTTTACACACTGTCTGTTGTACACACTGCTTTTTGCATCACCTTCCCTTCGAAGAGAGGACTCTGAGAAAGAAAAATGTCTCAAGAACCCTACACCGGGTGATGAAAACTTTGAAATTCTGTTACTGTTGGGAACATACACACATACACACACACTCACGCACGTGCACACACAGAGGTGCAGGCACAAATATGTTCTTTTGGCACAGCTATAAGAAAGATGAGTTTCTGAGAAATCTAACAAATATATTTTCCTTTGACACATGCTTAATCCAATCACCACATAACAATATTTTGAAAATATGCATATACACCAAAGAAAAGAAAATTACAATTTATTTCACCCTTTCACATGAGCCATACTGCCATCCCACTGGTTAGGAAAGTGCCCGTAAATACTGCAGATGTGAAGCAAACTACATTTTTCCATCATAGAATAAACACTCAGAAGGGATCCGTGTTATTTACAGCATGCATTCTCTTCTCATTTGAGCTACAGGATGCGCATCGTAAGAGTGACCTGAATTCTGTTCTACTATTCCCATGGAAGCGATCACTTACCATAAGTATTTCTCTCTGCTTACGTAAATTCTATTCTTTGGTTATCTGGGAAACTGCTGAGTTATTAATTTAGAAATACATATAGGAAAAAGTACTATCAATATTTTCCTCAAGGTATGCCACTTTCCTGATTACCGACCTCACGAATACATTCATAAAAGCGTTTCTTACAACCCCACCGTCTTTAATATTTTTAACAAAGGTTAATATTTTGTCATGAAGGAAAGCCTTTCTCTAGGCAGAGAGCTAGATTTTAAAGAATGTCAAGAATAAAATAATATTAGCATTGATTCTCAAACAATCTCATTGAAAATGGGTCTCTCTTGAACCATTTAAAATATTTCAAGAAGGATTTACTTACCTGGGAATATTCAAAGTCAGTGATAGGAGCTATACTCTTGATATAGTCTGATCGAAACTGGTTTTCTGGGTTGGCCAGTGGAACTGGAGGTATGATAGTACTCATAGCAGAAACAATTGTCTAAAATGGAATGAAGAAAAAAGCATATGGATAAATAGAACATTGAGGCTCCGTGTATGACAACTAAAATATACCAAACAAACATTTTTTAAAAAGCCCTTACCACAATAGCGTCTTTAACATTTTTCCGGATGTCCAGGATTTTCTGTTTCTTTTCCCTATATGAAGAGAATTGTTATTAATTTAGTTCACTTTTAGCACTCACTTGAATCAGTTGATGTGGGGTTTTAAACTTCCAGCTGCAGCATGGGGCTAGACTGGTTTTCCTGGGGGTCAATGTCAACCCCCAAGACAAAAGGTGCAAAGTTTTTAACTGGTAAAGGAAAACATGCTTTTTTTCTAATCTGTACTCTAAGTAAACTTGAATGCATGCGTTACAGACCATATATAGTTGTATACAGCTACGCAGACTACACATAGCCTAGCAAAGTGGTTATGAATACTGCATATAAAAGCTATACAGCTACACTTGTAAATACATTTTATTTGAATTACCATATGTGATAGTTAGGAATTGAAATAGAAGCAAAGGATATAGACAAAAATATTTAGTGACATATTGGTTAAGTGTACCCAGAGCAAAACTAATAACACAGACCAACACCTCAAGAACATCTAATAAGTCATATTTTGTTAAGCAAGTTATTTTATTTTTTGATCTAGACACCACCAAAAGGATTCGGCTAAATATTACAAATTCAACAACAGGCTTCTCTTTTCCTCCCTCTCAAAAGTCTGCTCGATGATCAAATTAACTGTTTAAAGAAAGCACTTTGGGGGAAGCTAGAGAGAAGTGAAAAAGTTCGCATGCAGTTTGGAGGCAAAGGCAAAAGCAAAACTGATCGTTCCTTACTCAGGATTAAATCCATTGACATGCAGGATCCTCATTTGTTTGACGATAGTGCTTTTCCCCGACTCACCAGCGCCTGCAAACAAACAAAAAGATTGCTGTGATCTGTAGCCCAACACCGTTGCCATCGCTGCCGCCAACCCAGACAGCAATTACCCTACCCAGCGTGGGTATTTTCCAGCACGCGCCAGCTCGTGGCTGGAGGAGCGGTTCCCCGGTCGCCGGCGGTGCGCGCTGCCCCCTCCCGGCCCTGCCCGCCCGGTCCCCGCGCTGGCTCGCTGCGCTCTGGGCTGTGCGCTCCGCTCGGGCCGGGGCCGCCAAGCGCCCACCGCCCTTACCCAGTAGCAGCAGGCGGTGAGTCGCTTTGTAAGCCAGACGCTCCTTCTGCAGCTGCTTCTCGATCTTCTTGTTGGCCTCGCGTCGTTCTTTTTCATCGACGCCCTGGTCTTCTGCGGTCTTGCTGTTGCCCAAACACCCCATGCCTGCCCCCTTGGATGGACGTCGGGCAGAGTTAGGAATGTGCACAAAAAGCAATAGAGAGTTGTAGATGTGTGTAGATCCTGCGACGGCTTCTCCTCCTCGCTGCTGAAAGAGATGCTCTGGTCTCTCGGTGTTTTTCGATCAGAACAAGCGTTCCGTCTCCCCTCCCTCTGCCCACCGCAAACTCCTAACTCAAAAGGATGCGAGGACGACTCGCGGAGCCAAATAAATACTTTTTAAAGCTAAAGGCTTAGTATTTTCTGCTGGACAAACAGCATGGCATGAAAGGAGACGGGGGCCGAGAGCGCCGAGCTCTGCCGGAGCCAGCCGGGATGGCGCTGCGCCCTCCGCTCGCCCCGCGTCTCCGCGCCCGCGCCACCCGCCGAGCTGAGCCCCGCTCAGCCCCGCTCCCGCCTGCGCGGCGGGGAAGCGCCCAACGGGACCGTGAAGATGCCCGGGCCCCGCGGGCTGCTGGCCGACCGCGGCGCGGAGGGACGGAACTCGTCGCCGGGTCCCCGAAGGGCGATCGTGGACACCAGGCGGGCGGCTCGCGCTCCGCGCTGCCTCCGCCGTCGGACGCGCGCCCCCTCCCGGTTCCGAGCGACCCCCGCGCCTCCGCCCGGCCGGGAAGGGGAGCTGGGCCTGCTGGCGAGGATCTGGCAGGGGCGCTAGCGCTAACGGAGCTGGAGGGGTCGGGAGCTGACCTCTAGGAGCCCGGCCCCGCGGGACGCTCACCCGCGCGGGGTCCGCACCGCGCCCGCGTGGCCCTCTCGCACTCGGAGCCCGGGAGAATGGGTCTGGGCGTGCGCTCCCCGCCGATGTCTCGGACGCCTCCTTGCTCCAAGGCGGGCGAGGACTCGCGCAGGATCATGCATATTCTATCAGGGAGGAGGATCTGTAAGAGGCTCACCAGTCACACCGCCTTTGTTCGTTCATTTTCTAGACTATTCCAGCGCACCCACGCTGCCGCCTCCCTTAGCCTTTTGTCTTTATCTCCAGCCCCCGTTTCTCCTTCGCAGTTCTCTGAACAGCTCTACTACTTCCCTAGGAGACTCAATGGCCTTGAACTTGGCATCTTAGCGGTGGAACTGATGAAGGCAGGAGACCGGACTGTGCTCTCATTCGCTGTGCTGAGTGCGAGTTCCCAGAGACGGTCCGTCCGCAGTCTTGCAGTCGACTTTTTGGATTTGAGGGAAAGATGGCAAAAGAGGCGACCTAGCAGAAGTCCAGGTCCGAGATCACTTCCTTGTGCAGCGCTGTTAGGGCTTGGTGAGGCCGGCACACAGATTCTTTTACATGGCCTTGTTCATCTGTCTTCTGTGCCCCAGTTTCTTCCCTCCCAGCCTACATTTCTCCCTTTCTCACCAAGGCCTGATCTTCTTTACAGAGAGCAAACACCACGGCGGGGGTGGGTGGGTGTGGGGTGTTTTCCTTGCTCTGCTGCCCCCTCCCCTCTGCAGCCTGCACCCAGGGGCACAGCCGGCTTCACTTGTCCACTTGTCTCTTCTCCTCTGGCTCTCCCCTCTCTCCTCAGCCTCCCCTTTTCTGCTGGCTTGTTACCTCAAGTGGACAAACGTATTCACCTCTGCCTTATTCAAAACCAACAGCACCTCCTTACATCTCAGGCTCCTTGTTAGTATCACCATTTTCCCTCCTGCACATGGCAGCCTAGAGTTAGGAAGGGCATCTGACTCTGGCCTGACTTTCTTTACCTCCTGTTCACACCTCTCAGCTCCTGGCAGCCTGGCTTTGGCCCACCTCCCTACTGAAGATATTCAGTATATTTCAGAATATTGAAAATATTCTCATTAGGGTCTTCAATGGCCTCCCAGGCACTGAACTTCATTCATGAACTTAGGTCTTTACTTTCTTTGACCTCTCCAGGGAGCTGGCACTGACCCTCCTTGAGACTGTCTTGTCCTGTGGTTTTGATGTCCTGTTCACCCTCTGCCTGGTGGAGGTGCCTGAGACCCCACCACTCTTTCTCCCCTTGCACACATTCCTGGAAGGGCTGACTGTATCCTCAACAGTCTGTGCACATGGCTCTATGCCCACATCACATCTCCATCCTGGCTCACCCGCTTGTCCAACGCCATCCCCAAGCACACCTCCATTTCTATGCCTCACAGGGATCCTCACTTCTACCTGCCAAGGGCTGAGCTCCTCCCCTAAGCCTACCCCCACACCCCCCCGCCTGTTCCTCTCTGTTCTCTCTCTCTGTGATAAGGGCCCCTGATTTTCCAAACCAGAACATGGGAGCCGTTCCTGACTCCTTTTCCTTCTTGCAAACCCGAGTAGTTATTGTGTCCCAAAGAGTCTGTTTCCTAAATATGTGTCCTGTCTTTTCCACCCTATCTTCCGTTGCCATGGTCTTAGATCACGAATCTAACCTGGACTTCAGCAATGGCTCCTGCTCACTCACTCCAGTACTGGTACCATGTTGCTGCAGTGACAATACAGATCTGCCATGTTCCTGTCGCCTATGAGGGCTTGACCATGATCCTTCAAGGCTGGGTTGATGTAAACTCTGTGGCCACAGCTCTCTCAAGTCTCTCCCCTTCCCAGCACTGCCCTGCCTCTCCTTCCAACTACTTGTACTTCCTGAACACCCTAGCTTATCCCTGGGTCCACATGCTGGTTCTTTCTGGAATACCTGGAATACCTTCTTCACTTGGCCACCTCCTAATTATCCTTCAAGCCTCACCACTCCCTCCACATTCAGGTTAGGCCCCCTTCCCTGTGCTGCATCGTCTCACCAGCTCCTTGCATTGTAATGGTTTATTTGCAGCTTTCCCCACAGTTCACTAGATGGGTGACTCTACAAGGGCCAGGTCTGAGTCTGTCCTTTACACATGCAGCACCTGCATCCAGTCCAGGGCCCGGCCTACAGGAGCTGCCTGCCCCAGGAACCTTCATGGAATGGATGAATGAATTCATGAGAGCCAGAGATAACTCTGCTCAAAGTCTGGGGTCTCATGAAAGGAATTTTGTGATCAGGTTTTAAGTTCAGAGAGTACTTGTCCAGGTTAGTATCATGTTGAAATTATTCTTTTCGACAAAAGCAAACCTCCAGTGCCATACTATACTCTGAGCTAGGTTGAAAGTTCTCGTGTTGTGTAAGGGGACTATTTATCACTGTTGCCAGGCCTCACACCTCGAGTTAACACAACTGTTCACACGTGGCAACAGCAAGCTGGCATGTACTGTGGCTACTGGGGAAGTCGGGAGGCGAGAAAAGGTAAGTAAAAATTGCTTAGTGTAGTGGGATGTTTATAAGGATTTGCCAACTTTTGTAATGCCAAGATTTTTAGAAACTGTTACTTGGAAGAAAAAGTTTCAAAACAAATCCCATGGAAACTTATAAAGGGAGAATTAAGTTAGAACCCCCAAACCACACTTTGAAGGCAGCCTGATAATTCGGTGACCCTAAAAACACAGCAAAAAGTTTCCACTTGTTCAGATCTAAGAATTAGGGCTGTTACAAGACAAGACAACAGGTCCAAAATGGAGTCGCTTATGCTAAGCCCCGCATCACCAAACTGAGAATCAATTAGTTTTGGCTTTCCCAGAAATGAAATCTTAAACCTGTCAATCTGAAACCGCCAGATCAGCACTAGTTAGATAATCTGCCTCATACACTCCTGTCATCCCCTAATGGCAAGGAACCTTGCAATAACCAACCCACTTTTTAACCTAGTGTAATTGCCTTGTTTCCGCTCCCGGCTGGATATGGAAGTCTTTATTTTGTACTGCTCCTCGGAGCTACTTTCCATCAGCTAGATGGGGTGTTGCCTGATTTGAATCAAGTTTTGCTCAAATAAGCTCTTAAACATTTTAATATGCCTGAGTTTATCATTAAACAGGGTTAACAATAAATTCTTATATTTGGAATTCAGAAAGACTTATGTGAACAGGTATGATGAAAAATATGCCATAATACACCCAAGAAGTTAATATATCAATATAATAATAATAATAATAGTAATAAAAAATAATAATAATCCGTGTAAAATAGCTTCTACTAGTTGTCCACTGATTTCTGGCACTGTGCTAATCCTTCCCATGGAGTAATTTGTGTAGCATTTGCAGTAAGGAACTATTGCCAAGATTACTTCCAGAAGCTTAGAAGGGCAAGGAAGAGGTGTATCTGAGATATAAACCTTTGTGTCCTGGCTGCGATATCTGCACTGTACGAGGTACAGTGTGCCCACAGTCCACTGCTAAACATTCGAAAATAGAAAGTCAACGTCCGTATTCAGTGATGCAACAAAGCCAGTTTTACCTAGTCTGTTATCCGGTAGGAGTTCAAGACACTTTTTTTTGTTTTTTTTTAAATACAATCATCTGGCCTTTTTCTAGTCTGGTCTGGGAAGCGAATCCTCATTTGTGTTTTAAACCATGGGATCAGAATCCCAAATCCCAGCTGGCTCTGTTGCGGCAGCAGGAGAGGAGCTTTTGGGGAGCACCCAGGGTAACCTGGAGCGCAGGCAGCGTGAGCATCTGTTGCCAGGCAACGGTTATGCAGCAGCATCGCCCTCACCAAGAAGAACGCACACCCACCTGCAGAGACTAAGGGCTGCCCTGCAGCTGCTTGTCCTGAGAGGAGGGGGTGGCAGCGGGGCAGGGAAGCGCCTGCGCCTGCCTCCGAGGCTGGGAAAGGCCCTGGGCTCACCAAGGAGAACTGAGAAGGCACAGAGTTTGAGGCAGAAGGACAAAGGTCAAACAAAGTGGTGTTTTCCTCACTCTTGTTGATATTTAAGACAGGGTATCTCAAGTCTGAGTGCATTTGGAAGTTTAATTATTTAAATTTCTTTTACACTTAGTTTTGTGAATTTTGAATAGTGACTTTAAAATTTGGTTTTGCCTCCGACCCTCTGATTTAAGCTGGCACGTGATGAAAACAAAAAAGAAACTGCACCTGTTCTCTGGTTAGCTGAACTCAAGATCGTGGCAGCAGGACCGACACCATTTGCTTCTCCCTTAAGGAGGTGCCGGTAGAAGTGTAATGAACAACCGGCTGGAACATTCAAGGAAACGGTTTCAGTTTATGACAAGCCTAGATGATTATTTGAAAAATGTAGTAACTGGTCTTGGGGTGGCATTTTATGCTTTCCAACTTCCTGAAGGTTAAAACTGCAGTAAGAATTTTAGAACAGATGTATCAAAAGTTTTAGAAGAAAAGGAACAAAACAGTTTAGGAAAGGTGCGTAGTTACTAATTCCATGCAAGGGCAGTGTTCCAAGAAACTAAAAGCTGCAGCCAGTTTTGCTAAGCCCAGGGCGGGGGGTGGGGTGGGGGAAGGGGGTGGTGCCAGCATGGCCACCGGCTGAGCGGATGGTGTGCACACAGCCGTGCCACTGTAGACAGCTTGCGGTTGTTTTATCTCTTTTCTTTCTTAGTGCATTGGTGCAAATAACCCGTGTAGATTATTTTCCCTTAGAACAGAGCTCACTGCATGACCTAATTACCATACACTTAAAAATACTGTGGTTAAAAAGTTGTACATTTTTATGGAAAAGCAGGGACACATTCAGTTTACCCTTTCTGTACATAATACTCTGCAATCAAATACTTGAGAATTCATTGAAATAATTTGTCTTTTTTCGCCCTTGCTCCTCCAGCCAAAGTAATATTAAGTAGCATTTGGAAGGGCCATGCATAAAGGGTAGTGATGCAGTCTGTTTAGCTGACAGCTTTAAAAGCTAAAGCAGCAACGAATCTGTAGGAAAGGTATCTTAACTGACTTTCACCCTGCCCTGTGTCCAAAAACCTAGGACTGAAATATCCTCATTGGAATACACAACTCAGTGTGACAGGCGGGAGTTTAATTACAGTATAAAAATAGAAGTGAGACTACTGAATACCTTAAAGAAAACAACAACAAAGACTCCATAAAGCAGAATGGGAAATCTGCAAACAGCGTGAAACTATTACAGTGTTGCAGTTCAAAACATCTGTGAAAGCTACCAAGCAGGGTCAGGTTATGGGGCAGAGACATCAGAAGGACAGCTTGTGGACCCTCAGCGTATATCGATCGCAAGAGAAACCACATGCATCAAAGTTGCATTTAGTACACATTTCCCAAACAGAAATCAAATAAGGGGCTCAAGAAGGACGGAATGAAAATTAGCCTTCCACCAGTAAAGATTAGCATCCCTAGCTATTTTATCCTGATCTTCAACCTTAGATGGCCTAACAAAGTATGGGACTACAGCAGATTTTCAGACACAGGTTGCTTAATTGATAGATTTTGATAGTGATGTAAAATTGCAAAGATAGTCTACAGTTTTAAAGATCTTTCTTTCTTTACTAATTAACAACCATCAGATGTAAGATGTAGAGCTTGCAAACAAACAAATCTACCATATGTGAATCAATTTTACATGTTTTCTTTTTCATTTTTTTTAGAGTTTTTATTTTAATTCCACTTAGGTCACATACAGAGTTATACTAGTTTCAGGTGTACAACATAGTGATGCAACACTTCCATACCACACCGTGTGCTCATCCCAACAAGTGCACTCCTTAATCCCAGTCACCTGTTTCACCCATCTCCCCCCCCCCCCACCTCCTTCTAGTAACCATCAGTTTGTTCTCTATAGTTAGGAGTCAGTTTCTTGAATAATGCTTAAATCTAAGGAATATTTTATGACAAAAATAGTTTTAGCATTTAGTTCTAGATACCATGAGTTTTCTAGTCCTCAGCTAACTATATCCACCAACACTTTTTTTAAAGATTCAATCTCATGCAATCTCTGGGGTTAGAAGAATGCTCCCGGTGATTAAGAGCTCTCGTCCAATTTAGTTTTTTGTAAAGTGCATCACATTCTTCCCCTGATTGGGAGCAAAAAGAGACAATGTGATGCACCTTTTAAATGCTTACAAACGTTCTCTTGGTGTCAGTGAGGTGCCCTTATGGGATGCCAGAGCTTCAGGAGGCTTGGTGACAGGAATCCTGGTTTTTGCACGCCTATTCATAGGGTTGGACTTCAGTGATGCCTGCCTGCCTCACAATTGTCCTCCTAATTTAAGCAAATCCAGTAACAATATGCTATAAGGCAAGGTCATTAAGAGAATCCAATTTTGTATCTACGCAATATAGATTCATGTCATTGAACACATGTTTATCTCTTCCTACAGGCCATCATCTGTGGAGATGTACCACTGAAGCCATTTTCTCACCTTCTCGAGCAGCTGGGGAAAACAAACTAGCACACTGCCATCATTCAGAGATCAATGTGTGACAACATGCATGAGCCCAGGGCTGAAAGGGGTGGGAGGGTTCATGGAATTGGCAAAAGCTTCACCAAGGAGGAGGGGCCCCAGGTTGGACAGGGTAGGGAGTAGGAGCACACTACAGGTGAGGAAGAGCTGCTTAAGTAAAAGCAAAGGGGAGGGAATAGGTATTGCACAGGACGCAGAGGGACGCACGGTGCACCGTGTCTCTGAGGTGGGGTGAACCCAATGAGCCCCAGGAAAATACATACTCTTGGCATGGCAATTTTCCTAAGATAAAAGCTCTCCCTTGGCTTGTATAGCTCAGAGGTTAAGAGCATGGGTTGCTGAGCAAGAATGGCTGGTCTCAAATCCATTTTCTGCTGTGTGGTTCTGTTTCTTTCTACATAAATGGGTGAGGACAATGGCACTCACCTCATAGAGTTACGGCAAGAATGTTATGAATCGGTTCATCTTATCATAGTGGCTGGCAAGGAGCAAGCTCTTAATAAATGTAGTAATTATTATGATTCAACGTTAATTTAACAAGTACATATCCACTTAATTCCTCTACATGAAGCAACACGTTGTCCTCGATGAGCTCCTGATTTTTTCTACTAGGCAGACACACGAGCAATGGCATATAGTACAGTCAACAAAGATTGGGTGAGGGTCTACCTACACTCAGCTGAGCAAAGTACTAGCCGCTGGCTGGGGACATAAAGGCAACATGTTGGAATCAGAAAAAAAAAAAAAAAAAGCACAAGTGGTGGATGGATAGACAAAACGTGGTCTACACATAGGATAAAATAGTATTCTGCTTCAAAGAGGAAGGACATTCTGGGGACCCCTGGGTGGCTCGGTCTTTTGAATGTCTGACTCTTGATTTTGGCTCAGGTCATGATCCCAGGGTCATGGTATTGAGCCTTGCATTGGGCTCTGTGCTGAGTGTAGAGCCTGCTTAAGATTTTCTCTCTCTCCCTCTGCCCCTCTCCCCTGTTCGTGTGCGCGATCTTTCTCAAATAAAAAAAAAAAAAAGGAAGGAAGGACACTCTGAAGGGTGCTGCAACATGGGTGAACCTTGAAGACATTATGCCAAGTGAAAAAATAAAAACAGTCACTAAAGGACATTTACTGTGTGATCCCACTTACTTCAGGGACCTAGAGTTGGTCCGATTCATGGAGACAGAAAGTATAATGGTGGTTGCCAGGGGCTGAGGGCAGGGAATGGGGAATTATTGCTTAAAGGGCAATGAACATTTCTGTTTGGGAAGAGGAAAACATTCTGCGGATGGATGGAAGCAGTGGCTGCCCAACAATGGGATGAATGCAGTTAATGCCACGGAATCATACACTTAAAAATGGTTAAGAGGGTAAATTTTATGTTATGTGTATTTTGACACAATAAAAACAAGAAAAACTTGCACGTAGAGTATTTATCATGCCGATGTGGAATAGAGAAATCTTTCTCCTTTGTGGTTTCAGGATGTTTGTTTTGACTTTTCTGATTCTGGTTAAGGGACTTCAATTTCTTTGGAAACATTTACTGCAATTATAGATTCTTACCAGCAGGTGGCAATGTAGAGCTGGAAGGACAGATGGAAGCTGTAGGGATGCTTCAGTGGTACACTGACATTCATTCTTTCACCATTAAGTATGTTTTTAAATGTCTATATACGCATAGCTTTGAGATTATAAGGATTAATTAGACACGGCCCCCCATCTCAAGCAGTTTACTAGTCTAGTAGAGAGGGGCAGACATGCAATCAAGTAAATGCAATCAAGTTCTCCGCATTCTATAGAGATTACAGCAAGGATACATGGGGGGGGGTGTGGTCAATTATAAAAGTGAAGAAAGAATATCATTTACTTTCCCGGGGAAATGCATGCTAACCTTTGTTACTCACTCTTCATCTTAATTTTGAAAAGACACTGAAAGGTGCTTTATTTCTAGCATCGCATCTGATCCTCACAGTGGCCTCCAAGATGCACATTATTATCCCCATTTTGCAGAAAGGGCTGTTGGTCTGAAGGTCCCACCAGGGCCTGAAAGGGGTGGGGCACCTGTCTGATCGCAAAGCCTGTGCCTTGTCCAGAAGGAACTCTGTGGCCCTTACAGACTGAAAAAAAAAAAAAATCACACCATTCTTCTTCCACTATTTCCAAAAAGAAAAAAATCAAACAAGTCCACCTCCTTTCTAACTCAGTTAGGCAGATTAATCTGAATATAATGACTGATGAACTAATTAACTCTTTGCCCAGTTGCCTTAGCAACTGGATTCTTTTAGAATTTGGCTTAGTTGCAGAGTTTAAAGCAACAGTATTCCTTATAATAGAATGTCAAATTGTATATGAAATTAAATGGAACATAAACTCATTTTACCACAGGTGGGAACCTGTGGCTTTCTCAGAAAAGTTGCAATGTCTCTTCCTAAAGCTTGCAGAGCTGTTGGCAAAGAACAAGGAAGATAGAGTCTGGTATTTATTTATATTTGCCATTACATGGTTTGTTTACATTTGTCATTAAGTAGGAACCACTCAGTGGATTTAAACTGTAAATAAATGAAAGACTGACATTCCAAAGGAGAGTCTCTGACTGAAGACAAGCCCCAAACTATCTTAGATGTATTGTAGGATTGAGCAAGTGCAGAAATGTGTTGATGTGGTTATAGACAGCCAGGATTTTCAGAGGGGAAGAATAATGCACAAATACAGAATGAGGAGGGGCGCCTGGGTCGCTCAGCCGGTTAAGCGTCCGTCTCTTGATCTCAGCACAGGTCACGATCTCTTGGTTCATGAGATCGAGCCCCATGTCAGACTCTGCTGACCACGTGGAGCCTGCTTGGGAGTCTCTCTCTCTCTGACCCTCCATCCTGCTCATGGCCTCCCTCTCTCTATCTCTCAAAATAAATAAATAAACTTAAAAAAATATAGAATGAGGGAAGGCAAAGAAAAGCCTGTGAGAATGAGTTGAGATTGTAATGACCACTGGGAAATCATGATTTTCAAATATGTAAGTATATGTTCATAGTTATGGGCACATATGTGTGTTCAGTTGTATGCCTGTGTATATATATATATATATATATATATATGTACAGATCATTGACCTTGAACAATGCAAGGTTGGGGTGCCGATCCCCTGCATAGTTGAAAGTCCATGTATAACTTGACTTCTCAAAAACTCAGCTGCTCATAGCCTACTGTTGACCAGAAACCTTACTGAGAACATAAACAAATAATTAAACACATATTTTGTATGTTAAATATATTATCTACTGTATTCTTATAATAAGTAAGCTAGAGAAAAAATGTTATTAGGAAAATCATAAGGAAGGGAAATATATTTACAGTACTGTACTGTATCAAAAAAAATCTGCATGTTGGTGGATTTGTGCAGTTCAAATCTGTGTGGTTCAAGGGTCCACTGTATGTGCATATATTTTTTAGTGTTGTCTGCTGAAAAGGCCAAGAAGTTAAGACACTCCAGCAGCAGTGAGTGCATCTCCTGTCCAGATCTGGGTCTTTAGTCTTACGACCACAAGGAACTTGGGCTCTCCAGAGAAATGGCTGGTACCAGCATGGGGGCCAGGGAAGCTACAAGCTATACCTGGAACATTGTTATGCCAGAAGGTAAGAAAGTGCTTAAAAACCATCAGGGTCATGTCATCAGAACACAAGAGCCAGATCGAAGGGGCTCTCATCTGGTCAAATCTGGATGACATGAGCACCCACAAATTTACTCACACAAATGAGTTCTAAAGCACTGAAGAATACAGGAATATTATGTGTCCTTGCCAATAACACATAGATAAATAAATACATGGGGCAGAAAGGAGGGCTCTTGCTGGTTAGCAGCCAGAGAATGTGAACGGAGTCCTGGAATGGGAGAGTCAGCTTGTAACTTGTAACTTGTAACCAGCACAGTGAACTCTGGGTCAGGCAAGATCCAGTGACAGAGGCTCAATCAAGGGGAACATTAAAAAAAAATTTTTTTTTAATGTTTATTTATTTTTGAGAGAGAGGGAAAGAGAGACAGAGCGTGAATGGGGGAGGGGCAGAGAGAGAGAGGGAGAGAAAATCTAAAGCAGCTCCAGGCTCTGAGCTGTCAGCACAGAGCCCCATACGGGGCTTGAACCCATGAACCGCAAGATCATGACCTGAGCTGAAGTTGGGCGCTTAACTGACTGAGCCACCCATGCACTCCATCATTAAAAAAGTTTTTTTTAATGTTCCCCTAGATTGAGGGGTGCCTGGGTGGCTCAGTCGGTCGAGCGTCCAACTTCGGCTCAGGTCATGATCTTGCTGTTCATGAATTCGAGCCCCGCATCGGGCTCTGTGCTGGCAGCTCAGAGCCTGGAGCTTGCTTCAGATACTCTATTCCCCTCTCTCTGTGCCCCTTTCCCCTCTCAAAAACAAATAAATGTTAAAAAAAAATTAAAAAAATAAAAAATATGTTAATGTTTATTTATTTTTGAGAAAGAGAGAAGAGTATGAGCAGGGGAGGAGCAGAGAGAGAGGGAGACACAGAATCTGAAGCAGGCTCCAGGCTCTGAGCTGTCAGCATAGCTGACTATTGATTACTTAAAGTAATCTGTACACCCAACATAGGGCTCAAACTCACAAGCCTGAGATCAGGAGTCACACGCTCCACCGACTGAGTCAGCCAGGTGTTCGCCAGGTAACATTTTCTTGAGGAACAGAATTTCTGCACGATCTCCCCACAGACTGCTTATCAGTTGCAAAATAAAAAAAAAATAGCTACTCAGTGGAGAAACCAGACAACTATTTGGGTAATTAAACTGAACACCATCACAGGAGGAGGGGCTGGACATTATCCACTTCCGGATGCAGATCCTGAGAAGGACACATGTCATCTAGGTAAGTATTCTGGCCAGGGAGGCATAACCTGAGCTTAAGTCAGGAGGAGACATCAGGCAAACCTAATTTTTTTTTAATGTTTTTAATTTATTTTTGCGAGAGAGAGAGAGAGAGAGAGAGAGAGACAGAGTGAAAGCTGGGGAGGGGCAGAGAGAGAGGGAGACACAGAATCCGAAGCAGGCTCTAAGCTCTGAGCTGTCAGCACAGAGCCCGTCGCGGGGCTTGAACCCACAAACTGCGAGATCCTGACCTGAGCCGAAGTCGGACGTCCAACCGACTGAACCACCCAGGAGCCCCCAAACCTAAATTTTACCAAAAGGAAGGTGGGGGGTGGGTATGTATTCTTCAAAAATGGCAATGTCGTAAAAGGCAATCCAAGACTGTGGCAATGTTCCAGGTCAAGGGTAACTAAAGAGAGATGGAAACTAGACCGGATCCTGTGCTGGAGGGGAAAGGCTATACGGGACATAGTCGGCTCAACTGATAACAACTAGAATATGGGCTGCAAATAAAATATATTGATGGTGTCAATGTTAAATTCCCCGAAGTTGCTAACTGCACCATGGTTATGTAAGAAAATACCCCTGTTCTTACGAAGTGAACGCTCAAGTCTTTCAAGGGTAAAGGGCCACGATGCTGACAACTCAGTCTGAAATGATTAAGGAAAAAAAGAATCATGAATCTTGATCTATACCAAAGATTCGTACAAAGAATGCAAGTGATGAGGCATGTGTGGCCAATGTTAGCAGGCGCTGGATCTGGGTGACAGGTATCCGAGAGTTCTCTGTACTCTTCTTATACTGGAAACTTTTCTGAGTTTGAAATTACTTCTAAATAAAAAGTGAAATCATGAAAACAGTACCACAGGGATTCTGTGCTCCACAAAAGGCTCAAAAATGCATTAAAAAATCAAATGCCCCTAGGGCATTTAGGTTTGTCTAGAGCCCTCTCCAGGCTGCATGGCCTTGTTCAGTCAACAACCTACACACCCACAATATGTCGTTTAGTAGTACATCTAGTGCATGGAGTATGGTAAGAACATGGTGTTAATGTGGGACAGCTAAGCACATGTGACCATCCTCAGCCGCTGTGGTCATTAGTGCTCCTTTAGAGGTGCAGTTGTTGAGACCTCAAAAATCACTTGCTGTCCTGCGGCCATCAAACGGGTCCACAGCTCTTTCATGTGAGGTTCACACCATACAATTTTCCCATGCGGCCTGGAAGGAGTGGTCTCGAATTCCCTACTGGGTCCCTGGTCCAAGGGGAAAGCGCTTAGAGGCTAGGAGGAGGGAGGCTGGAGGCATTGTCCACCTGGGCTCTGCCCATGGGAGGTCAGACCTTCCAGACACCCTCCTGCTCCTCTGGAAGACTGGAATGCAGTGCTCGCGCCCTTGACACTCCCCACCCCCGCCCTGCTCCCCGCCAGGAGCAGATGTGACAATACATGTTACAGTCAGTGAAGCCACAGAGGCCAAGAGCCAGGGGCATCTTGGTCTGGGATGTGCTCAGGCACGGCCCAAAGCCTGTCAGGAGAAGGGCCCTGGAGGACATAGAGAGACTATCACTAGCAAAGTTTGTGGGGGTACAGGCTGTGTTCAGGTTGGGGAGTGCCGATCTCAAAGTTTGCAGCCTGGTAGCTGGAAGAGATAATGTTGGCTAGCTGGGTCTGTGGGAAGTTTCGAAAATTCAAATAAGGAATGTAAGTCAGCCCTTTATCCCTTAAGTGCTGAGATACCAGCAGGCCTGTTAGCCCCCAAGTCCACTACCTTATGTGAATCAGAAATGATCCTATGCTGGGTATTTTCCTGGTTTCTGCACACTGCCTCATGTGGGCTCCGGGTTCCCGGCTCCCATGGGTGCAGAGGGGATGGAAAGGCGGGGGGGGGGTCACAGTGTGTGCCCTAGTCCTCTCCCTGCCAGGCTGTTGTCCAGCTGTGGCTTTCTCCTCCCCTGAAAGCCGCAGCTCCTGGCCAGAGGCCCTTTCCTTGGCTCCAATAACTGCTGTGGCCTCCTGCCCCTTAGACCTGGGCTGGCAATGGCTCCCTGCTGTTGGCCATCTCTGGGATATGACACCATCCCTTTTGGGTTTTCCTAACCCTGTGCACACTTTTATAAATAATGTTTTCATCAAGCTCCCTGAAATAACTTGGTTTGAATGGGATATTTGTTTTCTGCCAGGATCCTGACCCAAACACAGCCCTTCCTCTGAGCTGATGAGTCTGTGTGCCAGGCCTGTGGTTTGGGAAGCAGAGCCATCTGGGTTTCAGTCTCCATGGCTATTTTGGTTAGGTGTCCCTGTCCAGTGGAAAATCGGTACAACTGTGTTTGAGTGGAGCCCAGGCATACTGTCAGGTTCTGAGCGGGCTGTGATCTGACATGGCCTTTGCTTTCAGAAGGAAGAATCGTTCCCAAGCTGGAAAAGATGAATGAAGGGACAAGGGGGTGGCTCAATCAACAGAGAACTGGAGGCCCAGCCAGGGTGGTGAAGACAGCGCACATTACAAGGAAGAGCGGAAGGGAGAAACATTCAGAGAAACTTGCAAGAACGTGGGGGCTTGGGGAGAGGGAAATGAAAAAGTGCTCAAGATCCTTAGAACTGGCTAGAAGACAATATACCCAGTGTAAAAGCATTTGTGGGTCATTATTACAAAGAAGCAAGCTATTTTTCTTCTACAAAGATCTTTAAGATATGTACAATAAACTGATTTCATAGTCACCACGTCAATATTTAGCTACATGTTTTTCAAATTTTTTTTAAATATGAAATTTATTGTCAAATTGGTTTCCATACAACACCCAGTGCTCATCCCAACAGGTGCCCTCCTCAATACCCATCACACCCCCACCCCCCATCAACCTTCAGTTTATTCTCGGTTTTTAAAAGTCTCTTACAGTTTGGCTCCCTCCCTCTCTAACTTTTTTTTTCTTCCTTCCCCTCCCCCATGGTCTTCTGTTAAGTTTCTCAGGATCCACATAAGAGTGAAAACATATGGTGTCTGTCTTTCTCTGTATGACTTATTTCACTTAGCATAATACTCTTCAGTTCCATCCTTTTGCTAAAAAAGGCCATATTTCATTCTTTCTCATTGCCACGTAGTATTCCATTGTGTATATAAACCACAATTTCCTTATCCGTTCATCAGTTGATGGACATTTAGGCTCTTTCCATAATTTGGCTATTGTTGAAAGTGCTGCTATAAACATTGGGGTACAAGTGCCCCTATGCATCAGCACTCCTGTATCCCTTGGGTAAATTCCTAGCAGTGCTATTGCTGGGTCATAGGGTAGGTCTATTTTTAATTTTTTGAGGAACCTCCATGCTGTTTTCCAGAGCGGCTGCACCAGTTTGCATTCCCACCAACAGTGCCAGAGGGTTCCCGTTTCTCCACATCCTCTCCAGCATCTATAGTCTCCTGATTTGTTCATTTTGGCCACTCTGACTGACGTGAGGTGATATCTGAGTGTGGTTTTGATTTGTATTTCCCTGATGAGGAGTGACGTTGAGCATTTTCTCATGTGCCTGTTGGCCATCTGGATGTCTTCTTTAGAGAAGTGTCTATTCATGTTTTCTGCCCATTTCTTCACTGGATTATTTGTTTTTTGGGTGTGGAGTTTGGTGAGTTCTTTATAGATTTTGGATACCAGCCCTTTGTCCAATATGTCATTTGCAAATATCTTTTCCTATTTTGTCGGTTGCCTTTTAGTTTTGTTGATTGTTTCCTTTGCTGCGCAGAAGCTTTTTATCTTCATGATGTCCCAATAGTTCATTTTTGCTTTCAACTCCCTTGCCTTTGGGGATGTGTCAAGTAAGAAATTGCAGTGGCTGAGGTCAGAGAGGTTTTTTTCCTGCTTTCTCCTCTAGGGTTTTGATGGTTTCTTGTCTCACATTCAGGTCCTTCATCCATTTTGAGTTTATTTTTGTGAATGGTGTAAGAAAGTAGGCTAGTTTCATTCTTCTGCATGTTGCTGTCCAGTTCTCCCAGCACCATTTTTTAAAGAGACTGTCCTTTTTCCATTGGATATTCTTTCCTACTTTGTCAAAGATTAGTATGTTTTTCAATTTTTAATTTTGAACTTACAGAAAGTTGTAAGAATAGCATAACATTTTGCTGCAGACCCTTCACCCGGATCCTCCATTGTTAGCATGTTGCTGGATTTGCTTTATTGTACAATCTGTGTTTTCATACTTCATATGCACACACTTTTTCTGGAACTATCTGACAGTAAACTGCAGACATTATGTCTTTGTCAGTGTGTATTTTCTAAGAACGAGATTCTCTCATAGAACTACAAACACTTCCATGGTCCTAGTAACTAATCTAAAGTCTATACTCAAAGTCTGCCAGTAGAAAGATTGATGTCCCTTATAGCCATCCTGTCCGTCCCCCTTCCAGGAGCCAGCCCACCATCACGCAGCATTCTGTTGTTAGGTCTGTCTTTTTCCTAATCTGAGAAATGTCCACCCTGGTGCTGATGTGGGAAAATGAGAAAGGATGCTTCTCATGTGCCGAAGGAGGCTGTGATTTCCAGCAGCTTCCAAACAACATGGCAAAATCTACTCTCAGACATGTGCCTGTCCCCCAGGGCCTTGTGCAGAATCCCGGTGCAAATCTTTTAGGACGGATGCTGTACAAAGGTATTGTAAAGGGGGCATGGCGCTTTTTAAAATCCTCATTCATGAGATTGCCTTTTACCATGACTTAATTTTCAAATTACTTAAAAATAAAACCAACGCCTCCACATTAAAAAGAAAGAAAACCACACACAAGGATCTTTGATGAAAACTACCCTGTCGGTGGAAAGAAAACCAAGTAGTTGTAGAGGCGCCCTGACATGTTAGGTCAGGTCCCCAGTGGGCTGCAGGACAATGTAGGGTGCACTTCCCCGCTTGTCTAAAGTTATGTATGCCCCAGATTCTTGTCTGCGACAATGCAGAGGGCCCGAGGGGCACCCGGAAAAATTGGGACAGGGGAAGGGAAGGTTTTCACTTTTGGTTCTGTCCTTCCGCATTCTCTGAACTTTTTACAATTAATTTGTATTCTTTTAAGCAAAAGAGACCAATGGACAAGTGAAATTACTGAAATCATCAGTCTCTTGTAGTCACCTCTTCAGTTAATCCAGCTCCTTTCCGAGCACCACTTGCTAATACCTTCAGTGTCCATCAACCCTCACACTGGCCCAGTGTTTTCCCCTCCCTGTATTAGTTCGGCCTCTCCCTCTGTCTGGAAAGGTTTTCAACAGCATCCTTGCACATCTATGCAAATCCTTTTGCAACCCTAGACTCCTGCCAGTGTCTCCTGTCCGAAGGCGACCCTGGTCTTGCAGTGACACATCTCATGGAAATCCCACTGGGTTTTTAACTCCCTCCCTCGTCGCTGTGGTTCTGCGAATGCCTAGTGTCTCTACTAGAATAAGCCCCTCCAAAGGCTGTTTCCCACAGGACTTGGCAGATCGACGATGTTTACTGACTGAAGGAGAGAAAGACTACAGGGCAACCTCCACCTAGGGACAAGCGGTGTTCCTCTTGGAACCCAAAGCCAATGCCATGAGGTGGTTAGGATCCCAGGCTAGCCCATGACATCCCCACAGTCTCCACGATGCCCATAAGGATTCTTACCCAGCCATGTCTAGTTTTTTTCTGTGTTGTTCTTGTCAGCACCGATGTGGACAGAAAACTCCTGAAACTCAGCCATTTCAATTTTATTCATGTCTCACAATCGTTTCTGTTTACTATATCCTAAAGTATGATCCTACGGTATTAAAAATCTGAAGCAATCTATTTATGGACACAGATTTTCCATGAACACTATTGTCATCATTTTAAAGTTTATAATCCATAAAGGAAAAAAGTTTATTACTGCATATGAATTTTCCTGGCATAGAATTCCTTCCCCCCACCAAATAGAGAATAAGAAATATTTCAACCTTCATTGAATATAGTTCTGAAATAGTGCTTTGCATTTCTGCTTAACCAAATAAAATGTTTTTAAAGTAAGTTACCTTTCATTAATTTTATAGGATCTTAGGGAAACTAAAATAAGTGATCAAAATTCTACATTCTCCAGTGTGGTTTCTTTCATATGACACTGAAATGCTTGCATGCAAGAGACGTTAAAAAAAAAAAAAAAGGTTATATTGTGGAGGGGGCACCTGGGTGGCTCAGTTGGTTAAGTGTCTGACTCTTGGTTTCAGCTCAGGTCTCATTAGACTCTCCTGTCTGCTCTAGCTCAGGTCATGATCTCACAAGCCGTGAGATTGAGTCCCGCGTCAAGCTAGCACTGGGTGTGGAGCCTGCTTGGGATTCTCCCTCTCTCTCTCTCCCTCTCTCTCTCAAAATAAATAAATAAACATTAAAAAAATAAAAATAAGAAAAGTTTTATTGTGGAAATTTTCAAACATATGCAAAAGTAGACAGGTGAGTCTAATGACCACCTCACCATGCTTTCGGCCCGCGGAGCTCCAGCGATGACGGTTTCAACCTGATCCAGACTTTCGATCCTTTTGCACAAAGAAAAGGTTGTTGCTCTTGCTTAAGCCCCCAACTCCATCAGGGAACCACTGAGCCTCTGGACAGACAGCTGCATCTGTCTGAGGACATGAGACCCCTCTGATGCCTTAATCTTTCCTGGTGAGACGGGAGCATGAAAGTCTTGGAAAGTCTTGCAGTCTTGATGATCTACAAGTCAGCACCTGTGCAAATCTCCTTACGACGTGGCCCAGAAACACCTCAGTTCATCAGTCAGGGAGAAATAAGAACCACTTCTTCACCACTACTTCTGTCAGCTCCTTACCTTCTTACTTGCGATATTTGGATTCGGTTTGTGCAGAGTTTATCACTGATCTCCCCAAGTAATTATGGTGTGCTGATGACATGGCAGGTGTTGTCCCAAGGAGTCAGGGACTCACACACTGACTAGCTGTGGGTTCTGGTGAAGATTCTGTTCTTTATCCTGAGAATGGCGGAAGTCACAGAGCTGTCAGAAGGAGGGCAGTGACAGGGAAAGTTTAGTCTCAAAATGATTCTGATATGTGGAGAACTGATTACAGGTAGGACAAAACTGGAATCAGGTGGCAGTTAGGAGGCGCTGTGCTTTCTCTGGGACAGAGACCATGAGAGCAGTTTTGCAGAGTGGACAGGTGCATGACCTGACCAGAAATGTGCAGAATCACATGAGCACGTAAGTCTTGGGCTTGGATTTCTTTAGCACAGAAAAAAATATTCCCAGAAGAGAATAAAGAACATACAGATGACGGGATGGTACCTGCTGCTGGCTTAACTCCAACTCCAGAATGCTGCTGTGTGTCCAGGTAAGCGCCACCCAGGCCTCATCCATGGGCAATCTGTGGGGGACACCTGGTATAGCATGCATCAGACGGACCACTTGAACTTCCCTTTGAAACAAGGTAATGGAGGAAAGCGTCCAGTACTCACCATTTCATATCTAGGAGCTTAATACATGACAGTTTTCCACTAACAACAAGAACTTGGGCGGCAGCCGCCCCAAGTAACCAGTATTGGACTCTGAAGGTCCCTGGAGCCCTGCTGACAGATTGCAAGAAGCCCCTCCTCTCTACCTTCTACCCGCCATTCTGGGCCCTCGGCCACGAGTCCAGCTTTCCTGTTCGACAGCACCATCTGGCGGCTGGGTCAGGAATAACCCAATTGTGAGCACATAACTTAAGCATCTCTCACTTTCAAGGGCCAGCGAACCACCGCCAGGCACCGCCTCTTTTTCCTTCTCAGCAGGACAGCGCACAGTTTAATTTCTCTTTTTCCCCCTGCTTGCTATTTCTCAGATATCAATTAATCAAAGATCAGAAAACGCCGGTTTCAAAAACACACAGCACTTCCTTTATCCACTCCTTCTTCCCCTTCTCTTTTCCTAATATTGCTGTTTTCTCTCTCCTTGAAGGTCCCAGTACTTCTGCTTACCCTATTGCTGTTAGCTGTTAAATTATCGTGTTCGTGACCAGTTATTAGGGCCTCCTGATTTAACAATGACATTGATAAAACCGATTCAAGGTCTATTCACATCTTAATTTGTTTTGAAAATCCCATATATTCCCCCTAAATTTGTAAATGTCAGTAAAGGTCCATATTTAGAAACTTGAAATTAAGACTCTTGATATTGCTAACCTGCAACACAATTAAAATTATAAAAACTAGGGGTGAAAGTTGACATTATTCACTATTGAGTAGATATCCCATGGGCTAGCACACAAGGCTCAGAGTTGCATGTGGTTAGGAACAGAAGGCTCTAGTGTCCAGAATATTTAAGGAACTCCTACAACCCAACGACCGGAAGACAAATAACCCAATTAAAAATGAACAAAGGATTTGAATTTGGACACTTCTCTAAAGAAGATACACAAACGGCCAGCCAGCACATGAAAAGATGCTCAAAATAAAAATCAGAAGCACAGTGAAAACAACTTCACACCCACTAGGATAGCTGTACTCACAAGGACAGACAATAACAAGTGTTGGTGAGGATGCAGAGAAACTGGAACCCGTACGTATTGCTGGTGGAAACATAAAATGACTCAGCCGCTCTGGAAAACTCCTTTACTGTTCGTCAAAAAGTTAAAGAGTTAGCATATGACTCAGCAATTCCACTCCTCGACATATACCCACGAGAAATGAACACAACCTTGCAGGCAATCACTTGTGCATGAATGTTCATGGCCGCATTCTTCATGATGGCCAAAGAGTGGAAATAACCCAACTTCCCCTCAATGGAATGAATGGACAAATAGTGTGGCAAATCCATGCAGTGGACTCTTATTACACCACACAAGGAAATGAAGTAACGGTACACATTACACATGGATGAAAACATCATGCTAAGCAAAAGAAGCTCAACACCAAAGACCATGTATTGTAGAATTATTTATATGACATGCCCAGAACAGACCATTCCATAAAGACAGAAAATAAATTAGTGGTTGTTAGGGGTTGGGAGGGGGTGGAAAATGAAGGATGGGGTTTCTTTTCTGGGGGGATGACCATGTTTTGTAACTAGACAATGGTGATGATGCCACAACCTTGTGGATGCACTAAAACCCACCGACTTGTACCATGTAAAGAACAATAAATTTCATGGTACAGGAATTATATTTCAATTATGAAAAAAAAAAGGAACACACAACAATCTTTCTGGATTGGAATGAAAATGCATAATGGGATTTTCACGTTCTCATTTCTGTTTTGTCAGTGGTTGTTTCTGATTTATTTTGTGCCAGATTCTTCCAGGTTGTATGGAGGCCACAGAAATGACCCGAAATGAACCCAGAAATGAACCATGACTCTCATAGAATACATAATCTGATAATAGATTTAAGCTAAGCTCATGAATATCTACAACATAAAGTAAAAGGCATTGTAAGGGAAGTACCTATAAAATGAACAAAGACTTCCAACAGAGAGGATGAGGACATGTTTCAAAGAGGAGGGAACACTTGAGATGGCTTCTGAAATATGGGGATGATATCTAGCCATTTGGGGAAGGGATTCCAGGGGCAAAGGAAGCTGAGGAGGCAGCAAGCAGGGAGGTCTAGTCTGGTGGGTTCACACTGCAGATTAAAGGGGGTGTGGTTCATAAGAAATGGGGGAGGGAAGCCAAAAGGTGCAAACTTCCAGTTATAAAATAAGTAAGTCCTGGGATGTAATATACAGCATGGTGACTATAGGTAATAATACTGCATTGTATATTTGAAAGTTGCTAAGACAGTAGATCTTAAAAGTCCTCATCACAAGAAAAAAATTTCTGCAGTCCCTATCAAAACAACACCAGCATTCTTCACAGAGCTAGAACAATCCTAAAATTTGAATGGAACCAGAAAAGACCCCAAACAGCCAAAGCAATCCTGAAAAAGAAAACCGAAGCTGGAGGCATCACAATCCCGGACTTCAAGCTGTATTGCAAAGCTGTAATCATCAAGACAGTATGGAACTGGCACAAAAACAGACACATAGATCAGTGGAACAGAACAGAGAACCCAGAAATGTACTCAGAAATGTATGGCCAGCTAATCTTTGACAAAGCAGGAAGAATATCCAATGGAATAAAGACAGTCTCTTCAGCAAGTGGTGCTGGGAAAACTGGACAGCGACATGCAGAAGAATGAACCTGGACCACTTTCTTACACCACACACAAAAATAAACTCAAAATGGATAAGAAACCTAAATGTAAGACAGGAAGCTATCAAAACCCTCAAGGAGAAAGCAGGCAAAAACCTCTCTGACCTCGGCCGCAGCAACTTTTTACTCAACACATCTCCGGAGGCTAGGGAAACAAAAGCAAAAATCAACTGGTGGGACGTCACCAAAATTAAAAGCTTCTGCACAGCGAAGGAAACAATCAGCAAAACTAAAAGGCAACCGACAGAATGGGAGAAGATATTTACAAATGACATATCAGATAAAGGGTTAGTATCCAAAATCTAGAAAGAACTTATCAAACTCAACACCCAAAAAACAAATAATCCAGAGAGGAAATGGGCAAAAGACATGAAGAGATACTTTTCCAAAGAAGACATCCAGATGGGCAACCGACACATGAAAAAATGCTCAACATGGAAATACAAATCAAAATCCCAATGAGAAACCACCTCACACCTGTCAGAATGGCTAACATTAATAATTCAGGCAACAACAGATGTTGGCGAGGATGCGGAGAAAGATGATCTCTTTTGCATTGTTGGTGGGAATGCAAGCTGGTGCAGCCACTCTGGAAAACAGTATGGAGGTTCCTCAAAAAACTAAAAATAGAACTGCCCTACGACCCAGCAATTTACTACTAGGTATTTATCCAAGGGATACAGGTGTGCTGTTTAGAAGGGATACAGGTACCCCAATGTTTATAGCAGCGCTATTGACAATAGCCAAAGTATGGAAACAGCCCAAATGTCCATCGATGGATGAATGGATAAAGAAGATGTGGTATATATATATATATATATATATATATATATATATACCTATATCTATATATATATATATCTATATGGAGTATTACTCGGCAATCAAAAAGAATGCAATCTTGCCATTTGCAACTATGTGGATGGAACTGGAGGGTATTATGCTAAATGAAATTAGTCAGAGAAAGACACAAATCATATGACTTCACTCATATGAGGACTTTAAGAGACAAAACAGATGAACATAAGGGCAAGGAAGCAAAAGTAATATAAAAAGAGGGAGGGGGACAAAACATGAGACAAATATAGAGAACAAACAGAGGGTTGCTGGAGGGGTTGTGGGAGGGGGGGATGGACTAAATGGGTAAGGGGCATTAAGGAATCTGCTCCCGAAATCACTGTTGCACTAAATGCTAACTAACTTGGATATTATTTTAAAAATAAAAAAAAAGAAGAAAAAATTTCTTTTTGTAACTCTGTGTGGTGACAGATGTTAATTTATTATGGTGATCATTTTGCAATCTATCCAGATATTGAATCATTATGTTGTACGCCTGAAACTAATATGCTATAGGTAAATTATGCCTCAATAAAAAATACTAAAACAAAATAACCTCCAAGAAAACAGGTTTGTCATCTAAACGTGCACTCGTGGTCTATAGCATCATGCCCCATAGCACCCACCTGCTGGGGCACAAGAGGAAATCATTTACACGTGGTGCCGAGGACCCCCCCCCCCCTTACTTATTACCATTCTGATCTTAATCCGACGTTCATTTATTTATTGAAAACATCCTGCAGGCACCATGAAGGACACAAGAGACTGAGTAGGAGACATGAAGGCTGAGGTCCCTTGTCCTAGGAGTTTATTGGTGTCAAACACTAAGCAAACACGTGAATGAAAATATACTTGAGAAATGCAGTAAGTTCTATGAAGAAAAGAGACAGTTAATCCCCGGGAAGAATAAAATGGGCAAGCAAGTAAAGCCTCTGAAGAGGAAGTGATAATTGAGCTCATATGTGAAGAATAAGATGGAGTTCATGCAGGAAAATTAAAAAAAAAAAAAAAAAAAAGGGGACGCATTTTCCAGTGGCGGGAATACCAAGTGTAAAGAGGTTTAAAAAAAAGGGACAGAGGGGTGGAGAGAAAGTCATCTATAAAGTACACCTGAAATTAAGTTACTGGTGGTATTTCACAAAACAAAACAAAGCAAAACAAAACAGGGGTGGGGGGTGGAAAACAGCATAGTTGGGTCATTAAGAGCCTTAAAACAAGCCCGCTTTAGGCAGGAAAGCTTGTTTTTTTCTAACCTCTCAGGAAAAAAAAAAAAATGTTCCATTTCTCTGTGTTAGATGATGCAATACATCACATTCTGAATGTCATTCCCAGGATTTTAGAAAAACCGGCTTACATATCTTCTTTGCTGCCAAATATTAAATTGCACAAAGACCAAATAACAAATCAAAACTATGATACTAGAGGTCTCCCCGCGCCCCCTCCCCAAAGGTTCTGACATCTCTCAATGATTATCTACTAAATGGTCCACCCGCACCAATGTGTTTAAACTCTCGGAACTGTAAGTGATGATTTGTGATTTCTCCCATGAGAGGAAGCAGCCTTTCCTCAGTAGGCTCCCAAGGAAACAATTTGCCTTCAAAATGCGTAAGTGTTTTCAGCTTGCAATATTGGTATCATAAAACTCACTAAGACAGAATCCAGGAACATTTTTCTTTCCTTACAGTGATGTAGCAAATATCTGTTTCTGTTCATTCCATCGCTATAAGGAAATAAAAATATGAAGAAATCAAGGTCTCTTACCAAAGATTTGTGGTGAAATTAAGGTCAGAAATAATTTTAGAAAATACTAAATGAATTTATCTTAAAAAGTAACTTGTATGGTGACAGATGGTAACTAGACTTAGTGTAGTGATCATTTCATAATGCATATAAATTTTTTTTTTACATTTATTTATTGTTGAAAGAGACAGAGCACAAGTGGGGAAGGGACAGAGAGAGAATGAGGCACAGAATCCGAAGCAGGCTCCAGGATCTGAGCTGTCAGCAGAGCCCAATGTGGGGCTTGAACCCACCAACTGTGAGATAATGACCTTAGCCTAAGTTGCATGTTTAACTGACTGAGCCACCCAGGCACCCTTCCTAATGCATATAAATGTCGACTCACTCTGCTGTACAGCTGCAAGTAGTGTAATATGTTGTATGTTAACTATACTTCAGGCTTTTCAAAAAAAGCAATCCTGCGGTTTGGGAGAACAAATGCCAGTTAGAAACAATTCTAAACTCTCAGTTGAATTGTCCAGTTCATAATTGTTCCACCTCTTTCCACTGGGCTCTTAAGACTGTGATGTTGGAGGGAGCCCTGGTGGCTGAGTGGTTAAGTGCCCGACTTCGGCTCAGGTCATGATCTCATAGTTCGTGGGTTTGAGCCCCGTGTCAGCCTCTGTGCTGTCTCCCTCTCTCCCTGTCCCTACCTTGTTCACGCTCTGACTCTTTCTCTCTCTCAAAAATAAATAAACGTTAAAAAAAAAAAAAAAAAGACTGTGATGTTGGAATCACTGGTAGCATATCTGAAATAGTGGCCGGAACAGGCAGAATGGAGCCCTGGAAGTGACGGAGTGTGGATGACAATGCCGTCAGGACACGTGGACTTCCTGGTTCCACGCTACTCCTCTCCCTGTAACTTACATGTTTGAGTTGGAATTCTGTCACTTACGATAGAAAGGGTCTGGATTAAAACAAGCAATGTGCAATTTCTTCACACAGTTGGCCCAATGAATGGCTTCTTATCAGGCTTTCTGCCTTTGAGTTTCAGTTTTGTAACTTCAATTAGGGGTCCTGATGTAGAGCGAAGACAGAGGGGAACAGAGCATAAAGGGAGTAAAGCAGTAGGGGGTCCGATGACAAAGTAGTTTATGGTGCCACGATGGCTGGCATCATGTAGGAGCTCCGAAAGTGTCCAAATAGGCAGTTAGTTTGAACACAAAACTCCTCTTTCAATCCTGAGTACACGACAGAGAGATTAGCTACACCACTCTCGCCCCCTCCCACATACCAAAGTCCCACTTCAGAGTCTGGTGTTTAATCTTTGGGATCATTAGAACTCATTCCAGCCAGAGGTGGAGATCTTTTTTCTGCATTAAACATATTAAATTCAGGTATGATGCAGCAAGCCGTAATTTATGATCTCATTATACAGTTAGAATCGTCTTTGTTGAATTTTAATGTATCCTTTAAAAAATCCTTTTTAAAATAGCAAACATTTACTACCTTTTTACCACTTTTAAGGACTTCATTTAAAAAAAGCAAAATTTACCTACAGTGAAATACACAGATCTTAAGTGTATAGTGTGATAACTTTTGACACATATTTACACCTGTAGAATTACCACTTTGATCAACATATAGAATATTTCCATGACCCCAGAAAGGTGCCTCATGACTGTTTCCAGAAATCTGCCCCCCAAAACTACTATTGTGATTTCTATCATCATAGATTAGTTTTACTTGTTGTTGAATTAAATATAAATAGAATCCTAAGTAGACACTCTTTTATTTCAGCACACCTTTTTATATATGTGCATAATATTTTATTTTTATTTATTTTTAACATTTATTCACTTTTGAGAGACAGAGAGAGACAGAGCAGGAGTGGGGGGGTTGGGCAGAGAGAGAGAGGGAGACAGAATCCAAAGCAATCTCCAGGCTCTGAGCTGTCACCACAGAGCCCAACATGGGGCTTGAACTCATGAACTATGAGATCATGACCTGAACTGACATTGGATGCTTAACCGACTGAGCCACCCAGGCGCCCCTATTTTATTTTATTTTGTTTTAAATGTTTATTTATTATCTTTGAGAGAGAGAGAGAGAGAGAAAGAGTGCGAAGAAGCAGGGGAGGGGCAGAGAGAGAGGGAGACAGAGGATCTGAAGTGGGCTCCACGCTAACAGCAGAGAGCCCAATGTGGGACATGAACCCACAAACCACGAGATCATGACCCGAACCAAAGTTGGACACTCAACCGATTGAGCCACCCAGGCACCCTATTAATTTGTTTTAAGTTTATTTATTTTGGGGGAGGGTAGAGAGAGAGGAAGAGAGAATCCCAAGCACAGAACCCAGTGTGGGGCTGTGTACATATTTAAAAAAAATTTTTAAGTTTATTTATTTATTTTGAGAGAGAGAGAGTGTGAGCAGGGTAGAGGCAGAAAGAGAGAGGGGAGAGAAAGTATCCCAAACAGGCTCCTTGATGTCAGCTCACCTTGATGGTGGCTCAAATTCACCAACCATGAGATCATGACCTGAGCTGAAGTCAAGAGTGGGGCATGCTCAACAGATTGAGCCACCCAGGTGCCCCTCTGTACATATATTTAAAATTTTTTTAAATTTAATTAATTAATTAATTAATTTTTAATTTACATCTAAATTAGTTAGCATATAGTGCAACAATGATTTCAGAAGTAGATTCCTTAGTGCCCCTTCCCCATTTAGCCCATCCCCCCCTCCCACAACCCCTCCAGCAACCCTCTGTTTGTTCTCCATATTTATGAGTCTCTTATGTTTTGTCCCCCTCCCTGGTTTTATATTATTTTTGTTTCCCTTCCCTTATGTTCATCTGTTTTGTCTCTTAAAGTCCTCATATGAGTGAAGTCATATGATTTGTGTCTTTCTCTGACTAATTTCACTTAGCATAATACCCTCCAGTTCCATCCACATAGTTGCAAATGGCAGATTTCATTCTTTTTGATTGCCGAGTAATACTCCGTTGTATATATATCCCACATCTTCTTTATCCATTCATCCATCGATGGACATTGGGCTCTTTCCATACTTTGGCTATTGTTGCTAGTGCTGCTATAAACATGGGGTGCATGTGCTCCTTTGAAACAGCACACCTGTATCCCGTGGATAAATGCCTAGCACTGCAATTGCTGGGTCATAGGGTAGTCCTATTTTTAGTTTTTGGAGGACCCTCCATACTGTTTTCCAGAGTGGCTGCACCAGCTTGCATTCCCACCCTCTGTACATATTTTAAAAATTCATCAATGTTGTTTGTTTTCCATTAGTAATTTTTATTGTTGAATATTTCATTGCATGAAGATACATAATTTGTTTATTCATTCTCCTGTTGATAAAATTTGGGTTGTTTCCTGTTTTTGGCTATCTTGAATAAAGTTGATATAAACATTCTGTATAGATCTTTTTTTAATTTTTAATTTTTATGTTTTTAAAGACTGTTTTTCATTTTATTTATTTTTAGAGAGAAAGAGAGAGAGCACAAGCAGGAGAGAGAGCAGAGGGAGAGAGAGAGAGAATCTCAAGCAGGCTCCATGCCCAGTGCAGAGCCTGATGTGGGGCTCGATGCCACGAGGCTGGGATCACGACCTGAGCTGAGATCAAGAGTCCACACTTCACCAACTGAGCCACCCAGGCACCCCACGTACAAATCTTTGTGCAAACACATGTTTTCATTTTTCTTGGGTAAATTCCTAGGAGTGGTATCACTGAGTCTTAGGATAGGTATATGTTTAACTTTGCAAAAAAACCCCAACAACAACAACAACAACAACAACAACAACAGAAATCCAATAATTCTTTGAAGTAATTGTACAACTTTACTTGTACCACCAACAAAGAGTGAGACTTTAGGCTCTAGATAAGGGCTCAGCAAACTTCAGTTTGCCATCTGTTCGTATATAATCCATGAGCTAAGAAAAGTTTAAATGGCTGAGGAAAAAAAATATCGGAAGAATAATACTTCACAACACTTTACAATTCTATGAAATTCAAATTTAAGTATTTATAAATAAAGTTTTATTCGCACACAACAACACTCATGTGTTTCTGTGTGGTCTGTGGCTCCTTTCTTGGTACAACGCAGCACTGTGTAGCTGCCACAGAGATCCTATGGCTTGCAAAACATATTTACCATCTGCCCCTTAGAGAGAGTTTGCTGACCCCTATCCTGCATGCTGATCAACATCTGGTATTGCTGGATTTTAAGCCATTCTTGGGTGTGTGGACTGCTATCTCCATGATTTTAATTTGCATTTCCTTGATGACCAATGATGTTGGCAGCTTACTGATTCTTCATGCATCATTTTTCGTGAAATGTCTGCTTCAGATCTTTTGCCTGTTTTAATTGGGCATCTTTTTATGTTAGTCTGTAGGATTCCTTTTTATGTGCTGGAAACAAGGGCTTTGCACCTGTGAGATCATGACCTGAGCTGAAACCAAGAGTTAGATGCTTAACCAATTGAGCCACTCAGGCGCCCCGAGGCTGTTTCTTCTTAATAGTGGCCTGGGTGTCTTATTTTAAATTGTTAGAATACTTTTATCCCGTAATCATACAATTCAGATATAATAGCCTCACATATTTGGTTATAATGTTCTGTTTTGAGAATTTAAAGCATGCACAGAGACAATAAGTCATAGCTCTGCTTTCCCTCCCCCCCCCCACCAGCTATAACGATAATCCTGGCCTCCCCCTGACCCACCCCAACTATAACCATAATCCTGGAGTCCTCGCCTTCTCTCTCACTCATGTCTAATTCATCAGCAACTGTTAATCTGCTTTCAAAATCTGTCTAGAAACTGACCACTTCTCATCACTCCATTGCTACCACCCCGTTCCAGGCTTCCACTGGCTATTTGATTTATTACAATAGCCAGAGTAAAATCCAAGATCTTTTTAGTGTCTTGTATGTTCCTACGTGGTTGGCCACCGGCTGGGCTTCTTCCTTGACCACGCTAGGCTCATGCAAACCTCAGGGCCTTTGTACTCGCCTCTCCATATCCTGAGATGCTCTTCTCCATAAAGTTACCTGGTCCTATCTTTTATCTCCTTCAGGACTTGGTGCAAATATCCATCTTCTCAGTGAAAGCTTCCTGAACAAGTTATTTAAAATTGCAACCCAGTGCTCATTCAGCAATCCCTGTGCTCATCGGATGTCATTTAGGTGGCGGCAATGATGAGGCACAGCAGAGGTGCCTAGTGGGCAGGTCCCCGGAAAGAGAAGTGGTTATAGAAAGGGTGGGAGGAGCTAAAATCCTAGTGTCACTTATTTTTGCAATTCTGTTTAGTTGCTGGCACTGGGGGTGGCCTTAGAAAATCCTGATTCTGGGCTGTTCCTTTATTTAGATAAAACTTGGGCTTTGTCCCCTGTAAGGTGCAGACATTCCTGGGGAAGGGAACACGTAAGACCTTGCCCTTAAGCCATGGTATGAATTAAGGGATGACAGGAACAGGGGGCAGGAAAGTGCCTTCGGCGTACTCTGTGTCTTGAATTTTCACAATGATCCTTCTGGAAAGTACTCTCATCTTCATGTTATACTGAAGGAAAGGAAGCTCAGAGGTGCTGAGTAACCTCCCAGGGCCTACACGGCAGGGGCTCTCTGTTAGTTCACACAGCTGCTTTCTTTATGGATATGTGCATGCAGAAGACAGAAAATATAGACAATGGTTCTGCCATATGTAAAGATCCAACTCTGACCCACAGCACCCAGCCCAGGAGGCCAACCCACTCTCTGCACTAACCAGCCCAGGAAGTGAAACCCTTATCTCAAGCAACTTGTTCCAGAAGGCAGACAATAACCCTGTAACAATTGGTCCCAAGTGGCCAGGACTTGATTAATAACTGACAGCTTCCTTAATTTTTGTCCCCAGCCTCCAACTTAGGACCACCTGGAGAATGGCAAATAGGTACTCCTAACCAATCAGATGGGGTGCCCTTTTTCTAGTTAGCCCACCTGCAGCCTCCCCTCACCAGCAGCCTCTGCTGGGAATTCCACCTGAGGCCTTTCCTTTTTTCCACTGAAAAGCTTTCTGGCTCCTCTGCCTCTGTCTCTGAGCCTGCCAGGTGCAGCGACGGTGGCTGACTCTCCCGCTGTCACAGGCTCTGAACGAACAGCCTCTGCTTGTGCTCATTTTGGTGGTCACCATGAAGTTCCACAGTGGGTTCACAGAAGCAGCTGAGTTCTGGGTACACAGTGCTTGTGGATGGTTTGGGGTGATAAAATTATTGTTGGTTAGCGTGAAGGACTGCAGTATAGCAGCGTCTCGCAAGAAGCGGTGTTCAGTCTGGGTTCCACGGTGTCCATGGCTGGGAACTTCAGAGAGGATGCTCCCAGCAACCTGGGATGGGGGTCCTTCCCTCCCCGCTTCTGTCACCCCTGCCTGGGGGGTGGGTTGCAGGGGGAGATGCAGGAAACAGACTATTCAGTGAAGACACAGGGAATGGAGTCTCTAAAAGGCGGCTAGTTAATACCAGCCGTGCAAAAGTCTGTTGACCCTGTAGCTGTGCTCCTTTGGAGCCCTGACCGGGTGCGGCTGAGTCCTCCCCTCCTTTTGGAGGGGAAACTGAGTAACAGAGCCCACGCTGGCTGGGGAGGGCCAAGGGGTAAATGTAGACCAGGGAGGGAGACCAGGCATTTCCAATTGGACTGGAAACTCTATGGAAAAAATTACAAATGATCTCGTACCATCCTTTGGCCTCCAATTGAATTACAATTCTCTAGTAGTAAAATGTTATCCTTGGTAATGGACTTAATCTTCATTTAATAACGCGACAGGAACGACTAAAATGCCCCACTTAAGAGCAAGGTGCTGTACGGAGAAAATGAAAGCAAATACTGATAATCAAGAAAGGGGAAGAGAGGCAAAAATGGAGGAGTGGAGCCCAAAGACCCTAGCGCGGGCCACTTGGTGGGTTCTGGGGGCCGGGGAGGGAGCTAGTGAGCGGATCAGGCAGCTGGAGCTGTCCCTCTGCACCTGTGTATTAACAGGAGCAGGTGCATATTCATGTGGGGGAACATGTCCTCACAGCTCATTGGTCATTGGTTGTCCCTAGCCCTGTCCTCACTGCTCCCACCCTCTGCCCTGAGAGCCTGGGCCCTTAGTACTTCCTTAGTACTTCCTTGGCAGAACTCCAAGCTGTCTTCCCCTGTGGTGTCTAACTGGTTCTCCTCAAAACACTGAATTTCTTTGCACAGAAAAAAAATACAAAAGTCAAAAAAAAAAAAAAAAAAAAAAAAAAAAAAGAGTAACTCCCAATACACTGCGTGATCCAGGCTGTGACCCACCGTGTGACCCACAGTGATCCATGGTGTTCAGGTTCTTTTGAAGAATGGCTTGCTGCTTTTTTTTTTTTTTTCCATTTTGGTTTGAATAACAGGATTTTGAAACCCATCATCTATATTCCTAAGTGAACATTCAGCTATGCTTGATTTAAATCAGGGACTATTTACACATAGGATAGCCTATAGGAATTTATGTCAAGGGAGAGCTGAGGCAGAAATAAAAGGCCTTCCTTGGGATGGGGCAGTATCGGGGGAAGCACGCCTCCCTGTGTCCACTTTGGTGACTCACTGACACCAGATCCCTCCTCTCCCTCCATCCACAGGGCCACACAACTCCTGCGTCTGCGCCCGTGCGAGACCATTGACCCTGTCCCCCTGCACCCTGTTATGAGCTCATTATTGTTTCCAAGCCCAAATGGGAGCGGTTTCTTCTAAGAAAATACCATTAGACCAGAAGAGGAAAGTGGATCTGAATATTAAAGCAACATTCTCCATTAGGCACAGCAAAGTATATCAGACCAACTTCCTCTCTGGCTGCTTTTTATTTCTATGCAGCATATATAAATAGTTGATGTTCAGCATGCTGTTCCATTAAAAAATAATTCTACAATGAAGTACCAGTTAAAATAATTTCAGAGATAAAGAATTATGTAATTGTCCATTACTGGCCCAGGAAGGAAAGAAATGTATTAAATGGCTGTCTTCCTCTCATGGCATCTGATTGGTTTTCTTTAGCACATTGGGTTTCTTAGTACAACGAAAACCTGTAATAACCAAAAAGAGAGGGTTACTCCCTCATGTCCCAAGAATGTTACATATGTCAATTACAATGTATCTGAACTGGACTTTGAACTTTGCAGTGGACCCAGAGTTTTAATGCACCTCTGGAAAACGTGTGATTTTTTTTACTTTTTGTTTGTTCTAAGTGGAACCTTAATATACTCTATTCCAACAAACCCCTCAAAATAGAAAGCAAATCCCTTAACTTTATAAACGGAAATATTCAACAAGGGTATTTTCATTTTTCAGTGAGAAAGCTCTTTGGAGGTCGGACTTGGGTGACCTCTGCCCAGAAGCTCCTTTGTACGGCCTCGTCCCTCTGTCCTCAGTGCATCATGGGTACTGGGTTATGCTGTGTCATTCGGGTGCTTTATATCCTTGTCTCCTGCACAAAGCCATGAGTTTCTGAGGATGACCTCGTATGCCAGCCCTTGGCAGACCTGGCAGGTCGCAGGTACCATTGACTGTGATCGAAATAATGAAGGAGTGGCCCATCATATAGCACTGATCTCCTTCTGAGCACACAAGTGACTCAAACAAATAAGGTCAAAGAGCTGATTGATTTGGAACCTACACTCCTCTGGGATATGCTGGCTTTGGCCTTGTTCTAGGTTTCCTCCTCAGGGAGCTGTGGCCTTATGGTTTGTCTACGTGGTCTCTAAGGCCGACCAACCCTTGGGGGCTCAGGTAGGGTGAGGCCCAAGCACTCCCAGGGATTAGCACCCACCTTCTTATTCTGTCCTGCTTCATGCTGTGGGCCCTAATCCACTTTCTGAGTCTTGCTCTGCTCATTCAGAATGGCGACTTTTGTGTCTACATAGATCTTGGTAGCTGGCCTACCTCTGATTGTCTTTCCCCTGAGAAAGAAATACAATCTGGGTCTCAGTGCATGTGTGCCTCATGATTCTGACTCGACCTGATGCCTCTTACTGAGAAGCTACTTGTGGGGAAAGAAGAATCAGAAATTTAGGTCTTGGCCTCCCAGCTGGAGCATGCATGGAGATGCCAAATTATACTCTCTAGATGTTTCTAGAAGCTCCTGCAAAACACAACTGCTTCTCTGCAATGAAGTTAAAGGTTTCACATTATGGCTTGGCATTTATTTTTACAGTTATTTTCTTTCAAACTATAAAACAACAGTTAATTAGAATTATACCATCAAAAACTCCTTACCCACCACTGTGCAGGGGCGGGGGGAAGAATTGCCAGTGCCTGGATCCTGGGTAAGCTATTCCCCTCACCTGCGCACGTTTTAAAACCACTTTCATCAAAACTTAAAAACTGTTGTCCTTGGGGCATCTGGGTGGCTCAGTCAGTTAAGCTCTCAACTTTGGCTCAGGTCACGATCTCCTGGTTCATCAGTTCGAGCCCCGTATTGGGCTCTGTGCTGACAGCTCAGAGCTTGGAGCCTGTTTCGGATTCTGTGTCTCCCTCTCTCTCTCTGGCCCTCCCCCGCTCGTGCTCTCTCTCTCTCTTTCTCAAAAATAAATAAGCATTAAAAACATTAAAAAAGAAGGGTGTCCTTATGACAGTAGTAAATAAACAGTGTCCACTGCTTAAATGTGGACCGTTTTTGAGGGTCAAATAACAGCCCTGAACTTCACAATGAATATGTTTCTTCATAAAAAAAAAAAAAAAAAGATAAACTTTTGTTTTTTTCATGCCTCTTTACAGTCAGTCTCCCACGATGGTGTAATTCAAGATGCAGCTTCTAGTATTGATTTATGAAGCACTTTGATGGTTGGGGGTAAAAGGAGCCATCTCCCTCTCACTTCACACTGCATTTATACTGCCTTTCAAACTTTCTTCATGTTCTCAAACCATCCGTCCTATTTGGTAAGCACCCCAGGTCTCCGCTACCTCCTGAGCACCTCTGGGTTCTTTCAGTGGCTCTATGATGAATAGGGAAACCAGAAACCGGGCTGCCAGGTGTAAACTCCCAGCGGGTTTCAGGATGCTTCTGCTGGTGGTCTGCTTTCAGGATCTGTAACAGCATTATACACATTTATGTGCAAACGCCAAAATTCCTCCAAGCAATTAAGTTCCTGCCTTCCTTGTGCTCCCCTGCTAAGAATGCATCCTAAGGAAGGGGGAAGCCTATCACACTGTTAGATTTCTGTGTGACCCCTACTACTGGTGTTATTCACCCATGCTGTTGCCATTCAGCACATAGCACGCGCACGCTTACATTGCTATTTCTTTTGTAGGCTCATGCCCTTTTTCTTTGACCACACTGTGAGTATCTTCTGGGCAGAGACTGTATCCTCTGCCCCTTGGAATCTCCGTAATATTACCCAGAGGAGCAACTGCCACACAGTTGGCTCTCAAAGAAATGTGTGTGGTAAGTGAGCAGTAGAAGTGATTCAATGGATAAAGCACCCTTTTCCCTCGTGGCTCAGGGTATCGATACAATTGCTCCTTGTTTTCCTCTCACGCCGAATATCCTCTGGCTGAGTTCGTCCTGGACGACTTTTAGGGCGTATCTGACTTCCTGGGAGAGAAAACTCACTTTTCTGCTGCAGAAAAATACACCGAGTGAGCCCTAATACAAGGTATAGGGATGCGGGCCTCCCCTAGGTCTGTCTCTTCTGTTAGGATTAAGAGAAGGTGACCCAGTGGGCTGCTTTCACACGTCCTTACCCACCATCCGGCTGCAGCTGTGCTGGGCACGCGGCCCACACTTACCCTGGGACAGCTTTGCATCTTCACTGCCCTCACAACAGCAAGTGAAGGCTTGATGGGAGGCGCCCCCAACATCCTGTCTTCAGTGACACTGGGTATGACCCCTTTTGACAGCAGCAGCATAATGATGCTGTGACTGCTCTTGACTAGGACACAGAGATCGGGCAGCCCTACAGAGCAGATGTGAGGCTGCCTGGAGGTCTAGGGCGCGGCATGCTACTCCCCACACTGCGGAGGGGCTGGATTGCATTCTAAAAGCCTTCTTGGTTGCCAATAATTTACCCCCTAGTACTGCAGGAGGAAATGTATTCAAGTGGTGCTTTTTTATTCATAAGCCATAGCTTTTGGTAATGAGACACGATCTCTCCTGCTTTGGTCAACTTTTTGGGCTTTTTAAGAGGAGGGCCTGATGCTTGTGGTCCTGGGCTCTTCCTCTTGGGATCCTAATTCAGGGATAAGAATTTTTCTCCTTTTCTATTAAGGGAATTTTAAAAAAAGATCTAATTTTAGAGTAGTTTTAGATTCACAGCAAAATTGGAGAGTATAGAGACTTCCCATATCCCCCTGCCCGCCTTCCCCGCAGCCTTCCCCTATCACTGACATTCCTAGATCAACAGGGTGGTTTGTTTGTTACCGCTGATGACCCAATTGATGCATCTTGATCCACTGAAGTCCACAGTTTATATTAGGGCTTATCCTTGGTGTTGTATATCCTTGGTGTTGTATCCATTGGACAAATGGATAATGACCTGTATCCATCATTACAGCATCATACAGAGTAGTTTAGCTGCTTTAAAATTCCTCTGTGCTCTGTCTATTCATCCCTAGTAAGGAAATTTTAAAACACTAGGCAGTTTTCACTGTCCCTAAATAGAATTAGAACCACTGCTTCAGCTGACAGTCTGATTCTCTTCTCTTTTTTTCAGTTTAAAGAGTTTGTTTTGGCTTGAAACCAACCAAAAAAATAACTGAGTATTAATAAATGTAGACATGAAGTCAATTATTCTGGGTGCTGTGGGGTAAGGAACAATCATTCAGGGTTCTTTGTTTACTCCAATTGCTTTGTTGATGTCGTGGGGTTTTGACAAGCTCCTGCTTATCTTTGAAAGTCATGAGCTGATTTGAGGCCCTCGTAGTTAGGTCTTACCTTTGAAAATGCTTATACTTGGAAACTTTTCATAGACCGAATTAGCTAGAGAATTTGCTCGATCTTTTGGTTTCAACTGAACAACCTGCTTGCCACTGAAGAATTTCACTCTAGATTGCAAATGTGTCTGACAATGTCAAGAGAACAGTTACCTGGGGTAGAGGCGGGGGGGGGGGGGGGGGGGGGGGGGGGGGGGGGGGGCAGGGTCCACACACCTGAATGCGAGACAGCAGACTCATGGGAGTGCTAGGCGAGCCCGGGCTCTCTCAGGAACCCTTGTGAGCACAAACACCTGATCATTCCTTTCCCCACGTCTTTCTCTTCACCTGCAGGAGGCAATCACCTGTACACATCCTGCAATTTCATTTGGATCCTTCCAAACCCTTTCCTTAAGGCCCACGTTGAAAGTTGTGGTCACTGCTGTATTGTCCTCCCCAGAATGGGCTCTGTGACAGCTGCACTGTTCCTGCGTTCTTGTCTCCAGCCTCCTGTACCACCTTTGCATAAAGTGGAAAACGCTGGGGATTCCTTTTTGGTCCTAATTTTCTTTGAACTCCCAGCTGAAACTCCTTGGCTTCTCCCAGATGTCTTTGTTATTCTTTATACCTTTCCTTCTGCAACACTCTTCTGATCTGGGGCCCTGTCCTGGGCCCTTCTTCTCCTACTCTGAATATTCTCCTGGGGTGGCATCCCCTCCCCCAGGGCCTGTTGCTTCCCAGACAATGCCCACCGGCTTCTCATGGGTGACTCACCTTCAACACATTCCAAGCGCAACTCATTGTTCTTTCACTCCGCCTCTCTCTTCCTCCTAAGTCCCCTATTGTGGGGGGGGTGCCATTGCCATATTGCCCGAGAGAGAAATCTAAGATTTCACCAAGACTTGCCCCCCCCCCCCCCGCCCGCCGCCCCTCCTTTCCACCACCTCCTCGGTCCCCAGATTTGGTGGATTCTACTTTGCCTATATCTCGATCGCCTCTGGCCCTTCCTCTTTGTTGTTACTACACCGGCCTGCATTCACTTCTTCACCTCTCTTGACTGGACCATTGCAACCTTCTCCAGCTGGCTGTTTACCAGTGTGGTGCAGTGAAGCCAGACTGCTGGGTTGGAATCCTGGGCTCCAGAGGTTGTGTGAATCTGGAATGGGATTAGTGTTTTTAGACCGTGTGATCTCGTGTTACTATTTAGTTTACAATTTAGAGTATGGGTATCACAGGGAGGAGTGGTTCCGCTGAATATAGAATTCAGAGATTGTGCCAATTTATGGAGTCTTCACCAGGTGCTAAGCTCTATGCCAAGTAAGTTTACATACTTTTTTTTTTCAACTAATTTCAATTAATCCTGTCAGTAAGCATGTGGCATCAGGATTATTACTGATACGGAAACTGCAGCCCTCACCTACGGTCGCATAGCTGGTAAATGGGTACGTTGGGATTTCAAACAAAATTTCTGTCTGACTCCAATGCCATGTTCTTAAACACCATGCATCTTTTAGTGGATCATAAGTATATCCCCAAGTTTTGAGAGTATTCATAAAAAGACTTACATATTCCAGTGACACAATCACAGTAGTTGACATCTAGCTTGAGTCCAGTTTCAGAGCCAGTACTAATCATCTGTATAAACATGAATGGGTTTGCAAGTCATTATGGACTAAGCGGTGTCCCCTCAAAAGTCATATGTTGAAGCTGTGTTTCTGAGCGTGACTGTCTGGAGACAGGGTTTTTAGGAGTAAAGTTAAAGGCGGTCATAAGGGTGGCACCCTGATCCAATAGGGTTGGTGTCCTCATAAGAGGAAGGGAGACCAGTGCCCTCTCTTGCCATGACAGAACATTCGAGAAGGCAGCCATCTGCAAGCCACGAAGGGAGACTTCCACAGACACCAAATTCTGCTGGATGTTGAACCTGGACTTTCCAGCCTCTGCAAACTGTGAGGAAATTAATTTCTGTGGTGTAAGCCACCTTGTCTGTGGTGTTATCACAGCCAGAGCTGACTACGACCCAAGTCAAAGAAAGCAGCTTTGGCTGAGTGCTCTGACCTTCCGGTGTTTTGACAGGTCAAAGAACAGCTTGAATTCTGGGAATGAAATCTGGCTTCATGTAAACAATGCCAGTATCAAGCCTGTAAAACTGTAGTTAATGAATTAAACAGTAGAATGATACAGAAGTTGTGACTAAAATACCATAAGGGCATGACATCCCCTTCCAAGGCTGTAAGGAAGTGTGACGCTGCTGTGACTTTAGGAAAGTGAAGGTGTAGTCAGGTTATCTGGGACTTCTACTGACTTTCAGAGCCACGCTCCTACGGGAAGCTGGGGCAAAAGGAAGGCAGCGAGTTGACGAGGATGTGCCGCAGACAGTCACGAACCTCAAGTCTACTGCACAACTCAATGGCTATCTTGGCCACTGTATGCATTACCATGAATTAAGTGGGGGGAAAATAACCCAGGGGCGCCTGGGTGGCTCAGTCGGTTAAGCATCCGACTTCAGCTCAGGTCATGATCTCACAGTCTGTGGGTTCGAGCCCCGTGTCGGGCTCTGCGCTGACAGCTCAGAGCCTGGAGCCTGCTTCGGATTCTGTGTCTCCCTCTCTCTCTGCCCCTCCCCTGCTCACACTCTGTCTCTGTCTCAAAAATAAATAAACATGAACAAAAATTATTACAAAAAAGAAAAAAAAATCCCAGCCATTTATTTGAAAACAAACAAACAAAAAAACAAGTGATCAAAACCCCACAGTGGAGAATATTCCACGTTTCTGTGACTATACCAAGCGCCTTCTCTTGGAGAAACTGAACACTTGGACTGAGGTCATTCTGGTTTGTACTAACAGCCGGGTGCAGAGGGAAATCAGCAAATGCCCCAAAGGGATCGCTTCCCTGGTGAAAGGTGTATTCCTGGCACAGAAGTACCAATCATACAAAAACAGAACAGGAAACAGTTGAATACAGCAAAAAACGTAAATCCTACCCACCACTGAGAATTGGAAAATTGAGTAACAATCTGGAAAAGGAATAGTATCAAATGAGTAGCTGGGTCGTACATGACGGCTCTGCCCCAACAGGTATGTGGTGAACAAGGTTCACATCAGAGTCAACAAAAGCTGTGGAAGAAAAGACAGTGGCATCTACTATATGATAACCCCATGAGCTCAGTGGTGGAAAAATCCGCTCGGACAATGGTGAATGTAGCTTTCCTTGCTCAAGGTGTTTGGATAAATATTCTGATCCTACCTTCAGTTTTGTCGACTGTGTTTTCATCGGTGTAGACCCAGGGCCGCTACCACTGGAGACTAGAAACGTCTGTGTTGCTTGGGATAGAGATCAGAGATAAGAACTGGTGGCCTGTGGACTGCATCAGGCACATAGGTTGTGTTTTATTAATTTGAGCCAATGCTTAAAAATAAGTAGGCGTCAGATGAAAATGGGCATTTTCATCTTGTTTCGGAAATTCAGAAGACCTGGCAACAGTGGGCCTGAGTTCTCACAAGGCAACAGTGGGATGAAGCTAGGACACAACTGTCCCTTGTAGTCAGAGCGTGGCCTGTCTCTGAAACCTCCTTCTGAATTGTGCCCCTCCCCCTACCTCTCATTCATAAGTTGAAGCCCTAACCCCCAAAGAGCCTATATTTGGAGACAGGGCATTTAAGGAGGTTCTTAAGGTTAAATGAGGTCATAGCGTGGGTCTCTAATCTGATTTTTCCATCTCCCCTGTGTACAGGTGTACAGAAGAAAGGCCATGTGAGGACACAGCAAGAAGGTGGCCATCTGCGAGCCAGGAAGAGAGGTCTAAAGGAAACAAAATCTGCTGGACCTCAGACTTGGACTTCCAGTCTCCAGAACCGTGAGAAAATAAATGGCTGTTGTTTGGTACTTGTTATGGCAGTTCAAGCCTACTCACATATAGCTCATGCTCTGGAGAACAGAGTTCTCTGAGAACTCCTCCCCATGGTCCACCCTACACACCTGACATATGCCCACTTCTCCGAGACCATTCCCTCCCCTTTCCTGCTCCACTGCTCTAGCTCTGACTCCAGGATCCCTTCTGGATCTGTGGCCTGCTAACTGGAACCTCCATCTTATCTCCACACCGTCGCTGCACCCTCTTAAAATCCAGCCACCCCATGCCTGAAAGAATGCTCCATCTAAAGGTTACAATGGAATTACATCTCTCTTATTGTTAAGCCCTCATGGGTCACATTGGCTCCCAGACTCTAGTGCTCTCAGCACAATGTGGGGTGCTAAGTGCTGTGCAAGAAACAAAGCCCAGGTCATTGGCATGGACCCAGGGGGGCATCAGCATGCATCAAAGCACCCATGAAGTCCTGTGGACTGTAACAAAGTGCCAAACAAGAGATGCAAATAGAATTCAATATGGACACGAGTGAGTTAAACATTTATTCCCATGGAGGACTGTGGGCATGTCTCCTGGAGGAGATATCAACATGGAAGATGGGACAGCCTTGGACCAGAGAGCATGGAGTAAGGAAGGGCCCTGAAGTGCATGTGTCCTTCCTGAGCCTGTGAGTTCTCTGATGCACATTCCGGAATAAGTAAATGGGGTCTGCAAGCAAGATAAATGGCTACTCAACACAATAGCAGCAAAACAAACATTTGAGGACATGCTTTTGATTCAAAGTTTTCCAGCTAAATCCATTCTAAATCCTAACAAAACCAAGAACCTTTCTCAGTTTAACTCAAATCTATACAAAATCTGATAAACCATGTCAACCTGATGCAACAGTATATGTTTTAATGTTGACATCTTTGGGTGACAGATACAATGTATTTTTCCCCCAAAGGGTGAGTAGTTTGGTTCAACACCATTTTCAATGTGAGGTTGATATACAAGTTGCATTAGGCTATGAGACAATATCTTTAAAGAGGATAGGCATTCAATATGTGTTACTAGAAGTTAGTTCTTTGGCGCACATCAACCCCTTCATTAGATAGATCTCCCAGTTTCTCTTCAAAGAATCATAAGCTTATTCATTTTTATATATATCAGACAAGCTCTGCTTCACCTACCCTTTTATTTTTTAAAAAATTTGTTCAACTGCACAATCACATTAAAACATTACATTGTCACGACCCTAGACCTTATTTTATTCTTCTCTTATTTCTTGCGACCACAATTCTCTCCTTTTTGAGTTATCTTAATCTGATGCATTTACAAATTTTGGCTTGAGCAATTTCAAATCAATTTCCTTCCAGACAAATAAGTGGGTGGGAGCATGCTTTAAGCACTTGCATTTCTGAAAATCTATTTTACCCTCATACACAAACAACAGTTTAATGAGATATGAAATTCTAAGATTACAATTCCATATTTTCGGAACTCTGGAAACGCTGCTCTGTCATAGTGTAGAAGTTAGCACTGTTGATGAGAACTCTGCTTCTGATGTGGTCCTTTTCCCTGTTCAGGTAACCTGCTTGCTTGTTTAGTTTTTTCTTCTCTGTTTCTCTCTCACCAACCACCCCCCCCCATTTCATTTTATTTTAGAATTCAGATATCTCACCAGGATACAGCAGCTAGGGCTGTGTTGTTTTAACTAGTCATTCTTGCAGTAAGTGAGCTCTTTCAAATTGAAGACTTAATTGGTTCTCTAAATGTTAAAAGGCCACCTTCATTTATAACCAGGTATCTTAAGTCATGGAATGGGTTCTTTTCCTATGCATAACAGAACACAGAAGTAAACAGTTTTTTTTCTTTATTATCTCATAAAATTTGGGTCAAAAGCCCACATATTAACTACATTTTTTGCCTTACAACTTATTTTTTAAAGCAGTTTATTTATTTAGGGGTGCCTGGGTGGCTCAGTTGGTTAAGCACCTGACTTCAGCTCAGGTCATGATCTAGCAGTTCGTGAGTTCAAGCCCCCCATGGGGCTCTGTGCCGACTGCTCAGAGCCTGGAGCCTGCTTCGGATTCTGTCTCCCTCTCTCTTTGCCCCTCCCTTGCTTGTACTCTGTCTCTCTCTCTCAGAAACTAAATAAACATACATTATTTTAAAAATTTTATTTATTTTATTTTGAGAGAGAGAGGTAGAGAGAACACGAGCAGGGGAGGGGCAGAGGAAAGAGAGAGAGAGAGAGAGAGAGAAGGAGGGAGGGAGAGAGAATCCCAAGCAAGCTCTGCTCTAACGCGGGGTTGAACTCACAAAGGGTGAGATCATGACTTGAGCTGAAACCAAGATTCAAGGTTTAACCAACTGAGCCACCCAAGCGCCCCTTGCCTTAACATTTATTTTTTTTTTAATTTTTTTTTTAATTTTTTAATATATGAAATTTACTGTCAAATTGGTTTCCATACAACACCCAGTGCTCATCCCAAAAGGTGCCCTCCTCAATACCCATCACCCACCCTGCTCTCCCTCCCACCCCCCATCAACCCTCAGTTTGTTCTCAGTTTTTAACAGTCTCTTATGCTTTGGCTCTCTCCCACTCTAACCTCTTTTTTTTTTTTTTTCCTTCCCCTCCCCCATGGGTTTCTGTTATGTTTCTCAGGATCCACATAAGAGTGAAACCATATGGTATCTGTCTTTCTCTGTATGGCTTATTTCACTTAGCATCACACTCTCCAGTTCCATCCATGTTGCTACAAAAGGCCATATTTCATTTTTTCTCATTGCCACGTAGTATTCCATTGTGTATATAAACCACAATTTCTTTATCCATTCATCAGTTGATGGACATTTAGGCTCTTTCCATAATTTGGCTATTGTTGAGAGTGCCGCTATAAACATTGGGGTACAGGTGCCCCTATGCATCAGTACTCCTGTATCCCTTGGATAAATTCCTAGCAGTGCTATTGCTGGGTCATAGGGTAGGTCTATTTTTAATTTTCTGAGGAACCTCCACACTGCTTTCCAGAGCCCTTGCCTTAACATTTAAAAGGCGTCAAGCAGCATCAGGAATTCATGATTTTTTAAAAATTTTAAAGGATTTATTTATTTTTATTCTCCAGTAGAGTACATAGAAAATGCTTTCCGGGTGTTAACTTGGAGAAGCACTGCTATGCTTGCTACAGCTAAAGCTTTGAGAAAATCCTAGCAAACCGTGTAGTAGTTTGTTCCTTTAAAACGCTGGTGACTTGGTGCCCGCTTTCTTGCAGGCAGCACCACGCACAGCTCCCGGGGAGCCTGCCACGCTATTCTGCTGCTGGTTCTGAAAGAGAAGCAAACGTTCCGAGAGCACTAGGGCTGCAATTACTCAATGAAATAGAAGTGCCACATCTTCAGCTGTTGAAGTTACTTCTACAAGCCACACCCACCGACAACTCTGCCCTAATTCTGCGATTGGAATAAAGGTTTGCGGTCACGCTAAAAGGCCTTCCAGTCTCCTGCCATTTGTGTTCCTAAAACAAAGTGCAGCGTGACTACACCGTTGCAGGAAATGAGATGCTCGCGTTAGCCATCCCTGTGGATCACAGGCCGGGGAAGTAAATCAATTGAGGGGGGAAAATTCCCAGAGAAGCTCATTAATTAGTAATAAATGGGCAAATGGCCCAAATCACAAGGTGTGGAAGGCAGCTAAGGCCGGCAGTGTGTTCTCGGCCAAATCACGGATGTAAATACTGTCGGTGTAAAAGTCGACCTAGCGACGATTTCAGCCCGACCACCCGCCCCGCGCACGTCTGCGACCGTAGCCCACCGGGTGCGGAAGGACCCGGGCCCCGCGCCCGGCCGGGGCGGGGCGCGCGCCGACGACACCTACCCAGCAGCAGGAGCCGGTGCGTCTGCTGCAGGTCGCGCTTCTGCTCGCGGAGCATGCGGTCGATGTTCCTGCTGACCTTCCTCGCCTCCCGCTCCGCCTCGCGCTCCTCCGCGCGTAGCTGCTCCGGCCGCCGTCGCCGCTCCTTCTTCGGGGCGGCTTTGGGCCGCGTGCACGCCGGGCTCTCGCCGGCGCCCCGAGGGAGCGGGGTCTGGGCCGCGCCTCCCCCTAGCCGGGTCGGGGCCGAGGCCGGGGTCGGGGCCGGCACCGGGCCGGGCCGCGCGTCCTCCGCAGGCGCTTCCGAGGCGGCGTGGGGGACGTCCTCCGGGTCCCCGAAGAGCAGCGGCCGCAGACTGTAGCACAGACCCATGTGGGCGCGAGGGCGCGGGGCGCTCGGGGCTCAGGCCGGGGCCCCCGCGGAGGGGCGGGAGGGGGCTGCACCCGCACCCGGCGCGGCGCTACCGCCCGCAGGCTGCGGGCTGGGGGTGCGGCGGGCACGGGCCGAGGGCCACGGCCCCTCACTGTCCCGGAGGGCCATTTTGCATTTTCCGCCGGGTGCAGGGGGTGGCAGCCGCCCGGGCTGGAGATCACCTGATAACGCGGCGAGCCCGCCGCGCCGACGGGCCTCCACGAGCCCGGCCCCCGTTACCGTAAATACCGCCTTCCGGGCCGTCCCCCGTTACCGTAAAAGCCGCCACCGGGGCCGGCCCCCCGTTACCGTAAATACCGCCGCCAGGGCCGACCCTCGTTACCGTAAGTACTGCAGCCGTGCTGGTTCCACCGTAAATCCTACCGCCTGGTCCACTCTGATTACGGTAAATATCGCCGCCTTGGCCCGGCCCCCGAGACGGCAGGCACCGCCTCGCGCTCGGGACTTCGATACCGTAAATACGGTTGCCCGAGTCCGGCGTGCAGCTGCGGACAGTGCCGCAGTGGCGGTGGTGGTGCCGTCACCACCCAGAGCTGCCATTGCAGCACTTAAAATCTGGGATAGTGGTAAAAGAGAACGGGAAGCCGGAGAAAGGGATGGAGATGCCAGCTTTCAGATCTTGAACTGCCGGATGTATTCCCTGCAGAGATTGCCGCACCTTGCCTCGCCTTTTTCTGCTCACTTACATTTTACACGCATGCAGACATGTCTACACACTTTTGGTCCTTACCGTAATTCTATTATGGCTTTGGTGTCGACAAAATCTCCAAATCAGGAGGTCCGTGACATCATTTTTAACAACTACACTTAAGAAAACACTGAAAAGGAGAACATGTAATTGTCATATGTTATTTTTATTTGCTAAGATGAGTTATGAAATTGCACTCTGTATACTATTTGTTGATCCACAGTATAGGGCAGAGAGGAGCAGAGGCACATCCAGACGGAGTGCCCTTTCTCCAGGCCTCCTATGGCTACAACCTCCCAGAAATCCCCAGTTTCCATTGTTTCCCCTTTAATATCCATCATCTTATAGATCGTTTGCAACGGATGAAGATTTCTGTTAGCTTTTAAGAACTCTGCTATAATATGTGGTCCTTAATTTCTAGCAAAATGACATGAAATATTACAACTGATGGTTAAATATATCTAATATAAATCCCGTTAATACAGCAGATTGGTCTGCTAAATGCGACACAGCATGTAACAAGCGTATGCTGTACCAATTGGCACTCGGTGTAAATATTACATTTGATTAAGTTTTTAAAGCAGGAAATTGGGAGATCTAGATTCCCATTTATTTCAAGGCCCCATTAATAACAAATGTATATACCATGTAATGTTTTGGATCTAACAACCCCCCAATTTCCCCAAAATTGGCTGCATTTTAGATCTTTGAGTAGAAGAAAGAGGCTATAGAAAATCTAACTTGAGAAAACAAAAAAAAAAATTATCTCTGTCATTCTCACTACTCCTTCACTGACCCATCCTCCCTGTTATCCATCCACTTATTTAGTATTTAGCAAGCATTGACAATATGCTAGGCATTCTGGTTCGTATCTGGTGAGGCAAAAGACATGGGTCCTTGTGTTTATACACTAGTGAGGTAGAAATATGTTCAATCACATACACACACAACTTAATACATTTATTATACATTTCAAATTATGCAAATGCTGTCAAGGGAAAGAACAGGGTTCTCTAAGAAGTTATAAGGCCCAGTTTAAATTGGGAAGGGAGGCCAAGAAAAGGAAAACCCTGATTCAAAGTGATACATGCACCCTTATGTTTACAGCAGCATTGTTTACCATGGCCAAGATATGGAAGCAACCCAAGTGTCCATCAATAGATGAATAAAGAAGTTGTAATAGATATATACATATATATTATATAGTAATACAGTATAATATATGGTATTCCATTATGTATGTATACATATATATTTTCATACTTTATATCATATATGTATCTTGATTTTAGCTTATGTTGCGATCTCGTGGATCATGGGATTGAGCCCCGTGTTGGGCTCTGTGCTGACATTTAGAATCTGCTTGGGATGTTCTCTCTCTCTTTCAAAATAAACAAAACCAAAATACTTTGAAAAAAAAAAACTTTTATTTTTTCTCAACATTAGGAATCAAAAGGCCAAATGCAGCTTTTTTTTTTCCCACTCTTCTTTTCCTTTGGTCCTCTTTTAAAAATTCAAATTATGGGGCACCAGGGTGGCCCAGTCAGTTAAGCATCCAACTCTCGATTTCAGCTCAGGTCATGATCTCATGGTTCATGAGATTGAGCCCCACATTGGGCTCTGTGCTGACAGCACAGAGTCTGCTTGGGATGTTCTCTTTCTCTCAAATAAACAAACAAAATACTTAAAAAAAAAGCGCCCCTTCACTTTTCCTCAGCATTAGGAATCAAAAGGCCAAATACATTTTTTTCCACTCTTTTCCTTTGGTCCTCTTATAAAAACTCAGATTATGGGGCTCCTGGGTGGATCAGTCAGTTAAGTGTCTGACTGTTGATTTTGGCTCAGGTCATGATCTCAGGGTTTGTGAGTTCGAGCCCCCCCCCCCCCCCCAGGCCATGGGACTCTGTGCTGATAGTGTGGACTCTGTTTGGGATTCTTTCTTCCCCTCTAACTCTGCCCCTCCCCCACTCATTCTCTCTCAGTCTCTCAAAGGAAACTTTAGGGTGCCTGGGTAGCTCAGCTGGTTAAGCGTCTGACTTTGGCTCAGGTCATGATCTTATGGTTTGTGGGTTTGAGCCCCACACCAAGCTCTCTGCTGTCAGCACAGAGCCTACTTCAGATCCTCTGTCTCCTTCTCTCTCTGCCCCTCCCCTTCTTCTGCTCTCATTCTCAAAAATAAACATTCAAATTAAAAATAAACTTCAAGAAAAATAATACTACACACACACACACACACACACACACACACACACACACACTGGAATATTACTCAGCCATAAAAAATAAGGAGATCTTGCCATTCACAACATGGATAGACCTAGTGAAATAAATCAGAGAAAGACTAATACCATATGATTTCACTCATATGTGGAACTTAAGAAAACAAATGAACAAAGAAGAAAAGAGACAAGCAAAAAAACCAGACTCTTAAATACAGAGAACACACTGGGGCATAGTAGAGAGGAGGTAGGTTGATGGTGGGGATGGGTGAAATAGGTGAGGGGGATTGAAGAATAAACTTACCATGATGAGCACGGATAATGTATACAATTGTTAAAGCATTATATTGTACGCCTGAAACTAATATGACAGTGTTTCTTTTCTTTCTTTCTTTTTTTTTTTTTTCTTTTAAAGTAGGCTCCACGGCCAATGCAGAACCCAACATGAGACTTGAACTCACGGCCCTGAGATCAAGACCTGAGCTGAGATCAAGAGTTGGATGCTTACGTGGATGGAACTGGAGGGTATTATGCTAAGTGAAATAAGTCAGGCAGAGAAAGACAGATACTATATGTTTTGACTCATATGTGGATCCTGAGGAATTTAACAGAAGGCCATGGGGAAGGGGAAGGGAAAAAAAAAGTTACAGAGAGGGAGGGAGGCAAACCATAAGAGACTCTTAAATACTGAGGACATGGGGCGCCTGGGTGGCGCAGTCGGTTAAGCGTCCGGCTTCAGCCAGGTCACGATCTCGCGGTCCGTGAGTTCCAGCCCCGCGTCAGGCTCTGGGCTGATGGCTCGGAGCCTGGAGCCTGTTTCCGATTCTGTGTCTCCCTCTCTCTCTGCCCCTCCCCCGTTCATGCTCTGTCTCTCTCTGTCCCAAAAATAAATAAAAAACGTTGAAAAAAAAATTAAAAAAAAAAATACTGAGGACAAACTGAGGGTTGATGGGGGCTGAGGAGAGGAGAAAATGGGTGATGGGCATTGAGGAGGGCAGCTGTTGGAATGAGCACTGGGTGTTGTATGGAAACAAATTTGACAATAAATTATACTTAATACATATATAAAAAAGAGTTGGATACTTAACTGACTGAGCCACCCAGGTGACCCTACACTGTATGTTAATTATACTTCAAAAAAAAAAAAATTGGTAGGGAAAAAAAGTTTGTGTATGATACAGGGAAGGCCTTTCAGAGGAAGGGATATTTGAACTGAGACCTGAGGAATATATACCAATTCCTTTCCTGTTGTGACTTATTAGCTAAACCTTGTCAACCAGTATCACAAGAGACGGATAACATTTTATATATGTAAGGCAGGTGAAAATAGAAAATATATTTTAATTTTTTTAACGTTTATTCATTTTTGAGACACAGAGAGGGACAGAGCGTGAGCAGGGGAGGGGCAAAGAAGAAGGCAGACACAGAATCCGAAACAGGCTCCAGGGTCCGAGCTGTCAGCACAGAGCCGAATGCCGGGCTTGAACTCACTGACAAGGAGATCATGACCTGAGCTGAAGTCAGATGCTCAACTGACTGAGCCACCCAGGTGCCCCTAGATTTTTAAATTACATAAATTAATTTGTATCTAAATGAGAATTCACTCACATTTAAGAATTTATTTAAAAGAAGAGCTAGAAGACAATGTTTTCTATTGGTACCCAATATTATAAACTGAAAATAATTCTTGAACTCTTATTAAAAGAATCTTAGGAAAAACTGTTGTGCCCATTGTGCCCACATTTCAATTTCTTTCAACACTTTTAATTACATATCAATTATACAAAATTGATTACATGTTCTCCACATAAAATCAATTAGAATATTTAATACTTATATATCACTGTTAATTAAATTTAATGTTTTCTAATGCAAGGCTGATTTTTAATTCATGAATAATTGAGTCATATCAGTAAGCAATTTCTAATGTCAAAGAATGATTGTGAATCTGAAAATAGAAATTATGAGGGGACTCTAAAGTAAATGTAAAATTATAGCATGTTAATTTAGGGTGTAATTTTATGTTTAATCTTAACTGATGCCAATATGACTATTTTAGTCTGAATCCATTTTCCTCCGGACTTCCTAAGAGCAAACAAAATTAGATGTAGTGAAACATTATGTCTAAGGTCTTTGTATGGAAATTATGTTCAGTTGATGAAAGTGGCATTTCTCACCCCAGTTGGAGCTATATTTGAATAGTATGATGTATAGTTATAGAGGATTGATTAAACAATGATACATCCTCAAGAATGCGGTAATAATGTATCCATTAAAAATGAAAGAGGACTAATTTCCTATAATACAAGATTTCTCAACCTTGGCACTATTGACTTTGGTGGCTACATAATTTGTTGTGGCGGGGAGCTGTCCTGTGTATTGTAGGATGTTTAGCAACATCCTTGGCCTCTACCCAGTAGATGCCAGTAGGATTCTTCCTCAATGGTGACAACAACAATAAAATGTCTCCAGTTATGCCAAGTATGTACTTAGGCAAAATTGCCCCTTGTTCAAAACCATGGTTGCAATAGAATGGCAGAGGAACCAACTCAGTTGGACTAATCAATTAAAAATATCTCCCATTTGAATGTACTAGAGAGTAACCAGAATGAATCTACCCTTGAAAGATAAATATGATGGATAAGATTTGCGATTTTAAGGCTTTTTGCTTGAGGACATTTCCCAATCTGTAATCAGTGGGCAGCAGAAAGCCACAATTATGGGGCCCAGGGAAAAATGAAAATCCTATGCCCCTTGTTGCAAATTTAATTTGAAGACAATAACAGAATATTAAACCAGGCCTGAAGTCGTGTGTGACTTTGCCTGTGGAGCTGGGCCTACTTATGGGCTTGAGATATTGGAGAATAGAATTTGGGAAACAGCCAGAAAGTTAGTAGTGAAATCCTAGAAGGGAGGGAACTTTAGAAATATGAGCCCCACAAATCTGTATATAAAATCCACTCAAATCTTTGGCTGACTATTAAACAATAATGCAGGAGGAGACCCTGGGGGCCTGACAAAAACACCTAAAATATACAAAGGGACAGAGCAAAGATTTCATGGTCTTCTTTCTTCAGGACAGATAGAGTTTGAGTCCAACACAATTACTGGGTTATAGAACAAAACAAAACAAAACAAAACAAAACAAAAATCACTCAGTAGAGAGATACAACAGAAAACAAAGTCTCTACAAGATACCATTTATAATTCCTGGCATCCAATGAAGAGCATTAGACAAGCACCCAGACAGAAAAATGTGACCCATAGTTAAGAAAAAAAGCAATAATATAAATTGATGCCTAGATGAACCAGATGTAACAATCAGCAGACAAGGGTTTTAAAGTAGCAATTAAAAACATGTTCAGAGAGTTAAAAGAAGATGTATACATCATGAAGCAACCCATGGAGAATTGAAACAGAGAAACCGAAACTGTAGAAGGGAAGCTAATGGAAATACTAAAACTCAGAAGTACAACAACTGAGGGGCGCCTGGGTGGCGCAGTCGGTTAAGCGTCCAACTTCAGCCAGGTCACGATCTCGCGGTCCGTGAGTTCGAGCCCCGCGTCAGGCTCTGGGCTGATGGCTCAGAGCCTGGAGCCTGTTTCTGATTCTGTGTCTCCCTCTCTCTCTGCCCCTCCCCCGTTCATGCTCTGTGTCTCTCTGTCCCAAAAATAAATAAAACACGTTGAAAAAAAAAATTAAAAAAAAAAAAAAAGAAGTACAACAACTGAAATAAAATCACTGGATGGACTTACCAGCTGGTTGAAGATAGAAGAACACATTGATGAAATTAAAAATCTATCCATAGAGATGATCCAATCTGAAGAACAGAGAGGAACAGAGAGGAAAAGACAACTGAAGAAAAACTAGCAGATCCTCTGAGGACTGTTGATCAATACTATGTGGTCTATCAATACTATGTGGTCTAAACTAAGAGCAATTAAAGTCCTAGAAATAGATAGAAATTGGGATAGAAACAATATCTGAAGAAGTAATGGCCCCAAACTTCTGATATTTGATGAGACAACATTAATTTGCAAATCCAAGAAACCTCAGTGAACCTTCAGATATGAAGAGAGATGAGAGAATAAAAGTAGCCAAAGAAAACAGAGACATTATGTATAAAAAGCAGCGTATGAAAAATGCTGGCTTTTCATCAGAAACGGTGGATGCTGAAAGGCAGCAGAACAGCATGGCTGAAGTGCTGAAATACAGAGAAATATTACCAACTGACTGTTTTATATCTTTTGAAGCTATACTTCAAGAATAAAAGTGAAAAAAATAAGATTAAAGAAAATAAGAGAGGCTAAACATCAGCTGACCTGTGCTGTGGAAAAATGCCAAATGGGAGTCTTCAGGCTAAAGGGATGTGACACTAGATGATAACTCAGATCCAGAGGAAATATAAAGATCAGCATAAATGGTAAATATGAAGACTATCTGTATTTTTCTTTTTAAGATTTCTTTTATAAACACGCCTATTTAAGGAAAACTATTAATAGTGTATTGTAGATTTATAATGCACTCAGGTGAAATCTATGGAAATGTTACAAAGAGTGGGGTGGGCAAGGGACTAGACTCTCACAAAGTTCTAATGTTTTATGGAAAGTAGTATAATATTAACCATAAGTAGATTATGATAAGCTACTAATAGAATTTTCTGCACTGATAAGAATGTTCTATATCTGCATTGCTCTCTAAGGTAGCCACTAGTCCTATTTACTTCCTGCACACTTGAAATATGGGTATTGTCACTGGAGAACTCAATTTTAATTTTCATTAATTAAAAAAACAGACTCTTGAATACAGAGAACTCGTGTTTGCCAGAGGGGAAGGGGGTGAGGAGATGGGCAAACTAGGTGAAGAGGATTGAGAGGTACAAACTTCCGGTTATAAAATGAATAAGTCATGGGGATGAAAGGTACATCATGGGGAATATATAGTCAATAATATTGTAATAACATTGTATGGTGACAGATGGTGACTACACTTGCTGTGGTGAATAATGTATAGAATTGTCGAATCACTGTGTTGTACACCTGAAACAAATAGAACACTGTACGTCAATTATACTTCAATAATTTATCAAAATAAATGTAAATGGTAACATGTGGCTAGTGGCTACCATTTTGCACAATGTGGCACTAGAGAAACCAGTAAAAAATAGTGAAAATTAGGATACCTAGAAAGCTAATTGGGGAACAAATTGAAATACCAAGAAGTATTCAATTAAGCCCAAAGAAAGAAGAAACAAAGGGAACAAACAAATGAACCAAATAGAAAACAAATAGCAAAATGGCTAATGTAAATCCAACTATTGTAGTAAATGTAAGTGGACTAAACCTTTTAATTAAAAGACAGAGAATGTCAGAGTGAATAAAGAAGATCCAACTTTCTGCTGTTTATAAGGAACACACTGTAAACACAGACACAAGTAGGTAGATAGTAAAAAGAAGGGAAAATGTATAGATGGTGTGTGAGGTTCCTAGTGCTGCAGGAACAAATTACCACAAGCTGAGAAGTTTAGGACAACAGATGTTCGTTCTTTCACAGTCCTGAAGGTCAGAAGTCAAAATTAAGGTGTTGGCAGGGCCACGTTCTCTCTGCAGCTCTAGGGGAAAGTCCTTCCTGGCCTCCTCCAGCTTCTCGTGTCTCCTGGTGCCTACTGACTGTGGCAGCAACTGTGCAGTCTCTGCCTCTGTGTTCACTTGCCTTCTGCCCTGTGTCTCTGAGTGTCCTTTTCTGTCTCTTATAAACATGGTCTCATTGGGTTTAGGGCCAACCCTAATCTAATATGATTTGATCTCTATCCTTCCCTTAATGATAATCTGCAAAGATTTTATTTCCAATTAAGGCCATGTTCTAGGGCTTTAGGGGGACACAAATTTTGGAGAGACACTGCTTAACTCACTACATATGGAAATATGAGTCATGAGGAACCTGGAATGGCTACATTAATACCAGACAACATAGCATTCAAGACAAGGAGGTTCACTGAAAATAAAGAGCACTACTTCATCATGATGAAAGGACCAGTACATCAGGAAGACATAAATATAAATATATATACGGAGCTTCAAAATACATGAAGTTATAGCTGACAAAACCTAGAAAAGTAAAAAATCCACAATCTTAGGTGAACATGCTTGTCTCATTAACAGAAAAAACTGAAAGGTCCTAATGACATCCCAAGCCACATTTATCTAACTGATATTTATAGAACACTATATCCAACAATTGCAAAATGCTCCTCCCAGGTTCAAGTGAAATGATCACCAAGATAGACCAGAACTAGACCAAAAACCCTATCACCAAATTATAACACTAAAAGTCTTCTAGAGCGTGCTTTCTGACCACAATGGAATTATGTCAGAAGGGCAATAAGGTATCTAAAAATCCCCTAATATTTGAAATCAAACAACCAACTTTTGAGTGAGCCATAGTTCTTAGACTAGTTCAATAAGGGTAATAAATTCCTAGCAAGAGGTAGAGAAAATACAAATTATCAATACCAGGTAAAAAAGGAGGAAAAATGCTATAGGAACTAGATATGTCAAAATGATAAATAGGAATATTATGGACAAATTTATATCAACACATTTGGCAATTTAGGTGGAATAGACAAATTCTTTGAAAAATGCAGTTTAACAAAATCAATACAAGAAGAAACAAAATGTGAATAGTGGTGTATCTAGCAAATAAATGGAAGTTGTTACTGAACATGTCCCCACAAAGAAAACTCCCGAGTACTGATCACTGGTGAATTCTACAAAACATTTAAGGAAGATAATAATACCAATATTAAATAAACTCTCTCACAATAAGAGGAAGAAAAACATTTAAAACTCTGTGACTTGTTTGAAGCTAACACAACTTTGATACAAAAACTTGACAGATGTAGGAGATTTTATATAAGACCAGGAGATTTTAGGCCAATATTGCTCATCAGTATAAATGCAAAAAAGCTTTCAAAATCTTACCCAGCAATGTAGAAAAATAATATGTCACCATCGAGTGGGATTTATCCCCATGCTGAAACGTTGATTGAACATATTCTCTGGATTTCCAAGTGACATAATTGTTTACATAGAAATTACTAAGGAATAATCTTAAAAGCATTCTAGAACTAAAATGTGAGTTTATCCAGGTCTATGGATATGAGATCAGTATACAAAAATAAATTATATTACTATATACTAACAACAACAACAGCAACAACAACAACAACAACAACAATTGGAACATGAAATTTTAAAATTCCATCTATAGTTGAACCCCAAACTACAAAATAGGAATAAATTTGATAAAAGATGTAAAAAACTTCTACACGGAGAGCTATAAAAACGTTGCTGAGAGGAATTAAAGACCTAAATAAATGGAGAGGCACAACATGAAAGCCTCAGTATTGTTATTTTCCCCAAACTGGTCTATAGGTTCAATGCAATATCAGTTATAATCAAGAAGCCATTTTTATAGGTGTTGATAAGCTGATTATAGAATTGATATGGAGATGCAAATGACCAAGATTGTCCGTAAGAATCTTGGTAAAGAAGACCAAAGCTGGAGGACTTTCACTACCTTTCTTCAAAACTCACTGTAAGAAGACAGTAATCAAGATAGTGTAGCACACAAGGACAGGCAAATATATCAGTGAAATAGAATGCTGAGAGCAGAAATACACCCACATTCACATGGTCTGTTGGGTTTCAGCAAAGGTGCCAAAGTAATTTAATGGGAACAAGTTTTTTCAACACATAGTGACAGAACAAGTGGACGTCCACATTAGAACAAAATGGGCCCTGTTCCCTACTTCACACCACATACACAAAAGAAATGGGGATTAAATGTAAACTTACGTATAAAACCTACAGCTTTTTAAAAAGAAAACATAAATGGATATCTTTGTGACATGCAGGTAGACAGATTTCTTGTGTGGGACAAAGAAAAATAAACCATAAAAGAAAAATTGGACTTCAAAAAATTAAAAACTGCTCACCAAAAGATGCTATTAAGTGAGTAAATGAAGTATTTGCAATAGTTACATTGACAATGAGCTCCCACAAACTAACAAACATAAGATTCCTAAGAAATGTGTGGAATACTTAGACACTCTATGAAGGAGAGTGTTTGGCCAATAACCAAATGAAAAAGTGATCAACATCTTTAGTCGACCACAAAATGATAATTTAGCCCATATCAACTGAAATGGCTAAAATTAAAAAGATACTCAACACCAAGTGTTGGTGAAGATGTGGAGAAACCAGAACACTAATGTTTTTCTAGTGGGAAACTACAATGGTCCAATCACTTTAGAAAAAGTTTTGAAGTTTTATTTTATAAACTTAATGATTTACTTATCTTTTAAGCCAGTAATTCCACTCCTAGGTATTCGTCCAAAAGAGATTTAAGATTGTGTCCACAGAAAGACTTGACACAAATACCCATTGTCAGGATGGTTACTAAAAAAATTGTGGGATATTCATAAAATGGAGTATTACTCTTGACTAGAAAGAAACAAACTACTAGGGGTGTCTGGATGGCTCAGTTGGTTAAGTTACTGACTCTTGATTTCGGCTCAGGTCATGATCTCTCAGTTTGTAAGATCAAGCCCCATGTTGGGCTCTGTGATGACAGCTCAGAGCCTGCTTGGGCTTCTCTCCCTCTCTCTCTCTCTCCTCTCTTCCCCTTGCCCACTTGTGCTCTCTCTCTCTCTCTCTCACTCTCTATCTCTATCAAAAGAAATAAACATTAAAAAAAAAAAGAAGAAACTACTAATGAATTTTACAACGTGGATGAACCTCACTGACATTTTGCTGAGTGAAAAAAGCCATGAAACACGAAAGACCACATACTCTGCTTAGTTTAAGTTCTAGAAAAGAGCTAATTCAAGTTGAAAAAAATTATAACAACGGTTGCCTCTGTTGGACAGCGTTGAATGAATTTTCAGGGGGATGAAGAAGGTTCAATACGATAGGGATGTGGGGTTATACATCTTTCAAAATTGTACAACTAAGATGTGAGAGTGCATTGTATGTAAATTTTACTTAAAAAAAATCAGGCTCCTGAGTGTCTCATTGGTTGAGCGTCCAACTCTTTGATTTTGGCTCAGGTCATGATCGCAAGGTGGAGGGATTGAGCCCCGTGTTGGGCTCCAGGCTCTGTGCTGGGCATGGAACGTGCTTAAGATTCCCTTCTCTGCCCCACTCCAAACCTCCCCGTCTCCACACCTCCTTCCACCCTCAAGTGCTCATGTGTTGTCTCTCCAAAACAACAACAACAAACACACAACCCACCTCCCACCCCTCCACAAAACCCCTAAAGTCTAGTGGAGTGTTGGGAAGTGGGTAGAGATACAGATAATATAGGAATAGCAGAATGTTTATAACTATTGAAGTTGGGTGATGAATACATTTGGGTTCATTATACTATTCTCTTTACTTTGTGTATGTTTGAAATTTCCATAATAGAATGTTTAAAAATCATGAACAGATACAGATTAAATATATTATGCAACATTATGACAATGAAAAATGTTGACAAATTTTAAGACACACAAATATTATAAATGAAAAAAAGGAACTTCTACAGCAACACCTTGTGAAAAGAAACAACTCAGTGCATAGAAAGTCACTGAAAAATTACATTCTAAAGTGTAAGCAATGTTCTCTTAATAGTTGAATTACAGGTAATTTTTTGTTATTTGTGCTCTTTTCTATCTCTCTCCCCCACCCCCCCTCAGTGAGCATGTATAGCTTCATCATTCTATTGATATCTTTCTTGTAATTCATGTAGGTAGTTGACATCTAGTTCAATCCAAAGTTGGTCTGGACATTTGGTTATTTTGTATCTTTATTGATACAGAAAAGGGCCCTGAGGTGAACCTAAGACCCAGGAGGTATGCACAGTAAAACCTTGGATTGCGAGTAACTTGTTCTATGGGTGTTCTGCAAGACAAGCAAACATTTCTAATAAATTTTAACTTGATAAAGGAGTGATGTCTTGCAACGCAAGTACTATGTACCGCTGAACGTCACATGATCACTCTTTCTCTGTCTCCCTCACACTTCTCTCTCTCTCTCTCTCTCTCTCTCTTTGGGATTGTGGGTGATCATCTCCCATGCTCAGATGCTCAGTCTCAGGCAAGGGTGTTTGGCAGAAATCAGTGATTTTTCAGAACGTTGGAAGGTGCCCACAACTGGTACGAGTGTATTTTCTGTCACTTCGAAGCACCTATGGACAGTCCTTTGCTTTTCTATGCAAGAGTAAGCTTAGGAATGCTTTGCTTCATTCTAGGTCAGGCTGCCTGCAGTTATAGACCCTTTCCTCAGCTGCCTTTTTGCCACTTACATTAAATACAGTGTATGACAAGAGTTTATTAATACTGTATTGTAGTCAACATCCATTAGTGATGGTGAAAATAGTCCTACACAACAACCCTCCTCTCTCTGGTCTCCTGTACCAGCCACGAAGGTTTTCAAAGGTAACTGCAGATTAATTTATTTTTCTTTATATTTTGTATTTTCTTTATTATTTTATACTATTGTTACAGTATTGTGATCATTTTTATCTGAATATTTTTGGGTTGTGGAACAAATCGTCTGAGTTTCCACTATTTCTTACGGAGAAATTTGCTTTGATACACAAGTGCTTTGGATTATAAGCATGTTTCCGGAACGAATCATGCTCGCAAAGCAAGGTTTTACTGTATTTGCTTCTCTTAACCAGATTCTAGGTTACTGAGAGATTTAGAGTTCAGGGACATTGCAGGTTCATTTCCAGACCACCACAGAGCAAATATGGCAAAAATTTGAGTTAAATAAATGTTTTGGTTTCCCAGTGCATCTAAGATTATGTTTACACTCTAATGTAGTCTATTCAGTGTGCACAGGCATTATGTAAAAAAGAATTATGTACATACCTTAATTTAAAAATACTTTACTTCTGAAAAATGCTAACCATTGGGGCGCTGGAGTGGCTCAGTTGGTTGAGCATCTGACTCTTGGTTTTAGCTCAGGTCATGATCTCATGGTTGGTGAGTTCATGCCTCACATCAGGCTCTGTGCTGATAGCGGGGAGCCTGCTTGGGATTCACTCTTTTTCCCTCTCTCTCTGCCCCTCCCCCATTCTCACTGTCTTTTCTCTCAAAATAAATAAATTTAAAAAACTTTAAAAAATGCTAACCATCATCTGACCTTTCACCAAGTGGCAGATCACCATAACAAATACGATAATAATGAAAAAGTTTGAAATATTGAGAGAATTACCAAGATATGACATAGAGGCATGAAGCCAGCAAATGCTGTTAGAAAAATGGTGCTGAGACTTACTGGACACAAGGTTGCCACAGACCTTCAATTTGTAAAAAACACAGTATCTGCAAAGCACAATAAAGTGAAGTGCAGTAAGACAGGTATGCCTGTAGTGGATTAATATACCCATGGAGTGTGCACAGTGGTTTGCTGGAATTCCAGGAGAAAATAAAAAGACATCTCTAGGGGCGCCTGGGTGGCTCAGATTGTTAAGCTTCTGACTTGGGCTCAGGTCATGATCTCATGGTCTGTGAGTTTGAGCCCCGCGTCAGGCTCTGTGCTGACAGCTCAGAGCCTGGAGACTGCTTCCGATTCTGTGACTCCCTCTCTCTGCCCCTTCACCTCTCATCCTCTCTCTCTCTCAAAAATAAATAAACATAAAAAAAAAGACATCTCTAAAAATTTGTATTAAAAAATTTTTTTTACATTTCTTTATTTTTGAGAGACTGAGTGAGACAGAGCGTGAGTGGGGGAGGGGCAGAGAGAGAAGGAGACACTGAATCTGAAGCAGGTTCCAGGCTCTGAGCAAAGAGTTCACCGCAAAGCCCGACGCGGGGCTGGAACCCACAAACCGTGAGATCATGACCTGAGCCGAAGTCAGACGCTCAACTGAGCCACCCAGGTGGCCCCCCAAATTTGTATTTTATATCTCAATTTTTTAAATATCAGTTTTGTGTGTGTGTTTTATAATGATCATGATATATTAGTATGACTGATAGCATGCACATGTCAAAGGTTTGAATTGAAATATTTTTTCACTGACTGGGGGAACAAAACCACTGGGAGATACTGATTTAGAAGATATTTGGCCGGCTATGCCATTTGGGCATCTCCTTGCTGGTCACTCTGGGAGGCCCAGGGAAGTGGGTGGGGTCTTCCTGGGCTGTTGGGAGTGGGTCTCTGGTGGGGAGTTGAAATGACATGGGGTTCTGATTGCTGGTCCCTGAACAGAGATTAGTCTGCTGCTCACAGCCACAGTCAAACTGATGTCATGAGGACTGTCCCCAACCTGATGGAGGTAGAACAGAAATCAGGAGAGCTTCTACCCTAAGCTCACATAAATCCGCATGTTCAATAGCTGGTTTTTTTATTTGTTTCAAATTTTTGTTTAAATTCTAGTTAGTTAACATATAGTGTAATATTGGTTTCAGGAGTAGAATTTAGTGATTCATTACTTACATACAACACCCAGTGCTCATCACAACAAGTGCCCTGCTTAATACCCATCAACCATTTTGCTCATCCTCTGACCACCTCCCCTCCAGCAGCCATCAGTTTGTTCTTTATCATTAAGAGTCTCTTATGGTTTGTCTTCCTCTTTTTTCCATTCCCCTACATTCATCTGTTTTCTTTCTTTCTTTCTTTTTTTTGTTCTTCTGTTTTATTTTATTTTTTTAAATATGAAATTTATTGTCAAATTGGTTTCCATACAACACCCAGTGCTCATCCCAAAAGGTGCCCTCCTCAAAACCCATCACCCACCCTCCCCTCCCTCCCACCCCCCATCAACCCTCAGTTTGTTCTCAGTTTTTAAGAGTCTCTTATGCTTTGGCTCTCTCCCAGTCTAACCTCTTTTTTTTTTTCTTCCCCTCCCCCATGGACTTCTGTTAAGTTTCTCAGGATCCACCTAAGAGTGAAAACATATGGTATCTGTCTTTCTCTGCCTGACTTATTTCACATAGCATAACACTCTCCAGTTCCATCCACGTTGCTACAAAAGGCCATATTTCATTCTTTCTTATTGCCACATAGTACTACATTGTGTATATGAACCACAATTTCTTTATCCATTCATCAGTTGATGGACATTTAGGCTTTTTCCATAATTTGGCTATTGTTGAGAGTGCTGCTATAAACATTGGGGTACAAGTGCCCCTATGCATCAGCACTCCTGTATCCCTTGGGTAATTTCCTAGCAGTGCTACTGCTGGGTCATAGGGTAGATCTATTTTCAATTATTTGAGGAACCTCCACACTGTTTTCCAGAGCAGCTGCACCAGTTTGCATTCCCACCAACAGTGCAAGAGGGTACCTGTTTCTCCACATCCTCTCCAGCATCTATAGTCTCCTGATTTGTTCATTTTGGCCACTCTGACTGGCATGAGGTGGTATCTGAGTGTGGTTTTGATTTGTATTTCCCTGATGAGGAGTGACGTTGAGCATCTTTTCATGTGCCTGTTGGACATTCGGATGTCTTCTTTAGAGAAGTGTCTATTCATGTTTTCTGCCCATTTCATTTTTGCTTTTAATTCCCTTGCCTTTGGGAATGTGTCAAGTAAGAAATTGCCGTGGCTGAGGTCAGAGAGGTTTTTTTTCTGTTTTCTCCTCTAGGATTTTGATGGTTTCCTGTCTCACATTCAGGTCCTTTATCCATTTTGAGTTTATTTTTGTGAATAGTGTGAGAAAGTGGTCTAGTTTCATCCTTCTGCATGATGCTGTCCAGTTCTCCCAGCACCATTTGTTAAAGAGACTGTCTTTTTTCCATTGGATATTCTTTCCTGCTTTGTCAAAGATGAGTTGGCCATACTTTTGTGGGTCTAGTTCTGGGGTTTCTATTCTATTCCATTGGTCTATGTGTCTATGTGGTCTCTGTGTCTGTTTTCCTAGGTATTTTATGCTTCTTGGTGCAATTGTGAATGGGATCAGTTTCTTTATTTGTCTTTCTGTTGCTTCCTTATTAGCGTATAAGAATGCAACTGATTTCTGTACATTGATTTTGTATTCTGCGACTTTGCTGAATTCATGTATCAGTTCTAGCAGACTTTTGGTGGAGTCGATCAGATTTTCCATGTATAATATCATGTCATCTGCAAAAAGGGAAAGCTTAACTTCATCTTTGCCAATTTGGATGCCTTTGATTTCGTTTTGTTTTCTAATTGCTGATGCTAGAACTTCCAACATGTTAAACAACAGTGGTGAGAGTGGACATCCCTGTCGTGTTCCTGATCTCAGGGAGAAAGCTCTCAGTGTTCCCTCATTGAGGATGATGTTAGCTGTGGGCTTTTCATAAATGGCTTTTATGATGTTGAAGTATGTTCCTTCTATCCCGACTTTCTCGAGGGTTTTTATTAAAAAAGGATGCTTTGTCAAGTGCTTTTTCTGCATCGATTGACAGGATCATATGGTTCTTATCTTTTCTTTTATTAATGTGATGTATCACGTTGATTGGTTTGCAAATGTTGAACCAGCCCTGCATCCCAGGAATGAATCCCACTTGATCATGGTGAATAATTCTTTTTATATGCTGTTGAATTTGATTTGCTAGTATCTTATTGAGAATTTTTGCATCCATATTCATCAGGGATATTGGCCTGGAGTTCTCTTTTTTTACTGGGTCCCTGTCTGGTTTAGGAATCAAAGTAATACTGGCTTCATAGAATGAGTCTGGAAGTTTTCCTTCCCTTTCTGTTTCTTGGAATAGCTTGAGAAGGATAGGTATTATCTCTGCTTTCAATGTCTGGTAGAACTCCCCGGGGAAGCCATCTGGTCCTGGACTCTTATTTGTTGGGAGATTTTTGATACCTGATTCAATTTCTTCACTGGTTATGGGTCTGTTCAAGCTTTCTATTTTCTCCTGATGGAGTTTTGGAAGTGTGTGGGTGTTGAGGAATTTGTCCATTTCTTCCAGGTTGTCCAGTTTGTTGGCATATAGTTTTTCATAGTATTCCCTGATAATTGCTTATATTTCTGAAGGATTGGTTGTAATAATTCCATTTTCATTCATGATTTTATCTATTTGGGACATCCCCCCTGCTTTTTGAGAAGCCTGGCTAGAGGTTTATCAATTTTGTTTACTTTTTCAAAAAACTAACTCTTGTTTTCATTGATCTGCTCTGCAGTGTTTTTAGATTCTATATTGTTTATTTCTGCTCTCATCTTTACTATTTCTCATCTTCTGCTGGGTTTGAGGTGTCTTTGCTGTTCTGCTTCTGTTTCCTTTAGGTGTGCTGTTAGATTTCGTATTTGGGATTTTTCTTGTTTCTTGAGATAGGCCTGGATTGCAATGTATTTTCCTCTCAGGACTGCCTTTGCTGCATCCCAAAGCGTTTGGATTGTTGTATTTTCATTTTCGTTTGTTTCCATATATTTTTTAATTTCTTCTCTAATTGCCTGATTGACCCATTCATTCTTTAGTAGGGTGTTCTTTAACCTCCATGCTTTTGGAGGTTGTCCAGACTTTTTCCTGTGGTTGATTTCAAGCTGCGTAGCATTGTGGTCCAAGTGTATGCATGGTATGATCTCAATTCTTGTATACTTATGAAGGGCTGTTTTGTGACCCAGTATGTGATCTATCTTGGAGAATGTTCCATGTGCATTCGAGAAGAAAGTATAGTCTGTTGCTTTGGGATGCAGACTTCTAAATATATCTGTCAAGTCCATCTGGTCCAATGTATCATTCAGGGCCCTTGTTTCTTTATTGACCGTGTGTCTAGATGATCTATCCATTGTTGTAAGTGCAGTATTAAAGTCCCCTGCAATTACCACATTCTTATCAATAAGGTTGCTTATGTTTGTGATTGTTTTATATATTTGGGGGCTCTAGTATTCAGTGCATAGACATTTATAATTGTTAGCTCTTCCTGATGGATAGACCCTGTAATTATTATATAATGCCCTTCTTCATCTCTTGTTACAGCCTTTCATTTAAAGTCTAGTTTGTCTGATAGAAGTATGGCTACTCCAGCTCTCTTTTGACTTCCAGTAGCATGCTGGATAGTTCTCCATCCCCTCACTTTCAATCTGAAGGTGTCCTCAGGTCTAAAATGAGTCTTGTAGACAGAAAATAGATGGGTCTTGTATTTTTATCCATTCTGATACCCTATGTCTTTTGGTTGGAGCATTTAGTCCATTTACATTCAGTGTTATTATAGAAAGATATGGGTTTAGAGTCATTGTGATGTCTGTAGGTTTCATGCTTGAAGTAATATCTCTGGTACTTTGTCTCTCAGGATCCCCCTCAGGATCTCTTGTAGGGCTGGTTTAGTGGTGACCAAATCCTTCAGTTTTTGTTTGTTTGGGAAGACCTTTATCTCTCCTTATCCAAATGACAGATTTGTTGGATAAAGGATTCTCGGCTGCATATTTTTTTCTGTTCATCACATTGAGGATTTCCTGCCGTTCCTTTCTGGCCTGCCAAGTTTCAAACAATAGATCCATCACTAGTCTTATTGGTCTCCCTTTATATGTTAGAGCACGTTTATCCCTAGCTGCTTTCAGAATTTTCTCTTTATCCTTGTATTTTGCCAGTTTCACTATATGTCATGCAGAAGATCGATTCAAGTTCCGTCTGAAGGGAGTTCTCTGTGCCTCTTGGATTTCAATGCCTTTTTCCTTCCCCAGATCAGGGAAGTTCTCAGCTATGATTTCTTCAAGTACACCTTCAGCACCTTTCCCTCTCTCTTCCTCCTCTGGAATCCTTTTATCACATCACTTAGTTCTGTAATTTTCCCCTCATACTCCTGGATTTTTTTATCTCTCTTTTTCTCAGCTTCCTCTTTTTCCATAATTTTATCTTCTAATTCACCTATTCTCTCCTCTGCCTATTCAATCCGAGCTGTGGTCGCCTCCATTTTATTTTGCAGCTCATTTATAGCATTTTTTTTAGCTCCTTCTGACTGTTTCTTAGTCCCCTGATCTCTGTAGCAATAGATTCTCTGCTGTCCTCTATGCTTTTTTCAAGCCCAGCGATTAATTTTATGACTATTATTCTAAATTCTTGTTCCGTTGTATTGCTTAAATCGTTTTTGATCAATTCATTAACTGTCACTACTTCGTGGCGTTTCTTTTGAGGAGAATTCTTATGTTTCGTCATTTTGGATAGTCCCTGGAGTGGTGTGGAACTGCAGGGCACTTCCCCTGTGCTGTCTGGAGTCACTTGCATTGTTGGGCGGGGCCACAGTCAGACCTGATGTCTGCCCCCAGCCCACCGCTGGGGCCACAGTTAGACTGGTGTGTACCTTATCTTCCCCTCTCCCAGGGGCTGGACTCACTGTGGAGTGGTGTGGCCCCTGTCTGGGCTACTTGCATACTGCCAGGCTTGTGGTGCGGCTTTATGGGATCTGGCGTATGAGCCGGGGTGGATCCACAAGGTGCACAGGGGCGGGAGGGGCAGACTCAGCTTGCTTTGCCTTCAGTGGTCAGCTTCGGGAGGGGCCCTGTGGCACCCAGAGGGAGGCAGACCCGTTGGAGGGACGATCCATAGAAGCACAGTATTGGGTGTTTGTGCAGTGCAATCCAAGTTCGGTGCCGGAAACTGGTTCCCTTTGGCATTTTGGCTGGGGGATGGACGAGGGAGATGGTGCTTCCTAGCCCCTTTGTTCCTCTCCGAGCTGAGCTCTGTCCTCCTGGGCTCAACAACTCTCCCTCCTGTTGTCCTGTCGCCCTCCCTCTCTCTCAGCAGAGCTGTTGACTTATAACATTCCAGATGTTAAGTCCTGCTGGCTGTCAGAATTCACTCTGTCCGGCCCCTCCACTTTTGCAAGTCAGACTTGGGGGCTCTGTCTTGCCGGGCGGGCTGCCCCTCCACCGCCCCGGCTCCCTCCCGCCAGTCCTTGTAGCATGCACCGCCTCTCCATCCTTCCCACCCTCTTCCGTGGGTCTCTTTTCTATGCTTGGCTCTGGAGAATCTGTTCTGCTAGTTTTCTGGAGGTTTTCTAGGTATTTAGGCCAATTTGGGTGGAATCTAAGTGATCAGCAGGACACAGTGAGCCCAGCGTCCTCCTACGCCACCATATTTCCAAATTCCTCTGTTCTCATCTGTTTTCTTAAATTCCACATATGAGCACCCCAATATTTGTAGCAGCATTATCAACAATAGCCAAAGTATGGAAAGAGCCCAAATTTCCATAAACTGATGAATGGATAAAGAAGATGCATTTATATATACACACACACATATATACACAATGGAATATTACTCAGCCATCAAAAAGAATGAAATATTGCCATTTGTAGTGACATGAATGGAGCTCAAGTGTATCTTGCTAAGTGGAATAGCTTGTATCTTACAAGCAGTTTTGATGCCCCTTTAAAACACCCACATGTAGCCAACTTAATTTCTAATAATAAAGCCAATAGTATTTCCTACACAAAATAGCTGTTTGTTTTAAAATAGTATCCCAAATGGTTCAACAGTCTTCTGCAGTTGGGTAATGGATGGATAAAGTGAAGCATAAAGAAGTGAAGTCACTCACATCAAAGGACATTCATGGAAATGGACCTATATTCTTGATATTCTTCATATTTAGACACAGCTGAGAAAACAACAATTAGAAAACTGAAACTAATGACCAAACTCTAGAGCTCCAAGAAGAAAGAAATCAGGAAATAAAGGGAGAACATAATTACCATACTGTCCTTTAATGATTGGTAAAACATTAGAACAATACAATCTCAAATGAGATGTTTTCCTGCAATTTCATTTGCCTGTTCTGAGATTATCTGGTTGAATTGTGCATGAAGATACTACTTAAGCACTGCATTCATAAAATGAGGTATTCACTGATTACCCGTCTTCAAATGTAACCACTGACTGTAAACATTCAGCCATGAACATGCTGGGTCTGATGAAGATAATCATTGAACAATGCAACAGACAGGATTAACCACTGGCTCATCATCCACCGTGTGAACATACTGGATAATACGTGTATGTATATGTGTTCTGGAAGACTGTGTGTGTGAGTGTGTGATTGCTTCCCGCCTCTAGAGCAACGCCTGGCACATAGTGAGCACTCAGGAAGCATTTGTGCTTATCCACTACAGTGCCATCTCTGTGTGACACATCATCTCCCAGAAACTCCTTTTTGTTTAGTTTTATTTTTATCAAAATCATATACACATACTTTAGAGGGAAATTGTTCTCTAATTTATGAAAAACGGCTTTCCTTTGCCAATCTTCCCACCCATTTCTGGTTCTCAGGAGGCAGCCAATTTCAACTTTCTTAGCTTTTTTTTTTTTTCAGTATTTATCTTATTCCTGTAATTTACATATGTAATTTCCACTGCTACTCCTCGATTGTTCAATTTCAGGCACAGTCTGTGGGCTTCCCAGAAGGGAAGTTGGGACTTCAGCTCTTGTTAACACCCCCTGCCTGCTCCCTCCACCCCTCACATTGACTCTTCTAAAAAAGACGATGTGTAATTGACACGTAACATTCATTATGTGTACAAGATAATGATTTGCAATTTGTATGTATATTCCAAAAGGATCACCACAGTAAGTCTGGTTAAAATCTGTCACCATACACAGTTACAATTATTTTCCTCGTAATGAGAACTTTTGAGATTTGCTCTCTTAGCAACTTTCAAATATGCAATACAGTATTACTAACTACAGTCACCGTGCTGTATGTTACATCCCCAGGCCTGTTGTACCTTTGCTTCCCTTCACCCATTTCGCCCCCCACCCCTACCAATACCCACCTCTGGCAACCACCAATCTGTTCCCTGTATCTATGAATTGCATTTCCTGTTTGTTTTGTTTTGTTTTGTTTTGTTGTTGTTTTTTAGATTCCACATATAAGTAATATCATACAGTATTTGTCTTTCTCTATCTGACCTATTTCATTTGGCATTTTGTCCTCAAGGTCCACCCATATTGTTGCAAATGGTAGGATTTCCTTTTCTTATGGTGGAATAATATCTCACTGTATATATATTTTCTTTATCCATTCATCCATTCATGGACACTTAGACTGCTTCCATGTCTTGGCTATTGTAAATAATTCTGCAACAAACATGGGGGTGCAAATATATTTTCACCATTCTTCATTCCCTCTCAAAAATCCCATAGCATTTTATTAAAATTTAGGTCAGTATTTAGCATTTACATCATTATGACTAGGTAAATTCTCTTTATAGTTGAGCCACTTGACTATACTAGTATCACTTTTCCATTTCTGTATGGTGTTATATTTCCTCTAGAGTGCATAATCCTCTGTCTACTCTGGTTTTCTACATCTTCATCACTAATTCCACTCTACCTTCTGCTCTCCTCTCCCCTCCATTGTAGGAATCACCTCCAAACACATTCAAACATATTAGTGTTATCAATTCCACTGTTTGCTTCTATCTGGACTGGTTGCTCTCTCTCTCTCTCAGCCTGGGTACTCCTGGGGCTTTCCCTTTGCTAGAAAATTCCTCAGCCCAGGTATTATTTCACTTCTTTTGGCCTCCCCTCCCCTCCCCACCCCTATTTTATTACATAATGTTTAAAAACAAAGATTATCGCATAGCATTTCATCATTTAGACATACATTCATTTTCTTTTTTCTTTAAAAAATTTTTATTTTAGAGAGAGAGAGCACACTTGTGAGTAGGGGAGAGGGACAAAGGGAGAGAGAGAATCTTAATAAGCAGGCTCCATGCTCAGTGTGGATGCAGGGCTCAATCCCACAACCCCGGGATCATGACCTGAGCTGAAATCAAGAGTCAGACAGTCAACCAACTGAGCCATCCAGGTGGCCCGATGGATATTATTTTTCTTAATCATTCTGATTTTTTTCCTTAGAAAATATCGTTAGAAGCAGTGTTACTGGTTGAAATGAATTAACTTTATAAAAAGACTATTTTTTAGAGCAGTTGTGGATTCAAAACAAAACTGAGCAGAAATTACAGAGATTTCCTATAGATCCCCTGTTCCCATGCATGGGTAGCCTCTCCCATTACTGACACCTTAACTAGAGTGATGCATTTGTTACAACTGGTGAACCTACTTTGACACATTATTATCAGCTATATGTTATAGTTTACATGGTGGTTCACTTTTGGTGCTGTACTTTATGTGGACTTTAACAGATATATAACAACCATGTATCCACCACTAAGTGCCATACAGAATACTTTCTATGTCCTAAAAGTTCTCTGTGCTTTGCCTATTCATTTCTTCTTTCCCTCAGTTGCTGGCAAGTACTATCCTTTTACTGACTGTGGTTTTGCCTTTACCAAAATTTCATATAGATGGAATCATACAGTGTGTTGTCTTTTCAGATTGGCTTCTTTGTTTAGAAATACGCATTTAAGTTTCCTTCATGTTTTTTCATGACTTGATAGCTCATTTCTTTTTAGCACTGGATAATATCCTATTGTCTGGATACACAAGTTTATTTATCCATTCACCTACTTGCTTCCAAATTTTGGCCATTATAAATAAAGCTGCTATAAACATCTGTGTGCAGGTCTTTGTGTGGACATGTTTTCAAGTCCTTTGGGTAAAAATACCAAGGAGCACGATTGCTAAATTGTGTGATATCATGTGTCTTTTATGTAGGATTCCCTATTCTCTGGATGCTATGAATTTCTCTTTCTTGCTTTACTTCCTCTATTTTGTAGAAAACATCTGGTAATAGCGTTTTTAGAAAGGTACGTTGGATGTAAACTTGCTGAGCAGTTGTGTATCTAAAAATGGCTTCTTCACCATGCTTAATTGCTAGTTTGGCTGGATATAGAATTCCGTATTTGAAATATTTTTTCTTAGAATGTTTAAGGCATGCAGTTTATTTTTTTAAATATGAATGTTTATTTTTAAGAGAGAGAGAGAGAGAGAGAGAGAGAGAGAGATAGCGTGTGCAGGGGAGGAACAAAGAGAATGCGAGAGAGAGAATACCAACCAGTCTCTGCACTGTCAGCTCAGAGCCCAACACTGGGCTCCATCTCACAAATTGTGAGATAGATCATGACCTGATCTAAAATCAAGAGTCCAACGCTTATGACTAAACCATCCAGGCACCCCATTCTTCTTTTATTTTCCAGCTATTCGTCTTTTTGCTTTACTTTTTGTGGGAGTTTTAACTCCCTATTCATTGCTTTAAAAAATACACAGATACGTAGAGATATAACTCACATGTCCTAAAATTTAGCCTTTTAAATTGTATAATTCAGTGTTTTTTTCTAGTATATTCACAAAATTGTAAAACCATCCCCTCTTCCTAATTCCAGAACATTTTCATCATCCCCCAAAGAAATGTGTATTTATTAGAGGTCACTCCCTGCTCCTCTCTCCTCCCAGCTTCTGGCAACCACTCCTCATCTCCTTCCTAGCTCGATGGATTTGCCTATTCTGGACATTTCATATGAATAGAATCATATAATATGTGGCCTTTTGTGTGGGTTTCTTTTATTTAGCATACTGTTTTCAAGGTTCATCCATGTATCATTACTTCATTCCACCTATTGTGCACCATATTTTATTTATCCATCAGTTGATGGACACTTGGATTATTTTCACTTTTTGGCTATTGTGAATAACAGTGTTATGAATATTTCTGTACACATTTTGTGTGGACACACATTTTCATTTCTCCCGGGAATTGCTGGTCATGTGGTGACTCTATGTTTAATTTTTTGAGGGACTGCCAAACTGGTTTTTTTCCGTGGCTGCCTCCATTTTATACTCTTACCAGTAATATATGGAAGTCCCAATTTCTCCACATGCTTTTTTTTTTTGAAGTTTATTTATTTATTTTTTGAGAGGGAGAGAGAGAGGCAGAGAGAGGAGAGAGAGAATCCCAAGCAGACTCCATGCTGTCGATGTGCAGCTGGTCGTGAGGCTCGATGTCATGAACCATGAGGTCATGACCTGAGCTGAAATCAAGAGTCAGATGCTTAACTAACTGAGCCACCCAGATGCACTCAAAGTTTTCTTAGTCTTGAATTTTTTTTTCCATGTTTCTCTTCATATATTTGCCTTAGTGTCTTTCATTCTGTATATTTTCCTCCAAATTATGTGGTCACCCTTTGAACTTAAAAGTGTATTGGAATCTCTGTGCACATGGGCATTACTATACAACTGTGCTGTCTTGCCTGTAGGGTGATGTGGCTGGAACGTTTTATGGGGGTTGGCGGGGGGAGTTTCCAATTAAGTATCTTCAGGCCTTTTCTCCTGAATGATTAGATTCTCCAGAAGTTTCTTCCATGTTTTTCCCAGAGGGTCTAAGCTTGAGCTTGGCTCCTGGCATTGTGATGGTTGAGTGGGAAATCTTATCATTCAGTGTGTAAACTTTCAGTTAATTTCCCTATTTTCAGTTCCATAATCCATCTTTCAGCTGTGCCCAGGTCAGATGTCCTGATTTACCCTCTGCAAAGAACAAAGTTTGAGGCCTCTGCCAGGAGGGGTGAGGGGCAGTTGTTTAACTGTGTAAAGTGGGGGAGAGGATTTGGGGTCTCACTGATTTTTTGTTTTTAATTTTTTTAATGTTTATTTATTTTTGAGAGAGAGAGGGAGAGAGAGAGAGAGAGAGAGAGAGCGAGAGCAAGTGCAAGCAGGGGAGGGGCAGAAGAGAGAGGGAGACACAGAATCCGAAGCAGGCTCCAGTCTCTGAGCTATCAGCACAAAGCCTGATGCGGGGTTTGGACCCACAAGCTGTGAGATCATGACCCGGGCCAAAGTGGGGACACTTAAACAACTGAGTCACCCAGGGCTTCCAAGGGTTTTACTGCTTTTTAAAAACTTTTTAGCACTAAGATTACCCTCATTTCTAGATTTATGTTCATGTCTGTTATATTCCTGAGTCTTTGGGTGTCTGTCTAATGACGTCAACCAGGTGCTTTCCTTGATTTCCCACTGCTGTTTTATGGTACAGCTTTCTTTGAGCTGATCCCTCTGATCTGGCTTCCAAAGTTTTGTTTTCTTTGCTCCCACTGTCTTGTTCTTTTTTTATTTCAGCCTAGTGGAGTTTAGGGAGGCAGCAGATGTTAAGCACACTTGGTCAGTTTCAAAATATAGATAAAAATGAGCAAGTATCAAATTCTCTGTGCACCTTGGACCACAACACACACACATGTAATGCTTTGACGAATGCCTTCCTGTGACTCCATTTTTAAAAAAGACTTTCTCATCTGGCAATAATATCAGTCAGACCCAGCTTGCTCCTTTTAACTTGTGAAGTGAACTCAGTCAAGGATAGCTTTTGTCCTCACAATCATGGCTATGGGGCCAGTTTGGTTCACCCAGAAATAGTACAATAACCTATGCGTAAATGATATTCAGATTTATGAAACAGTGACCTTAGGCCCACCTACAGCTATATATTCTGTGGATTAGCACAGGTGCAGTGTGTTCAGTAAACATTTACTGCCGACTACCCTGGGGAGGTCTTGAGTGAGGTGCCAGTGGTGATGAGGAAACAGGGAAGGGAGAAGGACTTTTCTACTGTTAAAGATGGTCCTTCATAGGTCCTTCTTTGTGTGAGAACGATGAATTCTGAGATCTTGCTTCCTTTCACCAAGAAACTAGAGAACAATGAACAGAAGCCTCATCTTCTCCCGGACAAAGGTGTAAACCCATTTTCATCGATACCTGTGCTTCCTCTCTTCCTTGGGAGGGGTGTCTGCTTCTATCAAGGTCCTTCTGTGTCTGCTCCCTTCTCACGCCCTCTAGCATCTTTCCCACAATTATCGCCTCTCTTTCCTGCACCGCATGTCTTGCTTTCTACTCAATCATCCTCAGTAGGAATTCAGGTCCAATTCCTTCTCTGACCCCATGCTTTCTGGCACCTGTGCCCACTGTCCACTGAAAACAGCTCTGGCCAATGTCAGCAGGGACCCGCTTGTTGCTACAGTTGTTAGGGTTAAATTGTAGTGTAGGGCTAACTGGTAGCTTAAAAAATAACGGCTTTGTTCTGACTCTGAAGGTCAAAAGGTAACAGCCTTGCTTTACTCTTGTAAATCACGCTTCATACTCTTGTAAATCAGGCTTCGCCAATGAAGGAAACAAAAGCTCAAAGAAAAGAGCATCAGAGGCAAGGTCAAGGAGATCCACTGGTTGCAACTTAAAATAATCACCTCATCCGGCAACTGTTTCTAACTCATCTGGGAACTGTTTGTTCTGTTCCCAGGTGATGATAAAACGATGTGATCGGCCATAAAAACTCTGTACTCCGGCTGTTCCCGGCCGCACTCTTATCAAGATTGTTGGTCCTGATCAGTCGGCCTTGCCTCTCATTGCAATAAACTTTGTTGTGACTGTCACTGGTGCCCGTAGCATTCTGTTTCAGGAGTCGTGTGGATGCAACACAGTCATCAGGCATTTCCCGTGTCAACATCGAGTTCAGCTACATTCGATACAGTTCTTAGAGTCTGTCTTCTCTCATCTTTTGTTACTACTCTCTCCCAATTTTCTTCTCTAGCTGCTCTGTCTCACTCTCCTTTGCCATCCCTACTTCTTTTACCTAATCTCTAAACGGTGTGAGTCCTCAGGCTCAGCCCTTTCTCTCTTCCCAGATAGTGGTTAAAATCCAGCCCACGAAAACAAAAAAAACAAAAAAAAACACGTTGAAAAAATCCAGCCCACGGTTTGAATCCTTCCTCCACATTTGTGACCCCAGATTTCTAGTGCTAGCTCACCCTTCTTCCCGACTTCCAGGTTCTAACACTTAATGAACTACTCAGCAACTGTGTTTGCGTGTCTACTAGTCAACTTATTTTAACTTGTGCAAAATGAAACTCCTGCCCCCTTAACGGATTCCTTTTTCTGTCCTCCCCAAGTCAGATAAGGAGACCACAGACCAACCATTGCTCAAGACAGAGACTAAGGAGGCCTCCTCTGTCCCTCTACCTCATGCTCCACACCGGTCTGTGATCAAGCCCTGTCACTTCTACCTTCACGTGTACCTCAAGTACTTCTGTCTCCACCGCCTGCACCCTGGGTCAAACAACTGCCTTCTTTCAGTTGGTTTTCTGCAGGAGCCTAATCAAAATGATTTCCTGGCTTCCACTACAATGTGGCGGCAGCAATCTTTTAAAGACATAAATCCAGTGATGTCACTCTATTAAGCCTTCAGTGGTTTCCCTTTGCATTGAGAGTAAAGCTCCCACCTCCTTGCCCTGACTTATGTGCCCTGCATGATGTGGTTTCTGCCTACCTCTCTGCGTCTTCTACTACTTTCCTATAACATGCGCAGTTCCACTGTGTCTGGCTTTCTGGTCCTCAAACACTAAGTTCATGTCTGCCTCAGGGCCTTTGCAACTGCCCTTTCCTCTGCCTAGATAGCGTTCCCAGGCAGCTACTAGCTGTTATGCCCAGAATTCGTGATCCCCAAAGACCACTAGGGAGCCGAGTCCGATGCAAAAGCAAAGAGCCTTTATTCGAGCTAGCTCGAGCTCAATCCCCTACCTGCACCGACGCAGCGGTGAGATACCAGGGAGAGAGAGCGAGTTTCAAAAGGACAAAGGTTTTATTGGGGCCTAGGGGCAGTTGGTGAGGTAATGGCTATGGCCTCAGCCGATTGGCTGGGGAAGGGTCCTGGGAAAGGGTCCGAGTCCTGTTAGGCAGGTGAGGGGGGGGGGTTACTCAAGGGGAGGAGGTGTGGTCAAGGTGAAGGACACAGAACAAGATGGAGTCGGCCGGTGTAAGCCTGCCCTTTCATTCCCCCCTTGTCATGTAGCTTAGGGACCCAATCATGGGACCGGCTGCATTTATGGTGACAAGAGGAACAGAGTTTGGAGGTTTACGCAAAGTTCTGGGAACCAAGTGTCCCTGGGGTGGCTCTGGGACGTCTGATTAAGTATTGTCCCTGAGTTGCTGTCTATGATCTGCCAGGTGATGTTTTGGGGGGCGTGGGGACTCCCGGCAGCATGAGCAATGACAAGCAGAGTTAACAGAGTTACCAATATTACATAGGTCGAATGCGCTGTAGCTTGAGCTTGAGCGGGTTGTGTTGGTCCCGACTGATGGCCCATCGCGTGACAACGTCCTTCCGGATCGAGGAGGGGTCCGCTGGCTGAGCGTGGGTGTGATGGACCCAGGTCGCGATGCTGTCTACCTTGAGAGAAGTGGGGGTTGTCAACACCACGATGTAGGGTCCCTTCCAGCGCGGCTTGAGAGTCTCTCGGTGGTGCCTCTTGACGTAGACCCAGCCTCCCGGCCTGTACTGATGAGGTGTCGGGATCGGGCCAGCCGCGTAGATGGCACGGAGGCGCGGCCAAATGTCCTCGTGTGCCCTCTGGAGCCCGCTCAAGGAAAGAAAAAGTTCTTGATCTTTAAACTCAGCAGTAAGTTCAGCTCGAAGGCTGGGAATAACAGGGGGTGGCCTGCCAAACATGATCTTGTAGGGAGTAAAACCCAGAGTGTAAGGAGTGTTTCTAACCTGGTAAAGGTCGTACGGTAGGAGAGTTACCCAGTCCCCACCAGTCTCCATGGTTAATTTGGTAAGGGTCTCTTTTAGGGTTCTATTCATTCTTTCTACCTGTCCTGAGCTCTGGGGCCTATAAGCACAATGTAATTTCCAGTTTGCCCCCACCGCCTTGGCTACTGCCTGTGTTACCTGCGAGATAAAAGCTGGTCCATTGTCTGATCCTACCATGGCAGGAAAACCATACCTGGGTAAGATGTCTTCTAGTAGCTTCTTAGCCACCGTCTGAGCCGTTTCATGCTTGGTTGGGTATGCCTCCACCCAGCCAGAGAAGGTGTCTGTAAATACTAAAAGATATTTAAAACCATACTTTCCTGGTTTGACTTCAGTGAAGTCGACTTCCCATTGGGCTCCCGGTCTGGTGCCTCTGAGCCTGGTTCCTTTTTTATTTGATGTGGCTCTCTCGTTGGTGAGTTGGCAGGTCTTGCAGGCAGATACAACTTGCTCTATTTTGGTGTCCTGTTGGTGAATCTTGATTCTGGCATGTCGGATTAAGTCTTTTAATTTTCGGGCCCCCATGTGAGTAGACCGATGCATGTGCTCTAATATTGAGACTCTGAGCCGGTCTGGCAGCATGAGCTCCTTGTTAGGTGTATACCACCATCCCTTTATCTCCTGGGCCATGGGGAGTTTCTTGATCCACTGTAACTCCTCCTGGGAGTATTTGGGCTGGTCTAGTAAAACTGGGTCTCCCAAATCCGTTAGTTTTTAAGCCGTTTTCTAGCTCCCAGCATCAGCGCCTTGGTGAGGGCTATGAGCTCTGCTCGCTGGGCTGATGTTCCGGAGGGTAGAGCCTCTGCCCATACTGTGTCCGTTTTGGTGACCACTGCTGCACCCGCATATCTGTGTCCATCCTGCACAAAGCTGCTGCCATCAGTGAACCAAGTGGCCTCGGCATCGGGGAGGGGCCGGTCGGTCAGGTCCGTCTGGAATCCATGTATTTGTTCCAGGATTCCCGCACAGTCATGTAGTGGAACACCTAGGTCAGGGTCGGGCAGCAGGGTTGCAGGATTGAGGGCTGCACTGGGGTGGAACCGCACTTGTGGAGGGTTGAGTAGGAGGCTCTGGTAATTAGTCACACGTGTGTTGCTCATCCATCTATCAGGAGGCTGTTTCAGGACCCCTTCAATGGCATGTGGGGTCGTGATCCAGATCTCCTGTCCTAGGGTCAGTTTGTCTGCATCCTTGACTAGGAGTGCTGTCGCCGCAATAATTCTTAGGCATGGCGGCCAGCCGGCAGCCACTGGGTCTAGTTTCTTAGGTAAGCCACTGGGCGGTTCCAGGGGCCTAAGGCTTGAGTTAGAACCCCTTTTGCTATTCCCTTATGTTCGTCTACAAAGAGGTGGAAGGGCTTCGTAATGTCTGGTAGGCCCAGGGCTGGGGCACTTAGGAGGGCCTTTTTTAACTGATTAAAGGCAGTTTCTTCTTTTTTAGCCCATTTAAATGTTTTCCCCTCTTTGGTAGCTTCATATAGGGGCCTGGCGATCTCAGCAAAACCTGGAACCCAGAGGCGGCAGTAGCCGGCTAATCCTAGGAATTCCCTCACTTCTCTTCGGGAGGTGGGAGTAGGGATCTTTAGGACAGTTTCTTTTCTGGCATCTGATAACCGCCGCTGTCTGCCCTCCAGGATATATCCCAGGTAACTTACCCTCTCCTGCATATCTGAGCCTTCTTTGAGGATGCCCGGTACCCTAAGGCCCCCAGGGTAGCCAGCAGGTCCTGGGTCCCTCGCTCACAGTCTTTGGCCGTGTGGGCAGCAATCAGGATGTCATCTATGTACTGTAGAAGGGTGAGGCCAGGGTTCTCCCTTCTGTACTCACCCAGGTCCTCATGTAGTGCCTTGTCGAAGATGGTGGGTGAATTTTTGAATCCCTGAGGTAGCCGTGTCCAGGTGAGTTGCCCACTGTAGCCCTCCTCCGGATCATGCCACTCGAAGGCGAACAAGGGTTGGCTCTGGGGTGCCAGTGGCAGACTGAAGAAGGCGTCCTTTAAATCTAGTACAGTATACCAGACCCTGGAGGGTGCCAAGGAGCTCAAGAGAGTATATGGGTTGGGAACAGTTGGGTGTATGTCCTCGACCCTCTTATTTACTTCCCGGAGGTCTTGTACCGGTCGGTAGTCATTTGTGTGAGGCTTTTTGACCAGCAGTAAGGGGGTGTTGCAGGCAGACTGGCAAGGAACTAGTACCCCTAGGCTTCGTAGTCTCCGGATGTGTGGCTGGATCCCCTTCTGGGCCTCCTGAGACATGGGGTATTGTTTGATCCTTACCGGACTCTCTCCTGGCTTGAGCTCTACCAGGACTGGGGTCCTATGAGCGGCTAGTCCCATCCCCCTTGTCTCTGCCCAAACCGAGGGGAATTCTTGTAGCCATCTGTCTATATTATCCTCTCTCGGGAGCGCCTCCTGGTGGAGGAGGTATTCATCCTCCAGTTTCATGGTCAGGACCTGGATGGGGTGGCCCTTGCCATCGGTGACCTGAGGCCCCCCCTTGTCTGAAAGTTATCTGAGCTCCAATCTTGGTCAGTAAGTCCCATCCTAACAGCGGGTAGGGGCATTCTGGTATTACCATAAAGGAGTGGGATACCCGGCCCGTTCCCAAATCTACTGTTCTTCGGGTAGTCCATGAATACTGGCTCATACCAGTTGCCCCTTGTACCCAGGACTTCTTGCTGGCTAGTTTTCCTTGTGGGGTGTGGGGGACCGAATGTTGTGCTCCAGTGTCGACAAGGAAGTCAACAGGGGTCCCCTCCACTTTAAGAGTTACCCTGGGTTCGGGGAGAGGGTCTGAACCCCGACTCCCCTAATCACTTAGTTCATCTAGCTCTAGGACTTTTACTCGATCAGTCTTGCTTCCCTTCCCGCTGGCCCTTTTTGGACAATCTCGGGCCCAATGCCCTATCTCCTTGCAGTATGCACACTGATCCTTCTGCAGCCTCTGCTTCCCTCCCTTGGTGGTTCTTTTACCTTTTCTTGCGTCGTCTGCCAGCTGCTGGAGACGGCGGTCTCGTTCCTCGGGGAAGTCAACAGTGGTAGCTAGTAGTATTCTGGCCAGGTCTCGAGTCTGCTTACTGCTGGCAGCCGCCATAGCGTGAGCCTGCTTGTCCTCAGGAGGCTCCCGGTTATTATATACCTTTTCAGCTACCACCAGTAAGTCCTGCAGACTTTTTTCTCCTAGTCTATCTATTTTCTGTAATTTTCTCCTAATGTCTATGGCTGATTGGTTTACAAAGGCCATGATAACAGCTGCCTTGCTTTCCAGAGCCTCTGGATCCATGGGGGTATAGGTACGGAATGCCTCCATGATCCGTTCTAAAAAGGCAGCCAGAGATTCATCTTTTCCCTGTTGTACATTTCCTACCTTGGCCAAATTGGTTGGCTTTCTAGCAGCCATTCGGAGACCCCCCATTAGAGTCTGGTGGTAGACCAGGAGCCTCTCCTTACCTTCTGCCGTGTTGAAATCCCACTGAGGCCGAGTTAAGGGGAAGGAGGCATCTATCTGAGTCTGGTTGGTGGTGGGATTCCCGTCTGTACCCGGAACTAGTTTTCGGGCCCCATTGAGGATTCTTTCTCTTTCTTCGGTCGTGAACAGGACTTGCAAAAGCTGCTGGCAATCGTCCCACGTGGGCTGATGGGTAAAAAGAACAGAGTCTAATAAATCAATAAGCCCTGCTGGTTTCTCAGAAAACTTAGGATTCTGAGCTTTCCAATTGTAGAGGTCACTAGTGGCGAAAGGCCAATAGTGATGGGGCTGATTCCCCTCCGCGTCTGGGGGTCCAGTGGCTCGCAGGGACAGAATAGTGGAGTCGGCGGCGGAGGCGGATTGCTCCCTCTGAGCCCTTTGGTAAAGGGCGGGCTTCCCCCTGGAGCGTTTCCGCCTCCCGCTCTCGGAACAGCGTCTGCCTCCCCTGGAGGGGGAGGATGGTGTTCTTCCGGCATCCTAGAGGGGTTATACGGGGGAGGAAAAATTAATTCTTCTTCAGTACCTCCCCTGTAGGACAGGGTAGAAGGGTGCTGAAGGGTGGGTAAGACTTTTCTTCTTCTCTGTCTCCTGCAAAGCAAGAATGGGTTTTGGCTCCAGAGGGAGTGGGGTTAGGAAGGGCTTAAGCCAAGAGGGTGGGTCTTCTACAAGGTCCTGCCAAGTGATAATGTAAGGGAGCTGATCAAGATGGCCCGTCTTAGGCTGAGAGATGATACTCCTGACTTGGTGGATGGTAGGGAGGTCGAAGGTCCCCTCTGGTGGCCATCCGACATTGAAAGTTGGCCACTCGCTAGAACAAAAAAACTGCAACCGACCCTTTTGGACTTCCACACTGAGGTTGTTAGCTCTTCCCCTCACATCCTTAAAGTGATCAATCATAATACTTAGAGGAGTAGTCTGAGTCTGTCCCATAACGTCCGTCCAGTAATTCCACAGAACAAAACAGAGAAACACAAAAACAGACAAACAGAGGGCCCCTAGAAAGTCTTCCAACTCCATGGAAGCAAAACTGAGAGCTAGCTTAGACGTTTGAGGGGATTCCACGTCCCTCCAAAACCGATGAGGGGATTCCACATCCCTCCAAAGACGACGGCCTCACGCCGACCAGTGGGAGCGACCGCCTCGTCTCAGACTTTTGAGGGGATTCCACGTCCCTCCAGAAGGGAGAATCAGAACGTCTTCCGAAACTCCCGGCCCGTGGTCCTCCAGTGCGTCCACTTAGACCGCGTCGGGCACTACCAGAATTCCAGAAATGAGCTCACACAGAAAAGACAGAACAAACAGACAGACACTAACCATGGCCAGTCAGGCTCTCCAGGTCGGGGGTCCCTCGGGGGTCTTGGGGATCCCGGACGAGCCCCCAAATGTTATGCCCAGAATTCGTGATCCCCAAAGACCACTAGGGAGCCGAGTCTGATGCAAAAGCAAAGAGCCTTTATTCGAGCTAGCTCGAGCTCAATCCCCTACCTGCACCGACGCAGCGGTGAGATACCAGGGAGAGAAAGCGAGTTTCAAAAGGACAAAGGTTTTATTGGGGCCTAGGGGCAGTTGGTGAGGTAATGGCTATGGCCTCAGCCGATTGGCTGGGGAAGGGTCCTGGGGAAGGGTCCGAGTCCTGTTAGGCAGGTGTGGGGGGGTTACTCAAGGGGAGGAGGTGTGGTCAAGGTGAAGGACACAGAACAAGATGGAGTCGGCCGGCATAGTCCCGCCCTTTCACTAGCTAGCATTGCTGAATGGCCAGGAGTAAGGAATGGGAACTGAATGTAGGCTCTGTGGGAGGAAGAAGCCAGTTTTTCTAATTTCCTGTATCCCCTGTGTCTAGGTCAGTGAATGAATGAACTAGAGTTGTTTTAACCACAGTGTCTCAAAGGAAGAAGACAAGGAGGAAAGCACTGAGGAGCATTCAGAAAGAAAGTGGGGTGCCCTTGCCCCTACTCCTCACTTTCCATCCTCAGAGTAGACTCTCCATGCATGGAGAAGGAGAGACAGAGGAGTTAGGAGAAGTGTCCTGCTTTCTGGCTGCAACTCGGGGATGCCAGCAAAACCCAGAGGGAGAGAGTTACGGGGTGGTGCTGCAGTTTGAAAACAGGGCCACAGACAGCTCTGTCTGTAAGTTTCAGACAGAGTCAGCAGACCCAAGGGACTCAGTGGCCACAAGTGAGAAGTCTCTGAGGGCACTCAGGGGCAGGTAGCCACCACACCTGGAATCAAAGCATGATATTTGTTCCCAGTAACATGGACAAAACCCCAGGAGTAGGAGGTGGGGATGGAAAGGTGGCACGAGGCTGGTCCTCCGTGAGAGCAGGTGAGAGCACTTTGTGGGGCTCTTTCCAGCTCGCACTCAGTGACATCATATTGGGAGGCTGGGATTGGTCATAATGGGAGTATTTATATCATGGAAAATAGTAAATGCTAGAGATCAAGACCTTTGCTTTTTCTTTTTCCTGGACATCCTGGTTTACTTGTACACCACTGGGAACAAACCAGTAATTGACCAAGGAATTCCTTCAATCTGGGTCGAATGAAGGAATTTCCCAATAGAAATTTCATTGGGTTATAAGAAAATACCTGTTATTCTTTGCATGCATGTGATAGCAATTTTCATTTTGGCAATCGTTTTTAGTGGGGTTACCCAACGGCAGACAGACCCTGAGACAGAGATTTGGATGCAAGTGATTTGTTAAGGCAGTGCTCTCCAGAGAAGCTGGTTAGAGAGCAGGGGAAGTGAGGTAGGAAGGAGCCGGGCCAGGTGGGATTTTAGGTGATGGCTCATCTTTGGCCTGATCCCAAGGGAAGCCCTGGAGCCTATGTCGCATCACCGTCTTATTCCTGCCTTGAGGCCTGGGGGGCTTTCCTGCACCTCAGTGATTAGCCACTGGCCACGAGCTGCTCAGAGGGCCACAAATTCCCAGGTACTTCCAGCAATCAGCATGTCTAGTGAAGCCATTCTAGTAGCCCAAAGGCCATCTTCTGAAGAAGCTTACAGAAGCAGAAGCTGGGGACAGGCTTGTGTCCTGAGGATATAGTCAGAGCAGAAGAGCACCTCCTCAGGGTAGCACCCAGAAGATGAGACTGATTTATTCATCCTCTTTGGTTCTTGGCCCATTAACGTCACTGGTCTGTGCAAGGTCCCTACCTCTGTGCAAGGTCCCTATCTCATTTTTCCTCCTTTACCCCCACCCCCCACACTTCCACATGCCCCATAAGTGCCCACTTGAACGTGTCGGATGGAGATTGATACCAATTACAACATGTGGACATGTAGCATGCTTGAAGATTACAGGTTTACCCGAAGCACCTGTGTGTGTGTGCTGGGGGAGTTGCAGTGGCACAGGTGGGTTTTGATTTTAGGAAGGGACCACACGAGCCCAGAAGGGAGAAGGAGCAAGGCAGAAACCCACTCCCTAGGAATATAGAGGAAATGCATCCTGCCACAAAAGTTGGCCCAGGGGACTCCGGGACGAGCCTGGGCAGTCTGCATCGTGGCGGGTCTGCAGGGTAGGGCATGCTTTGGCAGAATTCTGGCAGCTGTCAAGAGCAGAGTACCCATTCGGCGTGGGGCATGGTAAAGGAAAACTCATGGCCAGGCTCTCTGTGGAAGCCAGGATGGCTCTGGTCTGAATTAGAATTGCTGTTGATAGCAGCCGCACCCTTAGCCTACAGCAACTCCGCTGTAGGGAAGCAGGTTTGCAAAGATATTGGGAAGGTTCCCTGTCCCCGTGCACCACAGCACTGCTGCCTGAGTGACTCTGCGGTCCCAGGAATCAAGTCACACTCCCAGGAGGAGATCAAGAAGAACCAGGCCCCTGGAACCGAACAGAGATTCAGCTCACTCTTAACATAGTGGTTCCCAGGAGTGACTGCTGGCCAAGAAGACTCAAGAGTGAGAGCAGGTGACAGGCAAAGGAGCTTAATTCTATTCCTTAAGAGACAGTTTACTGCATTAGCAACAAGATCAATTCAAAACCTACTTGGTGGTAGCTCTGGTCTACCATTGACCTCTCATAGGTGGACTTAGTTTCTGGTCACCCTAGCTTGTGGCCCATGGTCCCCCCTCCACTGGTGCGGGGCGGGGGGCTCTGGCCAGCACATCCCTACCGTGTGATTCCTTCCCTTTTCGGCGCCTAAACGGGTTGCGTGGAGCCTTAACTTTGGATGAGTCAATGACAAAGTCAAGAATTAGTATCAAGAAAGATGGCCATTCTCTGTTTTGATATCTAATGTGCTGATTCAAGGCAGCCAAGGGACCTGTAGTCAGAGGAAGCCAGTCTGCAGAAAGAGAAGAACATAACAGACGTTCAGAAAGGACCCCAGGTAAGACCGGAGAAGGCCGAAGGCTTCTCAGAGGTTGTTTCCAGGACCTGTTGGAGGCCCAGCTGTGATTTTGGCTTTGGGGTCTAGAAGACAGACCACTGTCTGTGCAAGGAGAGCCCTCCTTCTTGTCTCTCCCATTTTCTCTATTTGAGAACTTCTTCCTCATCCTTTAGAAAAGCCTCCCAGACCTTTCTAAGTTGGGTCTGCTGCTCCCCTTCTGTGTTACCACAAAACAGTCTGTGTTTCCCACCAGACTCAGAACTCCTTAAAGGGGCCTAAATCTTAAATTCATCTTTGTAGCCCAACTGTGTATTCTTGAGTTAGGCAATACGAGGAGGTCAAACAAGAGTTTTAAAACAGAGTGCTTGACAGAATAAGTGGCCCAAGGGATGTCCCAGGATGAGGACAAAATGTATCCATAACTTTTGACAATGAGCAGCTCACTGGTGTCTTTGACAGAAGCTGGTGTTGGCCACGTGGTTAAGGCCAGGATGCAGTGGATTCAAGAGAGGTCAGGAGGGGTGCAAGGAAAGGGGAGAATAAACCGAGCAAAATTTTCAAGAAATCTGGCTGTGTGGGAAAGAGAATGTAGTACCCGGGTGAAGGTGGAGGGTCAGTGACACAGAGATGGCCAGGAGGTGAGCCCAGCCTGGGGAAAGTTGGTGGCACCGTGGCAGAGCACAGCTACCTAGAAGCCCCATTTCTGACTGTGCAAAATTTGAAATGATAGATTTCTGGACACTGAGTCCAGATGTCACCACCTTGGCATTGGGGCCGAAGGGAATGGCAGGCCCAGGACTAGACTTCAGACAAATCGTCTGGGTGGCCGGCCTAGCCAGAACAACACCTTGCAGCACTGGATTCCTTCTTCAAGAAATAGCTTTTGTGTGATCCTGAGTCTTTGACAAAAGTATTTAAGCGTGACTTCAAAAGGCTCGAGGCTGGAGATTCACGAGGAAGATGGCGGCGTAGGAGGACGCTGGGCTCACCACGTCCTGCTGATCACTTAGAGTCTGGCCCACACCTGCCTAAATAACCCAGAAAACTGCCAGAAGACTAGCAGAATGGAGTCTCCAGAGCCAAGTGCAGACGAGAGGCTCACGGGAGAGGGTAGGAAGGGCGGTGGGGCATGGCGTGCTCCAAGGACTGGCGGGAGGGAGCCGGGGTGGAGGGGCGGCCCGGCGGCCAAGCAGAGCCCCTGAGTCTGGCTGGCAAAAGCGGAGGGGCCAGACGGAGTGTGTTCCGACAGCAAGCGGGACTTGACATCTGGAAGGTTATAAGCTAACAGCTCTGCTCGGAGAACAGGAGGGCTGGAGGACAATGTGAGGGAGAATTGTTGAGCCGTGGACGACAGAGCGCAGCTTGATGGGGAACAAAGGCGCTCGCCAGTGCCATCTCCCTCGCCCATCCCCCAGCCAAAATCCCAAAGGGAACCAGTTCCTGCCAGGGAACTTGCTTGCACCGCACAAACACCCAACGCTGTGCTTCTGCGGATCCATCCCTCTGGCGGGTCTGACTCCCTCCCGGTGCCGCAGGGCCCCTCCTGAAGCGGATCTCCAAAGGAAAAGCGAGCTGAGCCTGCCCCTCCCGCCCCCGTGCACCTTGCCAATCCACCCCAGCTAATACGCCAGATCCCCAGCACCACAAGCCTGGCAGTGTGCAAGTAGCCCAGACGGCCACGCCACCCCACAGTGAATCCCGCCCCTCGGAGAGGGGAAGAGAAGGCACACACCAGTCTGACTGTGGCCCCAGCAGTGGGCTGGGAGCAGATATCAGGTCTGACTGCAGCCCCGCCCACCAACGCAGGATGTTCAAGACAGCACAGGGGAAGTGCCCCGCAGTCCCGCACCACTCCAGGGACTATCCAAAATGACGAAACGGAAGAATTCCCCTCAGAAAAACGTCCAGGAAATAACAACAGCTAACAAACTAATCAAAAAATGATTTAAACAATATAACAGAAAGTGAATTTAGAATAACAGTCATAAAATTAATCACTGGGCTTGAAAACAGTATAGAGGACAGCAGAGAACCTATTGCTACGGAGATCAAGGGACTAATGAACAGCAGGAGGAACTAAAAAATGCTATAAATGAACTGCAAAATAAAATGGAGATGACCACAGCTCGGATTGAAGAGGCAGAGGAGAGAATAGGTGAACTAGAAGATAAAACAATGGAAAAAGAGGAAGCTGAGAAAAAGAGAGATAAAAAAAAAAATCCAGGAGTATGAGGGGAAAATTACAGAGAGAACTAAGTGATGCACTAAAGAGAAATAATATACACATAATTGGTTTTCCAGAGGAGGAAGAGAGAGGGAAAGGTGCTGAAGGTGTACTTGAAGAAATCATAGCTGAGAACTTCCCTGATATGGGGAAGGAAAAAGTCACTGAAATCCAAGAGGCACAGAGAACTCCCTTCAGACAGAACTTGAATCAATCTTCTGCACGACATATCATAGTGAAACTGGCAAAATACAAGGATAAAGAGAAAATTCTGAAAGCAGCTAGGGACAAACGTGCTCTAACATATAAAGGGAGACCGATAAGACTAGTGACGGATCTCTCTACTGAAACTTGGCAGGCCAGAAAGGAATGGCAGGAGATCTTCAATGTGATAAATGAAAAAACTATGCAGCCGAGAATCCTTTGTCCAGCAAGTCTGTCATTTAGAATAGAAGGAGAGATAAAGGTCTTCCCCAACAAACAAAAACTGAAGGAATTCATCACCACTAAACCAACCCTACAAGAGATCCTAAAGGGGATCTTGTGAGACAAAGTACCAGAGATATCACTACAAGCATGAAACCTACAGACATCACAATGACTCTAAACCCATATCTTTCTATAATAACACTGAATGTAAATGGACTAAATGCTCCAACCAAAAGACATAGGGTATCAGAATGGATAAAAAAACAAGACCCATGTATTTGCTGTCTACAAGAGACTCATTTTAGACCTGAGGACACCTTCAGATTGAAAGTGAGGGGA
>NW_026057586.1:60536502-60552473 GCF_023721935.1 Panthera uncia | reverse complement strand
AAATTTTGTTTATTCTATGCTTTAAATATTCAACTGTAGCTGCTAAACCACTGAAATATTAATGAGAAGGCAGCAAAATGCCTAAAGGTTTCTATACATTTTTTAAATGATGTGAAAAAGGATACAAGTTGCAAGAGAGTTGTGAAGTGACCAAATTTATACAATCATGTCTTTTTTTTTTTAAACGGAGGTGTAGTTCACATACAACATAATACCACCATGTCTTAAACGCAGAAATTTAAACTTCAATTTCTACAACTGAAAACATAATGTTAACACATTTGTTAATATATTCATAACAAGAATTAGTAAACTGCATGAATTCAGGTAATTTATCAGAAGAACTAGAAAATTCAGGCAAACTCAGTTTTGGCTAAGTGGTTTCCTTGGATAACATACCTTTGCAAGGTTATGCATTTTCTCTAACATAATTCCCACAAATATGGATTAATTATGATATGTTCATAATAGAAGTAGAAATATGGGGGAATTCTCTTCCAAGTTTATTACAGTTTCCCTTATTGAGCCCCATATGCCTTGGCCTCATCGCCAATCGTAATGTTCAGGTTCTCCAGGAGTATCACGGGGGCTGCAATGATCAACATGACCCGGTTAAGTGTTAACGTGCAGTACCTTCAAAATGGACCGATGGAAGAAAAGAGCCAAGAGCTGAATGAGATCATAAAGGACATAGCCTTCTTTCTTCTCCACTCCTATGATATTCGGTGGGTGGAAAGGTTTATCTTTGTTCAATTCCACGTTCTTGTTCCAGGGAAAGAAGCCAAATTGGAAGAAATACTTGACCACAATTGCCACCTACATGCAGATGGTGGAAAAAAAAAAATCACTCCTTTTAAGAATGGTTCTATATGAAAAATAGTGATATAAAAGCTAAGAAAAAGATCATTTCACAGTTTTGGTGATAAGATCACACACAATGATGTGGAAAAATAACATTATCATTCGTACATGGACTTTAGACCAAGAACAATATCTTACTGCTGCCAGGGCAGGACTGCAGATACATCAGTGCTGGCCAGGTTACTCACGGCACCTACTTATGATTTTTTCTATTTTTCAGGACTTGGCTAGTTTATACTGATTTAATAAGGTTTAACTACTCAGCTATTAAGATATGGTAAAGAGGACAAACTTGAACAAAAAGAATTCTATATTTTACATATTGCTTTCATTTGTAATCTTCCTGAGCATCTCAGGCAGTTTTGATGCCTATTTTCATTTTCCTCTGACCTCTTTGTTCTCACCATTAAAACAAATTTTTTTTAATGTTTTATTTTTGAGAGGCAGAGGGGGTAGAGCGTGAGTGGGGGAGGGGCAGAGACAGAGGGAGATGCAGATTCTGAAGCAGGCTCCAGGCTCTGCACTGTCAGCAGAGTCCGATGCAGGACTCGAACCCACGAACCGCGAGCTCATGACCTGTGCCGAAGTCAGATACTTAACCGACTGAGCCACCCAGGTGCCCCTGTTCTCACCATTTCGTTGCTCCCTGGAAGTTCTCCTCAAGAAGAAATAAAAAGAAATAAAAACTTGCCGGTTGTGGTGACTAGTTAAGGGTACAAATGTTGGGGAGAAGCGGTCTGTGACAAAGACACATGAGAAAATTGACAGGCCTCATCTAAACATCCCTCTGACAGCTGGGTCACCGGGAATCAATTGCAATTCACGCAATTCATCCATAAAAAATATTTTTCGAAGTCCTCTTTCGACCTAGAGTCACTTTACCCTCCTCCCGTCTCTCTCCTTCTTATAGCCAAGCTTCCGCAAAGAACAGTCCTGTGTTTCTTACCATGCTGAGCAGCACTGCCACAAACGGATGCCAGAGCAGATACCTGAAGACTATCTTTGCCTCTTTCCTTCTCACTCGCACCCCCAACCCGTTTGGGTCACTCACTAAAACTTCTCACTTACCCCATTCATCTTCAGCCTCGTGGCCGTTGGGTCAGTTCACATCCCATGACCTCTCACCGTCTTTTCAAAAACTTTCATACCAAGGGGAGAAAGTCCTGAGCATACACCCTGTTGACATTCCCAAGAGCCTACTACCATGCCGTCCACTCACGGCCTGCCTCCCAGCCATCACAAGCCATGTGTCATTCTGGGCACATGTCAGAGTGTCTATACCTTTGTTTGACCCTTTGCTTTTTGTCCTTTGATGACCTTACACTCATCCGTTAAGACTCACTTGTCTTCTACTGAGAAGATGCTATGATGGCCTCTCTCCACACCACCCAGGCTGCATGAGGCACAGATCATATCCGTATTTCTTGTATGCTCTCTAATGCGGTTTTGTGTTGTACTGTAGGGCAATTCTTTGTTTACATCCTATGTGTTCACCATATTGGTTTGTGAGCCATTGAGAAACAGAAACAACTTTTTTTTTTAAAAAGTTTTTTATTAAATTTATTGTCCTCTTCTTATGCTTGGCATAGTTCTTGGGTTTTGGTGCATAGTCTAACTTGTAGAGTGAATTAACATCACCTTAATCTTCTACTTCCTCCCTTCTTGGTGTGACAGAGAAAATGGGGAACCCCAATTTAACTTAACTAGGAAGATTTCATTTTATGATGAAATAACGTAAGTAGCTCTTGTTCCCTTCTCTAAATTTTTAGAGAATTTCCTTCTTCCTTCACTTCTACATTAGAAACTCCCTTCCTTCACTTCTAGGTTAGAAACTCCCTCACCTCTGTACAGAGGTGGTACAGAGAATGGACCCATTCCCCAAATAGGGGGTCATTTATGTCCCGGATCACAAAGTTTATGTGATGGAAGTAAGACTTAAAAATGATTATTTTGGCAAGATCGTGACAGTCTACTTAAAGTGATAGCTAGGTAGTTGGCTTTCCACCTTTTATAAGTATTTAAATAATTACTATGGAAATAAGATACATACTTTACACTGATACTTTTGAGATGCTTTGATAAAAGCTTTGCTTTATTTTACTGGCGAATTACCTATAAACCTACAAAATTCCTGGAATCTCAATGTACATCCATCATGAATTCCATCCTTTAAGAAGCAACTACAGTACCAATGTTAGTGAAAACTTTCCTTTATGAGCCAGGTAAGAAAATTCGCCTTCTTCAAAGACCTCAGAACACAAAGAACTATAATAACCCAAGGAAAAAAAGGCTATTGAGCCTCCCTTTTAATTCCCAATTTTATGGTTGTCATGGGAGTTTGTGACATTGCATATATTTGATGGGAAAGGATAGAAAAACAGGTTCATATAATTGGGAAGAGTGTCTCCTGTCCCCTCACACGTGATGAAAATGAAATGGTAATTTACCCTCGTGTTCTTCAGATTTTTAGGTAGGTGCTTATGTGACTTTGTGTTTTTGTGTGTTGAAACTGACTTTAAGCTTAACAATGGGAAATATGCATGTTGTATCAAACTACATTCAAATTGCTTACTGTGTTGTTTAATTCAGCATCCATTCACTGGACATCCATCCACTGGCACGAGACACTAATTTCTGCATAAATAACACATTATTTCAGTAGTTCCTATCATAGGACAGATGACCAGATTTCAAAAGCCTCCCCCATCACTTGCCAGTTGGGCAGCCTGGGTCAGTTATTTCAACTCGCTAAAGCTGTTTCCTTATATGTTAAACCAAACGATATTGGTGCCTATCTTGGTGTGGTGTGACCTGTGAAAAGACATGTACAATCGCCAGCACTAAATAACTGTTAGTTAATAGTCATTTGCCTATCTAAGAACATCCATTTACTTGAATGTCCTGCGCGAAACTGTCTGGGAGACAGGGCTGGCCTGCCTCGAGTGAATGCCGGAAGCGATTTATTAGCAATTCCCACTCAAGGCTTACCTCTGTGTAGACAGTGGCCATCATCCAGAATCGTCTACTGGGCGTGGGCACAGACAGCATGGCCCAGAGGAAGATCAGAATGGGAAGCACAATGGTGATCATGGAGGCAGAGACCATATGGTTGAGGATGATCACAAAATAACACACCATTTCTGAGCAGGCCACCAGAGTGTTGTACATGGCATAGAACAACAGCAAGAACCGGGGTTGGCCAACGTAGAATTTTTCGGACTCTTCCAGCTCGTCATCATGGAACATCCTGTTCAAATAAACAACATGAGAGGGGCGCCTGGGTGGCTCAGTCGGTTAAGCGGCCGACTTCGGCTCAGGTCACGATCTCACGGTCCGTGAGTTCGAGCCCCGCGTCGGGCTCTGTGCTGACAGCTCAGAGCCTGGAGCCTGTTTCAGATTCTGTGTCTCCCTTTCTCTGACCCTCCCCCGTTCATGCTCAGTCTCTCTCTGTCTCAAAAATAAATAAACGTTAAAAAAAAATAAAAAAAAAAACAAATAAACAACATGAGAATAAACTCGTCTTCATTTCTCCAAATCACTGATTTCTGCTTTGCATGATCCCTCTTGTCCCTCCCCTCCTTCCCATGTGGCCAGAGTTCTGGCGGAGTCAACCTAATAGCCTACTGGAGGAAGAAATGTGTGCACAAGTGTCTATCACGGATGGCTTTGGCTAGTTCTGTGCTTCACGATGGGAGCACTGAACATTGGGTCTGTTTGCTCTGAATGTCCAGGTGGACGGTTGTCCATGGGAGTTTGTCTACCCACAACCTGCGGAATACCCCCCACCCCCACCCGCCCAGCACTCTTGTTCAGCAGCAGCTCGCTGGCCGTCAGCTCGTGAGTCAGGGGCGGTAAGATGCTGGACTCGAGCCTGTCTGAGCGGCTCTCGTCAGGGCTCACGGCCATGTGGCTCTGGCCTGCAGAGTCGTCCCTCGAGCCGAAGGACAGGCGCTCGAAGCTGACCGCCTTGCTGTAGGAGGGAGGCGCCTCCACGTCCCCATCCTCGGTGGAGTAGTGCGGCAGCTCGGCATCTGGGGTGAGGCCGGCCTCCGAGGCCTCCGAGGCCTCCTCCGGCCCCAAGTCCGCGGCCTCCTCCCCTCCCTGGTCGGCGTCTTTGGCCACCGCCTCGTCATCCTGCTCGGCCTCCACCTCCGCTATGGTTTCCGTGGTCCCCTGGCGCGAGTACAGCATGGTGCACTGCGTGGGCTCGCTGTCGGGAGAGAGGGAGGGCACACACCCCGCTCTTAGCATCCTCCCGATGCTCGAGACACCTTCCCGACACTCCCCAATACAAACGTCAAGGCGGGCGAGAAAATTACCACCCCGTTCCCTCCCCTGCCCCCACCACCCCGCCCCTGACATTCCATCCACCTGCTTTGTTCCTTCAGAGTATTCATGTCTGGTCTGCAGAGACTGCAAACAGCAGCCTCCAAATGCAAAAGCCCACAGTGCCCGCGCACGGTTGAGACCCTGAACAAGTCACACGACATGGCTCAGACGTTGCTAAAGCCACCCATGCACAGAGGTTGTCTAAATCGTATCAAGATTTGCAGCCGTGGCTTCCAGTGTTTCTTTTCAAGTGGAGACAGCATAGCATACCTACCACTATATTAAAGGATGGTGCCTATGGAGACGAAACTTTGCCAGTTTGGGTCCGTGGGTGTTGGCCAGGAGGTACTCTGCTCCCAATTCTACGTAATGGGCCCACTCCTACCCATAAAGGGAGGATAAGAATGAGAAAATATTGGCTGAATTAAACAACCTGCATGCTTTATGGAAAAAATGCCTCATTTCTTGGATGTCTGTTCCTCCTCTCTATTTTTCCATCCTTTACCTCTTTCTTACTGGTGCTTATTACGTATGACTGAATTTTCACCATCTCTCTGGCTCCCAACCATCCCCCGCTGGGTTCTTTGTGTTGCACATGGGAAGGCCTGCCATTTTGTCCTCCCCAGTGCTATGGACTCTCCCCAGGGCTATGGATCCTGCAGGCTGCACCCTCAGGGTGTACCCCTGCTATCTCTGTCCCCAGTGACTGCACCTTATCTTTTCTACTTGTTCCCCATGGAGTATTCATTCTCCCTAAGCTTCCCTACTTATCTCCACCCTCTAGTTTTGGCAACCTGACCATCTCTCTTGTACCTCTCCTTCTCTGTCCTTTATCTCCTAACTTTCCCTGCCATGTCTGTGTAGGCGACTTTGGAAATGAAATACAGCAGCTGTAACAGTGAAATTCATGGCCCGCCTGTCTTTATTGCCTGCCCATGAAGGGCAGAAAGGCAAAAATGTTTTGGAGATGTGGAATCTGGTAGATAGAGGACCATACTACATTAGACTCTGAAATTGTACTGTTATCTGAATGGCATACGGTGAGCAGCTTGGGCCCATAAACACAGAGATTCTTAAATATACAGGTCGTACCCACTTTTCTTGTCATGGACGACAGTAGACATGTCAATAAGTGAGGGGATAGGTGGGTGGATGGACAGATGAACAGGCCTTGGCAGAGCCCTTCATGGCATCCTGAGACCGAGGAACATTTATGTGAACGCTTGGTGCCCACTCATGTGTTTATGTTCCCAGGACCTTGGACTTCAGTACGGGACATCGCATAGAAAGCTCTTGGAATGCCAAGGCAAACTGGGTATTTTTCTAGGACTTACCTCCTAGGAAGGCCATGAAATTGATCACCCCAGGCAATTTTCAGAACAGTGGAGCCAACCCCACATCAAGTCTAACTTCCAGCTGGACTCTAACCAATTACAAGCACGTTCTTTATGGTTTTTGGGTCAGGTCTGGCCCTGAAGGGAGTCAACGAGTCCTGGTACCTTCAGGACTCAACCGAGTGCAATGGAAGAGAATAAGTTAACACCCCTCCAATTTACCACTGTGCACGGTCAAAACTGAAATTTGTCTTGGTTCGGGTGATTTTTCTGGTGTCACGAGAAACGCAATGCAGCTGATGTTTCTGTGCCCCCGTGGACCATTCAAAAAGGCAATTCCACAAAGAGCTTTGGGACTGTATGTCAATCCTTTCATTTCTAAATGAGTATTGTCTTACGGTAGGACTTAATGAGAAAACTCAAGCCCAAAGCAATAAGTTCCAGTCGGCAAAGGCTCTATATTCTACCGCACGATAATATTCTTTACAAAAGCCAATGGTAAAGTATATTCTAAGTTCTGTAGATTTGGTCTTATCCACTAAAAATGACTCCATGTGGCAGATTTTAAATTTTTTTTTTCTTCTATTACATGTCTCTTTTGATGAAATCATGAGAAAAAGTCTTCTATATTTCCTGGCCCCTTTTCCTCTGTGAGGACTGCCTACACGAGCTCTCCATCAAGGAGGGAGCATGCTTATCTCTTTACGCCTAGGGAGTGGAAGATACTTACAAAATGGAGGACAACGTTTGTAATAAGGATTTTTAAGAAACTCCTAACAGACAAAAACCAACGAGCGGTTAGTGTAAGAGAACGCTGTCCTGGGAGTGACCAGTTATGTCCCAGAATGAGCGGCGGTTATGCTTTTGGTTAGTCATGCAAACTCTTAAAATGAAAATTAAGAAACCAAAACCAAAACCAAACGGACATCACGAGAGCTTATGTTTGTAATGACACGAAGGGGGAAAAGTGGTAACGTGAGGGAAAAAACAAAGCATGCACGAGTTAAGCACCTTGATGCTAAACTGCCACTGTCAGCTGATGAGGAGGACATATCCATGCTGAACATTTTACGAAGCCTAGGTCGAGCACGCTCACTTGTTTTAGGAACAGTTTCTGGTCCATCTAAATCGTCAAGGGTAGACTGCCTTGAGAACAGCACGGTTGCTTCAGTGTAGCAGCTAGCAGCGCAAACAGTTACAGAGACACAGTGTTAAAACACCAGCGGTACATCAGTTTACGCACGGCTCAACTGACCAACACACGGTCATGCAGCCAATCACACACGACACCAATACTACGGACAACGAGCGCCACAGCGGGGGCTCAAGGATGGGGAAGGACCTGTTTGGCCGGACGAGAAAACACAGCAGTACTTTTTATAAAAGTATCCCGGCTGGCAATAAATCAGGAAACGTCACTCTCTGGGTGGGACAGGGAAATAGAAGAACTACAAGTCCCAATATTTCTTTCGCAGAGCAGAATTCGTACTTCATGACTTTGTAGCTGAGTTTGGTTTTGTTTTGTTTTAAATTAGAGACGATATGTTTTATTTGGAGCTCCCAATCCTGAGTTCATTGAAACCATTTGGTAACCAAACAGCTTAAGCAGAAATACCTGCTTGGGTAATATTTATATAGAACATTTCATTTTTAGAAAAAACATAATAGTCTCCAAGACGGGAGAGGGAGCGAGGCTCAGAAATGACCATGACAAACTGAATTATCCACCCCATTTTCTGAGTGGTATTCAGTGAAGCCAAACTAGATGCCTTGCATGTGAAAGAGATGCTGGTTTGATCTGCAACCAGATATAAACCAACATCAGAAAAAAAGAAAAAGAAAAAGAAAGAAAGAAAATGGTACAAAGAAAACAACAGAGGAAGTCTAGCAATGGCAGGGTCATTTTGTCTGTTAACTTCTCATTTTGCCTAATGAATTTTTTCTTCTGGATCACGTTTTAGGTCTTGGCAGATGTTATTTAGGGCGAGAACCCATGGGCTAAAATCCTCACTTCTTGTTACCCCACGGAGCGACACTGGGGGAGAGAAGGCTGGCTGATTCAGGACTGAGGACTGCGTGAGCAACTGAGGAAGAAGCAGACAGAGTTATGACGTGGGCAGAATTTCAGTGCTGACATATAGTTTAACCCAAAAGGGTACAGGCACCCGAAGAACCTCTGCAGGAGACTACTGGAATGAAGAATCTTCTAACCTGAGCACTAATGACCTGGCTGACCCAGCGGGACAGGACTTTGTGACACAGGATGGCTGATCCCCTGGCCGAACACCATTATCATGTGAGTGACTGAGGCCTACTGTGTGCCCAGCCCACACAGCCAGATGTGCACAGTCAGACATTGTGAGGCAGCAATGGAAACCATTCAGGAAGTGACAACGTCCAGGGCTCAGGGAGTGTAGGGATATCTGAGTCACTCACTCTCGGGACCAGTTAAAGGGCTTTTCAGGTTCCGAGAGCTGTGGCACCAAGCCCATGAGTGCTCGGTGGGGCCCCCCTGCAGTGCAGGTAACATGCTGTGCGTGTGGTCAAGATGCAGGGCAGTGACAGAGGAGAGTTGGGGAACAACCAGATGGTCTCTAATAAGGCCATAGTGACTGTTTTTTTTTTTTTTTTTTTAAAAGGCCCCAACTCCTCTAGATATCACCAAATCCTTTATACATTGAGGAGAGGAGGACAAGATCGAGTAGAAACGCACTGGCCAAGTGCAGTGAGGGCTGGGCTCAAGTCCCCACGCTGACATGAACTGGCTCTGGGGGTTAAGAGAAATTCATTCTCCTCTCTGAGGTCTCCCTCTCTCTCTCTCTCTAAGAATCAGAAGAGGTTTCATTGTGATGAAAATAACTACAGATATTATTGCTTATTTGATAAAGTTGTTCGGTAGAAATTTTTGACTTTAAGTTTATAGAATTGATAACATATAATCTGTTCTCTCTCATTTATAAGATGAGGGAGATGGATCTTTGAACTTCTGTATTTAATTTTCTAGTTTTAGGGGTGCACCCTTACCGCCATTTAGGGGTTAGCATGCAAGCAAAAAGACACCGTGTGCCCTCTCCTGTGGCCCTGCTCAGATTTTCTGCGTGGGAACCACTGTTCTAATCCCAACGTCGGCTTCATCTTGTTAATTCCTGCGTCTGCTGTCACACTGGCTGACCCTCAGACCCCACACCATCCCACCCAGTTTGGTTACTTGGAGTGTGACCAATCTGTCGTCCAATCCAGGGCATTTTAAAAGTGAAAGGGAAGATTAGGTGCTTTCTGATAACAGGCCTGGATGACAAAGGTGAAAGGGACAGTTGCTGTCACCTCCCTGATCAGCCCACGCCTTTTAGGTGACACATTTCAAGTGATGACCACTCCTTTGGTATCTAGGAAAGCTCTTTGGAATGTCATCTAATGCTTCTTGCAGCTCTTTAAAATACTTTATTTTCGAGGAATGTAGACGATATCTGATTTCAGGAAACAACCATTAACATAAGTGCCGTTTTACAGCCGGATTTGAAGGAAATCGTGACTTTTGCAGTAAGTCAAGGGAATAAAAAGTCATTTGTTAGGCTTTTATCCCCATTCCATCTGCAGTACGCCCAAAGGTGAAAACGGGTGACGTGGAAGCCAGAGCATGTGTGGCAGGTGCGACAGCCCCATCCAGGCTGGGTCCTCTGCACGGGGAGGGGGGTCCATGCGCAGCCCCACTGGGGGACGATGCTAGACCCTGTCTAATGACACAGGTGTCTCAGAGTGACCTTCCACTCGGAATCCCTTCTAGGCAAGATTCCTGCCTTTCTAGTAATCAGCATGGCTTCCAGCAGACTTCAGTGTAGACAAATTTTGTCTGCAGATTGGATAGTTTCCTAAAGCAAAAAAACCAGAAGGGGAGGTCAGCCACTAAGAAAAGGGCAGGTATGTTAACTCATTTATTAACAACATAATGACCTCTACTGTGCCTCCCCTTTCTTTAGGTTGAAATAAAAAGTAAAAAATACATTAGGAACGAATTGTAATTCTTTTTTTAAATGTTTTTATTTTAGAGAGAGAGAGAGTGGGGAGAGGGACACAGGGACAGCGAGAAAGAGAGAGAGAGAGAGAATCTTAGGCAGGCTGCACACTCAGTGCGGAGCCCAACACGGGGCTCAATCCTACGATCCTGGCATCACGACCTGAACCGAAGTCAAGAGTCGGATGCTTAAGCAACTGAGCCACCCTGGCACCCCAGGAACTAATTTCAAAGGTACTCATTTTCTACTAATAAATTTATTGACTGATTGACTGGTTATAAGTTTGAAGGATATTTTGCCAGTCTTTGTTAAAAAGCAATCAATGGATTTAAATAATTCCTACCTCACGGTTTTTAATCACGGGAAAGGTTTTACACTTGTAATCTTGGGTCCAACTTAAAGGTAGTTTACTTGATTTCATTTTGATCAATCTTCTTCTTCCTTTTTTTAATCCCTCTTCTGTTGTGATTTATAATATTAAGTTGATTTCTTAACTGGGCTTGTTGTCAATTATTATGCAGTTACAAGTCACTAATATAGGCATCACATGTTTATTTTATGGACAACTCGTTGTCAGTCTACTCTCTAATTCTCTTTGATTTATTTGATTCAGTTTGGTTCCTGAGCAGCTATTTTCCAGCCAGGCCAGAAAGCCTCAAAAATTTATGGAAAAAAAAATTATATTTCTGGGTAGTTTTCCCCTTTGGGAGATAGGACATAGCTTCATGAAACTTCAAAAGAAAAGCGGTTCATGAAAAATAATGTTGCCAATTACTAGCAGTGTCATTGTAAATTATTGAGGGAAAGTTATTCCATCCATTCTCCTTTTTACTTGCCAAGCTTAGGGACCCAGGTAACAACAGCAACAACAACACCCTCTGTATTATGAAACTAGGCAAGGGAAGAGGTTAAAAAGACGTTCATTTGAAAAAAATAAGTCTTATTATGGGCATTATTATTATTATTATTATTTTTTAAGGACAGATGCAAATAAATATGCAATAACCACATTATATACCCTGGGTGGATGTTAAGTGTATTCTTTGCTATGTGGTAGGAAATCATCCCAGTTGAATATGAACATGACTTTCTGTTAAGTTAACCAGAGCTGACTGAAGCCTTTTATTCTGGAATGCAGATAAGGGAAAACGGTTTGCGTCAGACCCAGTGTGCAATACGGAGCAGTGCTGTCGGAAGCTGTATCTTGAGAAGTATACATCTTACCAGTCTCCTTTTTTTTTTTTTTTTAAACCAGTTGTTTGGTCATGAATAGTTTACAGAGTTTGTTGATCTGGAAACTGTGTGATCCCCCGGGGGCCTTCGTTGACCCCTCTCACTAGAAAGTAGCATCTGTCAGCATCTTGAATATTCACTACCTTCAAACAAATCTTGCCTCCCTCTGCCTCCCTGTTGACACATTGTATACTTTTGTACCCACGCTCATGCAGGCTTTATTTATTATTATGGGAATAGCTACCACGACGTAACGTGGGATATGTAAGAGCCTGGGTAGAAGGTAGACAGAAATGGATTTTCAGTTTTCACATCAAAATGAATCGAGAGAAAATAATTCTGTTTAAATGACTGATTTGTAGATAGAAAACTGTTGCAACAAGAACAAATTTAAGAAAGTTGGAAGCTTCCAAATAGACGAGTTATTATGATTTGCAGAAAATGAAAATAAAATATAAACCATAATGATTTTTTGTCTCAGTGGAGTCTGTCCAAAGAGAATGAAGTTCCCCTTTCAAAAATGCTATTTTTCTGAAAGTGAAGGCACACAAGGGGGCGCTGTCAGCACTTGCCAATCAAAGGACATGAAAACTAAATTTTCACGTTGTAACTTTGCTATTACTAATGGTTTCGAAAACTACTGATTGAGAAATGTGTGTATGCCTGGGTGGAAAGAGAATGAGAAAATTTTATTAGCATACCCACTCTTCTAACAATCAAATATTTTATTCTAGAAATTAAAAGCATCTTGAACAGCATCTCAATTAGCAAATAAATGCTTTGACCTTGAAACTTTTTTTTAATTAAAAATTAATGTTTATTTATTTTTGAGAGAGAGAGAGAGAGAGAGAGAGAGAGAGACCGAGCATGAGTGGGGGAGGGGCAGAGCAAGAGAGGGACACAGAATCCAAAGCAATCCAAAATCCCAAAAGAAACCAGTTCCTGCCAGGGAACTTGCTTGCACCGCGCAAACACCCAACGCTGTGCTTCTGTGGATCCATCCCTCCGGCGGGTCTGCCTCCCTCCCAGTGCCGCAGGGCCCCTCCTGAAGCAGATCTCCGAAGGAAAAGTGAGCTGAGCCTGCCCCTCCCGCCCCTGTGCACCTTGCCAATCCACCCCAGCTAATACGCCAGATCCCCGGCACCAGAAGCCTGGAGTGTGCAAGTAGCCCAGACGGGCCACACCACCCCACAGTGAATCCCTCCCCTAGGAGAGGGGAAGAGAAGGCACACACCAGTCTGACTGTGGCCCCAGCGGTGGGCTGGGGGCAGAAATCAGGTCTGACTGCAGCCCCGCCCACCAACGCAAGTTATTCAAGGCAGCACAGGGGAAGTGCCCCGAAGTCCCGCACCACTCCAGGGACTATCCAAAATGACGAAACAGAAGAATTCCTCTCAGAAAAACGTCCAGGAAATAACAACAGCTAACAAACTAATCAAAAATGATTTAAACAATATAACAGAAAGTGAATTTAGAATAACAGTCATAAAATTAATCACTGGGCTTGAAAACAGTATAGAGGACAGCAGAGAACCTATTGGTACAGAGATCAAGGGACTAATGAACAACAGGAGGAGCTAAAAAATGCTATAAATGAGCTGCAAAATAAAATGGAGACGACCACAGCTCGGATTGAAGAGGCAGAGGAGAGACTAGGTGAACTAGAAGATAAAACTATGGAAAGAGAGGAAGCTGAGAAAAAGAGAGATGAAAAAAATCAGGAGTATGAGGGGAAAATTAGAGAACTAAGTGATGCACTAAAGAGAAATAATATACGTATAATTGGTTTTCCAGAGGAGGAAGAGAGAGGGAAAGGTGCTGAAGGTGTACTTGAAGAAATCATAGCTGAGAACTTCCCTGATGTGGGGAAGGAAAAAGGCACTGAAATCCAAGAGGCACAGAGAACTCCCTTTAGATGGAACTTGAATCGATCTTCTGCATGACATATGGTGAAACTGGCAAAATACAAGGATAAAGAGAAAATTCTGAAAGCAGCTAGGGATAAACGTGCTCTAACATATAAAGGGAGACCAATAAGACTCATGACGGATCTCTCTACTGAAACTTGGCAGGCCAGAAAGGAATGGCAGGAGATCTTCAATGTGATAAATGGAAAAACTATGCAGCTGAGAATCCTTTGTCCAGCAAGTCTGTCATTTAGAATAGAAGGAGAGATAAAGGTCTTCCCAACAAAAACTGAAGGAATTCGTCACCACTAAACCACCCCTACAAGAGATCCTAAAGGGGATCTTGTGAGACAAAGTACCAGAGATATCACTACAAGCATGAAACCTACAGACATCAAAATTACTCTAAACCCATATTTTTCTATAATAACACTGAATGTAAATGGACTAAATGCGCAAACCAAAAGACATAGGGTATCAGAATGGATAAAAAAAACAAGACCCATGTATTTGCTGTCTACAAGAGACTCATTTTAGACATGAGGACACCTTCAGATTGAAACTGAGGGGATGGAGAATTATCTATCGTGCTACTGGAAGTCAAAAGAGAGCTGGAGTAGCCATACTTCTATCAGACAAACTAGACTTTAAATGAAAGGCTGTAACAAGAGATGAAGAAGGGCATTATATAATAATTACAGGGTCTATCCATCAGGAAGAGCTAACAATTATAAATGTCTATGTGCCGAATACGAGAGCCCCCAAATATATAAAACAATCACAAACATAAGCAACCTTATTGATAAGAATGTGGTAATTGCAGGGGACTTTAATACTGCACTTATAACAATGGATAGATCATCTAGACACATGGTCGATAAAGAAACAAGGGCCCTGAATGATACATCGGACCAGATGGACTTAACAGATATATTTAGAACTCTGCATCCCAAAGCAACAGACTATACTTTCTTCTTGAGTGCACATGGAACATTCTCCAAGATAGATCACATACTGGGTCACAAAACAGCCCTTCATAAGTATACAAGAATTGAGATCATACCATGCATACATTCGGACCACAATGCTATGCAGCTTGAAACCAACCACAGGAAAAAGTCTGGAAAACCTCCAAAAGCATGGAGGTTAAAGAACACCCTACTAAAGAATGAATGAGTCAACCAGGCAATTAGAGAAGAAATTAAAAAAACTATGGAAACAAACGAAAATGAAAATACAACAATCCAAATGCTTTGGGATGCAGCAAAGGCAGTCCTGAGAGGAAAATACATTGCAATCCAGGCCTATCTCAAGAAACAAGAAAAATCCCAAATACAAAATCTAACAGCACACCTAAAGGAAATAGAAGCAGAAGAGCAAAGACAGCCTAAACCCAGCAGAAGAAGAGAAATAATAAAGATGAGAGCAGAAATAAACAATATAGAATCTAAAAACACTGCAGAGCAGATCAATGAAACCAAGAGTTGGTTTTTTGAAAAAGTAAACAAAATTGATAATCCTCTAGCCAGGCTAGAGAAACAGGAACCCTCTTGCACTGTTGGTGGGAAGGCAAACTGGTGCAGCCACTCTGGAAAACAGTGTGGAGTTTCCTCAAATAATTGAAAATAGATCTACCTTTTGACCCAGCAATAGCACTGCCAGGAATTTACCCAAGGGATACAGGAGTACTGATGCATAGGGGCACCTGTACCCCAATGTTTATAGCGGCACTCTCAACAATAGCCAAATTATGAAAAGAGCCTAAATGTCCATCAACTGATGAATGGATAAAGAAATTACGGTTTATATACACAATGGAATACTACGTGGCAATGAGAAAGAATGAAATATGGCCCTTTGTAGCAACGTGGATGGAACTGGAGAGTGTGATGCTAAGTGAAATAAGCCACACAGAGAAAGACAGATACCATATGTTTTCACTCTTATGTGGATCCTGAGAAACTTAACAGAAACCCATGGGGGAGGGGAAGGAAAAAAAAAAGAGGTTAGAGCGGGCGAGAGCCAAAGCATATGAGATTCTTAAGAACTGAGAACAAACTGAGGGTTGATGGGGGGTGGGAGGGAGGGGAGGGTGGGTGATGGGTACTGAGGAGGACACCTGTTGGGATGAGCACTGGGTGTTGTACGGAAAACAATTTGTCAGTAAATTTCATATATTTAAAAAAAGAAAAAGAAGGCTTGAGGCTCAGATGGAGACAATCACTAGCGCGGGGCACGGTTGACAGCGTCTCAGGAAGTGAGCTAGTCCAGGGCGGGGCTGGTCCGGGGTGGGG
>NW_026057586.1:60503294-60536002 GCF_023721935.1 Panthera uncia | reverse complement strand
CACCCACGTTGCTAGCGGTCCCTGGCCATGCCACTCTTCCGTGGGCAGATGGAAACACCTAGGCATCTGACAGCCTCCTGGGTGAAGGGAGCCTTTCAGAAGCACTTTCCCAGACCTCAGTGCAGGACAGAGGGCAGGAAAATAGGGGGCCCAGAGCTACCTAAATGACATCTGCAGTTTCCATTCCTCCCGTGGCATCCTTACCTGAGACATTTAGCTTCAGTTCCTTCCTTTGGCAAAAGGTTTCAAACTAACGTTTTGCTGTAGCTCTAAATCTTTGCCTACCGTCCCCCGAGACGATGAGAACTTGTCCTGAGTCCTAAGCTCTGGGGTACATGGGTGCTGCAGCCAGGGTGGAAGGAGGGCGCAGCAGGTGCTTGGCTGGGGAGCTGTGTCCCCCACCCAGCACCTTCTATCCTCCTGGCTGGTATTACTTACCCTCACTGCCGGAGAGAATGAGAATTAGAAATACGGATGGTGTGGAAATCAATGTTCAACAAAGACTTTGGGGAAAGTGTCCCTGCAACCTACTAAACAATTTCCCTAAAAGCTACCAATTTCCCTCACCCCGAAGGTGATTCTTGACACATTTGATGCATTGCTCTAGAACCGCTGAACAGCTTCATTCTATGGGCACCACTGAGTGCTGGTGACATATGCAGATAGCGGTGGCACTACGTCAGGTGCCTCGACATTCCGTCTGCATTTGCTCCCAGAACGGGCTGTCGAGAGGCTAACCTTGCATTCGTGTAGCTGCTCCATGAAGGGCTGCACAGTCCACCCCTCCCGTAGTCTGGATAATTAACTGCACATGAGGAAGAGCCCTTGCGCAGGAGGCTGATTTTGGAGGTCCAGATAATTGCATGCCAAGGGGATGGTGGAAGCTGTTACCGCAGCTCAGGACTGATACCGCCTCTTTGTAACTAAATAGAAAGTAGACCCAATAGCATTCCAGCCGGTAGTAATATGGGCGTGAAGAACAAATGGGAACCGAGAAGTTACTCATTGACCGGGAGGGAAAGAGGAGCATCTCTAATGCATTTTATGGCTGGAGCCGTCAACGCTGCCAATCTCCACACTCTGTAAAGAGGGCCACCCCGGCTCCCTCCCAGCCGTGTCTCTCTGAGAGAGGGGACGGGGTGCAAATGTGGATTCCTCCCCAGTATGGCAAATGCACCGAGCCAAAGGTAACCGCTCGTTGGGATAGATCTCTCTCTGTTGAGTTAAGATCATGGCTGTGGATTTTGCTTCCCTGGTGCGGACTGACTGCCTTCTCAGCCAGTCTTGGATCAGCATGATTTTCCCCATCGGTTTCACTCAAGCTTCCCTGAGTGTCTGCTCTGGGTTTGGCAGTACTCTTGGTGGTTCCGAGAACATGCTTTTGCCTTAGATAACTGGGGAGGCAGGACCTTTGATCATGATGGGTGAGTTCTGTGGGTCCTTTTTGATTTGGGGGCTCTTTAGAAAATGAAGCACAATCAGAAACCTGGTGTTGAATTGAATCGTTGTCTTTTAAACAGTTTTTGAATTTATTTATTTTTGAGAGCGACAGAGGCAGCGTGAGCATGGGAGGAGCAGAGATAGAGGGAGACAGAGAGGATCCTAAGCAGGCTCCATGCTGCCGGTGAAGAGCCCGATGTGGGGCTGGAACTCATGAAACCGTGAGGTCATGACCTGAGCTGAGGTCAACAGATGCTTAACCAACTGAGCCACCCAGGTGCCCCGAATTGAATTGCCATCGTAAGGACCAAAAGAATCTGTGAAGACAACACAAGCTGCTTTCCTGAAGTGACCTCAATTTCTCTAAGGGGCTGAGAACATCTCTGCCTGAGACTGATCAGAATCAGAAATGGAGGGCTTTAATCTCTTTGACTTTTAATTCGTGAAGATAAGAAAGCTATTAGTGTTCTTGGGTTCTTGGACATTGACTTGATTAATAGTTAATCAATAGTTAATTAATAAATGAATAGTTAATATTTTAACTTCCCTTTCTCACTGAAAAAGGACAGGAGGCTTATATTTCAATTTGGAACAATTCCACATTAGCATTTTACTTGTCAAGTGTCTTAATATTGCCACCTTATTTCACTGCAGAACCTCACCTAGGTGATGTCAGCCAAAGTACTGGGACATAGTTTGTAGTGGAAAATTATTTAGAGATTGAAATTTTGGTCTTAGGTATAGAGTAATGGAAATTACTTAACGAATAGAGTGTTCTGAGCTACTTCAGAACCTTCTGGGGACAAAATCTAGACTAACCATTGGAGGTCCCATGAAGATGTCCCAAGAAGCAGTGTGGCTGGTGTTGAAGGATGGCCTCATTAATGTGGGTGCACCCACATTAAATACCACAGGTATTTGTAACTTGAAATGATGCTCTAAGCTAATGAAAAATAGCTTATTTTTTTACAAAAAATTCTTCTTCCTCCAAACAATGTAGGCTTCCAAGAACTAACCACTTGTACACACTGTCCTAAAGCAGCTTTATCGCAAGTAATTCATTTAAGCAGGCCAGGGAAATGTAAGGCTGTTATCCCTAACTGTGACATTAAATGTATTCTTCCTTGTTGAATACTGTGATTCTCTGTCTGCCCCTCTCTCCTGCTCCTGCTTGCTCCCTCTCCCTTTCTCAAAACAACAACAAAACTAACAGATAGAAACTGCTTCTCAGGACCAGGCCCCGTGCCTCGGGGACACTGCTAGGAATAGAGGGGGCAGAACAGGTGCCGATGAGAAGAGAGAACCATGTAGAGGCTGGGTGGGCCTCATGGAGAGGTGAGCAGAGGTGGGGGCTTCAGAATGGAAGACACATTTGTGGACACTCCGGGACTGTGGGAGGGGTCCCTAGAGTCGCAGAGCCAGAAGAGCCATCCCCTGACCCAAAAGTTGGGAAACCTAGTGCCACACCCCAAGGAGCCACAGAAAAGGGCTGTACTTAAATACAATATCAAATTCGTATCAGTAAAAAAGAATAAAGAGCAGAATCAGGTCCCTAGAGACAATACAAGTTTACCAGAAAGGCATGGCCGCAACAACACGGGTGAAAGCTATAACCCAGTATTTCAAATAGACGAAAATAAATTAGCAATTAATACAAGACACCAAAGAACAATAGAAGTCAGGATTTGAAAGCTAGTGAAAAAGGAAAATAATCATTTTAGAAAGGATCGCTAAACTAGAAGGACAATATGACAGTTCTGGCAAGGGACAGGGTCACCTTACACATTACAGATGGGGTCACCTTATGCACAGGGTCACCTTACGGAAAGGGTAGGCTGAGAGAGGAAGGCTGCGGCCATACAGTGGGGGAGGGAGGCAGACGCTGTGCTCAGGGGTCCCGGGGGGACCAGACTGAACAGTAAAAGAGGTAAATGCAGCAGCTGGGACCAGAGCAAGGCTGGTAACGAGGACGCTGGGCCCCTATGGCCGAGGGTCTGGCTCACCCTGCCCGGCTCCCTGCCTCATTGGGACAGGGACCAGATGAGGGTGAGGGGAACCTAGAACAGGTGGTGGACGATAGATGCTGAGTATTATGTCTGGCTTCAAAACCAGCTGCGGCAGCAGGGGCCGGATCTCCTGCGTCTTACTCTTCCCTCATAAGGGAACTAAGTCCTCACAATCTTCTTACAAGAAGCCAGCGGGTCTGAGTGGCCCAAGGATAGACAGTGATGGATACTGCAGTCTCCACGAATGCCCTCTGCACGCCCACACGCCCGTGCTCATGGGTCAAGGCTGTGCCCCTCCTTCCAGGGAGTAGGCTCTCGCCTCATCAGAGGTGAAACCCGCACAGGGAGTGGCGGTGGCAACAACTTGCTGTTCCAGCATCCAGTTGCCATGCCCTTGCCCGGGATGAGGCAGAACAACCCCAGATCTCAAGTGCCCTGAAGGGTTGGGTGACGTTCAGCTGCAGCTGCGTGATGGGGCAGCACGTCCCTCTGCTCAATCCTGCCTTCCTTGCTGACCAGTGTAACTCCCGGGACCACTGCCCCAAACGTCCTTGGTCCAGGCCGTTCATTTCGGAGGCCGTCTCCAGAGAACCCAATCTAAGGTGGCAGGCCACTTTCACAAGGAGCGTCCGCTGGGCCGGGGCTTGGAAAGTGGCTGGCTACAGTACGACGATCCCTTCCTGTTGTCAGATACGTGGGGCTGAGAGGGGACAGGGCCTGCTGGCCCGGGGGTTCCCTGCCCAACGGCGGCCTGGCCAAGCCTGCGGACCTCCTCGTTGTCTGCCATTTCCACTCTAGCACATGCCTCCCCGGAGGAAGCGCCTCCTTTCTACAATCCTTTATTTCTATCTTTTATATTTCCTTCTATACCCCCCCCACCCCCCCTACACACACACAGGAAGCTTCTTCTTGAACCCAGGAAATTGCTCTCTTGAAGAGCATTACCATTCTGGTATAGTTTGACTTTCCACTTTCTTCTCGGGAGGATTTCTTATTTCTCCTCTTTCCTAAATGTGTCATAACTTGCTCTCTGGAAATTCCCTTGAGCTGCCCTGTTTTCAAAGAATTCACAACCAGGAATACGCACAATGATTCTTCGTGTTGTTGGGAAATCAGAGTGTGGGCCACAGTTTGTGGTCTCAGTTTACTGCTACAACGACTGGAGGAGCTGATTGCCACAGGGTGGGAAGTATGCTGGCTTTCCCGCCTGAAAAAAATATGCACCAGTTCTCTAGAAGACACTGAACACCATCTGATCTCTGTTTTGTTTTTTTTTTTAAAGCTGCATATTCCCTTACCATGATTTTTTTTTTAACGTTTTTATTTTTGAGACAGAGAGAGACAGAGCATGAACGGGGGAGGGGCAGAGAGAGAGGGAGACACAGAATCTGAAACAGGCTCCAGGCTCTGAGCTGTCAGCACAGAGCCCGATGCGGGGCTCGAACTCACGGACCGCGAGATCGTGACCTGAGCCGAAGTTGGACGCTTAACCGACTGAGCCACCCAGGCGCCCCACAAATAACGTTTTCAACAGCACCTTCATTTACAAGGTAGCTTAGACTGCAGAAGGAAGTCAGCTCCTTTTTACCACCTGTCAGAAAAGAAGCCATTTCCATCCAACTAGAAATGCTTAGCTCTTATGAGGATATTATGCTTTTTTTTAAATTCAAATGTTAATTTGATCTGCAGTCTGTGTCTTAAAGCATCAATTTGTTTTTTCTCTAGTCCATTTGATCATGGTTTCTGGTGAGCGGTACAGGAATATTAATTTGGCATAGAGATCTTCCTCGAGTTCCAGTTCCCCTGTCTCTCGAACTAAAAAAATATCTGTGCACAACTTCAGAATTGGTCCACATTTGGAAGCTCTTCAAACATGATGGAGTGAGAAATCCCACTGAAGAATTCACGGACAAACTTCCCAATCACAAGGACAACCGAAGCATACAATCCCATGATACTGGGGGAAAAAAAAAAAAAAAAGGTAGCTAGAAATTGTATCTACCCAGTTAAACACGTCTAAAAGAAAAAAATAACAAAATTTCTCTAGTTTTTCCCTTTGGTGAAAACATTTACTCTGTTTATTAAAAAGGTAATTCAGGGGCACCTGGGTGGCTCAGTTGGGTAAGCAGCCAACTTCAGCTCAGGTCATGATCTCGCGGTCTGTGAGTTCAAGCCCCGCATAGGGCTCTGTGCTGACAGCTCAGAGCCTGGAGCCTGCTTCCGATTCTGTGTTTCCATCTCTCTCTCTCTGTCCCTTCCCTGTTTGCTCTCTGGCTCTCTCTCTCTCTCTCTCAAAAACAATAAACATTAAAAAAAATTTTTTTTAAAAAGGTAATTCATATTCCTTGTGTAAACACACTTTATACATTACAGTGCTGTAAGACTTGAAAAATAAAAGTGTCAAAAAAATCTCAATTCTGGAAACAACCAATGCTAGTAGTCTCATGCATGAACTTCAGGGGGTTTTACTGCAAATATTATATAAAGAAACCACATAATATACTTGATAGAAATGCAATTGTACTATATATACTTTTCTGCACCAGCTATTTATGTTAATACTATAATTCTGCATAGACATTGACTTCTTAACAGACTTTCATGTCTTGTAGGGGATGCATGTGTCTTAGAATGTAAGCATCAGAACACGGTGAAATGATAGCATCAGACCATTTTGGACATTGGACCATGTCCAAAATTGCGATGCTTGACTGAGCATCTGCTCAGGTCAGAAGGCAATCTATACAGAAAAGAGATAACCCTACACCAATTTCTAAGTTTAAACATTGAATTACATCAAACGTAACAGGAAGACGTGGAGTCAAGAAACCGGAAACATGACTTCTAGTCCTGTCCTTAATGGTGTTATTCACCCCAGGCATTTTGACATCTTTGGGACTCTGGTTCTTGAAGGGCCAATGATCTATGAATTTTAACACTGCAGCTGTTAAGTTCAAGAATTTTAGGAAGGTACAAAGCTTCCCATCAACTTTATATGACACAGAAGTAGGCTCTTGTGACTGCTAACTGAAATGCGTCCTTACCCATAGCCAGCCAGGAACCCCAGACTGGGCGGGCTGACTTTGTCATTGAAGACCACCAGTTCCAAGGCCTGAGCGTGCTGATTGTATATTCTGTTTCCAGTCAGGTTGAGAACCCACCACTCACTGTTAGATTTAGTTGTATTGTCTCTGGACAAAATGATGGTGACATTCATGAAGTTATTTTCTGCAAGACGAGAGAAATGAAACCAAGTTAGCATAAGCATATTAAGATTCAATGCACGCAAATAATTGTCAGATGGCAGAACCTGATTACCACTATTCGTAGCATGTGATGCCAGGATGAGTAGGGCACATGTTAACAGCGTGAGTGGAGAAAGGAAAGTGGGCCGCAGGTGTGCATAAGGTTTCTCCTTGTTGCTAAAGAGGACACTCACTGTTGCTAAGTGAGCACGGCAGCCATATCACAGGGTGAGAGTGAAGACCCACGTGATATATACCTGAGTATCACACATGCTTAATATACGTGAGTATATTTCTTTGCTAATAATTCCAAGCAACTAGTTAGACATTTAAAAACCCAAATCACTGACTTTTTATTGACTTGACTAATCCAATCATATTACTAGCATTTATTGAGTGTCTTCTGGGAGGAAGGCCCTCCGTTAGGTGATCAGGGGTTACAGAATTGAATACAGCACAATTCCATATTTCAATGGGAACAGGCCATGTACATGAGCACAACTTATGGGCACGTGGCAACCACTATTAGACCTGTGCTGACAAGGAGAGAACAATTCTGGTTGGTAGGATCCATGAGGGCTTCCCAGATGAGACGACTTCTGAGTTGAATTTTGCTGAGAACATCAGTAAAGTGGAGATGGAGAGGGAGAAGAGGTTATTTCAGGAAGGATTGATGGCATGAAGCTCAGGAAAGTTCTGAAAACCCATGATGTGTGGTTAATGATTGCTTGTGTCGGAGCTTAGGGTGAATATAAAACAGTAAAAGGGCCAACAGAAAGCTTGGAGTTCTCTGTGTAGGCCTTTCTAAGAAAATACCACCACTGCCAATGATAATACGGCCTCCACTGAGAATCATGGTGGTGGACTATAAACTGTGAGGGTGGGGGCCATGGCTGAATTATTTTCTGCTAAATTCCTAGATCAAAGGAATCTAGGACAGTGTGTGGCAATGTAAGTCTATTGGATGGATGGATGGATGGATGGATGGACGGAGAGTGAGGCAGGAGACTCATAAAGATAAAGAAACCCCTCCTCAAGAAGAATGTGAACCACTGAGAATGCTCAGGAAGAAAAAGAACCTTGGTTCTGAAGTCTAGAGAGTTCTGAAGGGGGACATCTGGCCCATGTTTGGATCTAGTTTGTCCACGTACTGGTTGTATAACCTTTGCTGAGTAATTCACACACTGGGCCTTGGTTCCCCCTTTGTAAACTGGTGATAACCACCAACGTATGCTAAATAGGCCTTATGGTAAAGATCAGAGAGAACTCAGTAAAGCTAATCAGAGAAGTTGTTGTGTTGGCAGGACCTGAGAACACCAAGACCTGTGGTGTGGGAAAGGGGACTTCACAGGCTGAACCTCATGAGGAAGAAATGCATAGAGATGTGGGGGCCCGCCCACACTTGTCTTCGGAACCTCTATGCTGCCTCTACTTCTTGAGATCTCCATGGGGGTGTCTACCTGTTTACCTACGCAATCCCCATCTTTCCAGCTAAACATGAACCATGTAGAACCTCGTCTCCAGTACCTGGCATACTGCCTGGTGACAATGAGCAACCCATGTTGGCAAAGGAATGAATGTGACTTGGATATATACTGCACTGTCCTTCTACTATCTGTTCTTGTCCAGGCAACTGATGAAGTCAAACAATGCTTCATAATTAATGCTTAAGAATTCCAAAGCATCATCTTACTACCATCTCTGTTATTTGGGGTAAATACAGTCCCTAGAGACTACTGTTGATACTTAACGACCCTTGGGCTGAATCACGCACATTTCCTGCTACCTTTTTATTGCTCTTATTGTGGGGCCTTCATATTTAATACTGCATGAGGCCATTTTCTGCCCAAGATATGGATGTTAATAGAAACAAGTAAACAGACTAAGGCACTAAATGTGGATTTAAGCCCATCAAGTTCTATATCAATGAAAACAATGAAGAATATGGCTTCTGGTAACTGACTGATTCCTTCTGGCTGTGGAACGCAGCTGGGAGTCTCATGCTTCCTATAAGCTGTGTGTCACAGAGACAGAAAACTGGAAAGAAGCTCAAGAAAGGTTGAAAATGCAAACTGTAGAAGTTGAATAAAAGAAGGTTAAAAAAAAGTTCTGAAACAATTCCTTCTCAGCCTTACCAGACAAAAGTTGCTTTATAGGTTTTGAATTCGAATCACTAGGTGCTTTCACGTAATATGGGTAGATCTTTTCTATAGTCCTGTATGTTAAAAAAAAAAAAAAAAGGAGGGGAAGCGTAATTAAGTTTTAGTTGTTTTACCCACATAAAATTGATTTTTTTGTTGCTACTTTGACCTCATATCAAACGATAATGGTGAATCTTTGTATATGTATACAATGTGATGTCATCGCAATTTATGGGTTCCGTTATAACTAGAATTCTCTGAAGCCAAAAAAATTTTACCTGTTTCTATTCGAATACTCAAGTAAACTCTGTACATGAGCAGTTTATGACTTGAAAACTGCTACAGAGATTTTCCATGTCTGTGACTGTTTCTGAAGCAAGGGACTGTTTTCTTGCTAGGATCTAGGTCTATACTCTCTCTCTCTCTAGATATATCTATAATCAAGTGGACGGCATGAATCTATCTAGGACAAGACTGAGGCTTGAGGGGAGAACTAGTGGCCTGGACCTAACCCTCCCTCTGCCAAGGACAAGCTAAGTGACCTGAGCAGGTCGCTGTGTCTTTCTAGGCCTGCCTGGTCTCTCATGAAATAATGGGGGAGGAACTGACAGTCTTTGAGGTTCCTTCAACTTTAGTGATTAACAAAGGCTGTCGTAGGGAGCACGTCTGAGGACTGCATCATGGCGGCTTATATTCACTGCATTAAAGTGGGGCCAAGGCAGACTGGAGGTCAGAACTAGGCATTGGCTGGTGGACGTCTGGAATACTTCATTTAGTGGTTTTGCACCAATAGCATCTTTTTCCCCCTCCTGCTTAGAATCTAGACATCACAGCTTATATCTGTTTGAAGTGGAGTACTTACATGGCAGGAGAATATATTAAGATGTAGATACCCCCCCCCCCCCAAATTTCCTTTTACCCCTCATCTTTCCCTCATCTCCCATCCATTCAATGACCCCAGGCCAGGAGCAATAGTAGAAGAGGGGTATCCCAGGGGCTTAATCTGGCTTTTGGTGATTATGGTCAGATAAGAGCAAAGTTTGCTGCCCAGGAACAAGGTCAGTACTCCCAGGGCTAGGTGGACAGAGTACCGGGGGAGGAAAACAGAGCTGCCTTAATGTAACACAATGAGGCCTCCAAGTAGAGATTCACTTGAGTTACTGAAGAAAGTTGCATTTCTGGTATACGGAGTTTGCAGATGCAGATTTTGTACCAGATATATCCATCTATTAAAGCTAATTAACAGGAGCAATCACTTACACCGGTGTTCTTGAACTTTCCGTGTTGTTGCCGGCTATCATTTTAGCTATATGCTCTCGTGTGGTATTTTTAAGAGGAAAAGAAAGCTTATCGGTTGCAATTTCTGCCTTTGCACCCAAACTCATGTTTCTGTGAAGAGAAATAAAAAGGCTCAATGTCAGTGATTACTTGGAAGTCTAGAAGAGACGTTCAAAAATTCACTTGACTCTTCATTTTATTAATCTCACCAAGTCTTCCTTGGATCCACAACTGTCACCCCCAACCTTTTCTGTCCACCTCACCTTTACGTCCAGCTTCTTAGACAACCAAGTTAGTAAAGCCCGGGGAGGCCACAAACACCTTTAAAACAGATGGCAGGTGAGAGGGCAGAGTCTGTTGACTAGAAGAGAAACCGTCTTGATGCTCTGATAATGAGTTTCTGAAACACTTTTTTTTATTAATCTAGTGAGGTTAGTCTCCATGGTGACCAATAGAATCCATGCTTTTAAAAGAATGTTCCATCAAGAGTTGATCTTTAATGTTGTTATTATTTATTATTATTATTATTTTGGTAGCTCTTCAAAGAAAAGGCTAGAAAGTGAATTTTGGCAGTACAGAATTTCATGTGAGGAATTTGGGATGTTCTAAAGGAGAAAATAAGATGAAAGAAAGAGTTCTTTCAATTCTGAACAGCCCCCTTTCAGATATTTCTTTACTGTTTCTTTGTAAATTCACTTTAGATTGGAGAAGCCTTCTTCTGTACCTATCATAATTCTTTCTTAATTTTATCCTAGAAGCCAGGAACCATGAACCCGATGAACCTATCACTTGACTGCTGGCATAGAATCCTGAATCACAAGACTATGACAAATACAAACAAACAGACACTAAGCCAACCAACTAGTGTATTGTGTTGAGGTTTCCCGATTGCTTCACTAGCACATTGGGCTTCTGAATGCAAGAACTTTTCTTAAGACACGCTCATGAATGGATAAGGAAAATGTGGGGGGGGGGTGTGGAATGTTACTCAGCGGTGAAAAGGAATGAAATCTTGTCATTTGCACAGACACGGATGGAGCTAGAGAGTATTATGTTAAGCAAAATAAGTCTGTCAGAGAAAGAAAAAATGCCATATGATTTCGCTCATGTGCAGGATTTAAGAAACAAAACAAGTGAGCAAAGGGGAAAAAGAGAGAGAGGCAAACCGGGAAAGGGACTCTTAACCACAGAGAACAAACCGACGGTTACCAGAGGGGAGGTGGGTGGGGGGATGGGTGAAATAGGTGATGGGGATTAAGGAGGGCACTTGTGAGGTGCACCGGGTGTTGGATGGAAGTGAAGAATCCCTATGCTGTACAGCTGAAACTAATATTACGCTGCGCGTTAACTAACTGAATGTAAATACAAACTTAACACAGATCAACAAGTGCAGTAGTGGCCACGTCCTGGCCATGGGCCCAGGTTAGGTGAGAAGGAATCTCTCTCAGCTCTCCCCATCTTGGGACTCCCAGGCTGCTCTCACATCTCCTGCTTAGAGAAAAGATCTGACAGGACCGCCCTACGTTGGAGGGATTCGAGTGAGAATTCGGGTTCCCGAGACTGCCAATTCTTGATTGCTCAGACCAAATCTTAGATCAGGGAAATCTTACAATCATCCAGACCATTTCATTTTATAAGTCATGACACTTTTTCTTTTTGCTTTACCTCTCTCTCTCTCTCATTCACAAAACTCACTGCCAGCCTCTCTTTAAAAACTGGAGTAGAAAAAAGGAAAACTAAGAAGTTCTTATTTTTGTCAGATCCTAGGCAAACTGTTATTTAGTAAACGCAGATGTTAGCTGTAGCATCGAATGAATGTTCCCAAAGTGTTATGTCAGCTATAAACCACATCCATCGACTTTTTCTTTACTTCTATCCACCCACCCCCACCCCGAGTTTAGATTGGGGGGAAAGGGGAAATTATGCATGGAAATACAGTAACTACCTCTGAATACTCCATGAAAAAACAACAGAGAAGCTACTATTGGGGTCCATGAGTTCGCTTATCATTTTCTGCTTACTGGGAGGGCTGATGGTCCACAAAGAATTTGAGTTTCCTTCCAGTTCTGCTACAGTTATGTCTTCTTTTTCATAATTTTCCAGAAATTGCATAGCACCCTGTATGCGCACAAACACTCATGCATAAATAGATCATGTATATGGTGATGTACAAATAAAATTAAAAAAAAAATGTTTGTTTATTTTTGAGAGAGTGACACAGCATGAGCAGGGGAGGGGCAGAGAGAGAGGGAGACAGAATCTGAAGCAGGCTCCAGGCTCCGAGCTGTCAGCACAGAGCCCGACGTGGGGCTCGAACCCACCAACTTTGAGATCATAACCTGAGCCAAAGTCAGAGGCCCAACCGACTGAGTCACCCATGTGCCCCCTGTGGTGATGTACAAATACAGTGATTACTCTTCTTTGTAACTGGCTACATGAAGGGGAATTCTTAGTAAGGAAAGGCAATTTTTACAGTGCATGGTCTTCATGCTCTATCGCACTATTCTGTTCCCCTCCCCACAGGGATGGGCAGCCCGAGTGCCGTGGAGCAATCTTGGTGATGTTGCCGCACCATCAGCTATGGGATCATCCCAACTCATCAATAAAGAAAAGACAAATGACTTGGTGTCATTTTCCTCCCCATTAAGAAGGAAATGTATCAACTATTGGGGTGTTCCCTCTCACCACCCAGTCAAATTTAATCCACCCACAATATCCTGGTCCTGTCTCACAGCTGCACATCCCTCAAGATTAGTTTTGGCAGTGTGCATTAGAGGCTGATAATTTTATAAAGGAGATAAGCATCTGTGTGCCTAATCATTTTCTTTAAATACAAAGTATTATTTGTAAGGCAAATTTTAATTCTGAAAGCTCGATTTATCATGTGATTAAAAGTTTGTAATGTAGGGAAGAGAACACATGAGCCACAACTTTACCACCAGGGCATCACTGCTGTGATATATGGTAGGAAATGTAGATTTCATTTGTTTTAATTTAAAAAATAGGAATGTGTGTCCTTTTTCACTTAGGTTTTATCTTGAGAAATGTTCACGCCATGCAGAGTCTCTACAATGACTATTTTGTATTATGAAAGACGCTGCTCGGAAAATATTCAGACGACATAGCACGTAAGTAAAATGCAAAGCGGTGGTCCCCTTCTCCCACGCCGACCGCCCTAGGGAAGCCAGTGCCTATCAAATTCACTTGATACATTTGCCATAACTTATTTAACCGGTCCCTAGTTATGAAGCCCTCAGTGGCTTCCAGCTTTTACTAATGCAGAGAATGCCAGCACAAGCAAGGGCCTGCATAGAGCTTTTCCAACATTTTGAATGACTCCCTTAATATAGATTCTCAGATTAGACCTACCCATCAAAGGGGTCAGTATCTACTACAATTAAAAAAAAAATTAAAAATATGAAAGAGGACCTACATCTGTTAAGCTTACATTAAAATGTCCCGAATTACAATTATGTTTATTAACACATATCCAACGATATGGACATAATGGCTCAGAGTATCGAAGGGGCCAGTGGCCAGAAATGCACTGCGAACCCCTGGTAACCCCTGACAAGTCCCTCCCACCACCACAGGCCACGACAGAGGAGTGAACAAAATGACAAGCAGTAAGCTCACCTTTCGTCTAGAAAGGTCTTCACAGAGATCTACTACATGCATTTACTTACAGTGTCCCTAGAAAAAGCTTTCATAAATTTATTAAACTTGGGCTGATCCATAACTTTCAACTGGCTTTGCTGTGCACTCATTGTGAAAATAGGCTGGAAAACAAAGAAACAAGGTGCCGTTAGCCCTCCAAGGCCCGTCTCTGCGTCCTGGGTTAAAAGAACAATATTTCCGCCGCGTTATCGCCCCCCCGGGCACCCGAGGGCAGCTGGCCTCAGAGATCTCTTTTTGAAGTGATTACCCAACCAGAACAAAACGATTCTTTCACTGTCTTCGGTGCTTTACTTATCTCATACATCACGTATTTGCTGACCAGCCGAAATGTAGGGAGGAATGTGGAGCACCAAAGCTAACTCCACATCCTGTGGCTGTTTATTGGGAAAGGCGCCGGCAGGTGAGTGAGCCCTGGGGGAGGTGCACAGCGGTTACCTGGTACCCTCCCAGGGTGATTGTGACCGAGACGTCCAGGGGCTGGTTGATGACCCCCGCCACAGATTTGATCAAGGACATGAAGAGAAGGGGAAACCAGACAATGCAGATGAGCAGAACGATGATCATGCCTCCCATGCCATACTTCACCACTTTCTTCTTCTTCTGCCCCCGGGGCTGCGGGTATCTCTGCAACAGAGGGGTCACACCGGGCTCAGGCTTCTGGCCCCGAGAAGCAGGCGGGGTCTGGGTTGGGGAGGAGGGGTGCGCGCTCTTGCCGCGGGACCCGACTGAGTCCTGATTCTGCTCAGTTCGCTCAGGTCACTCTATGAAATTAAGTAGTGATGTGAAGCTCTAATGAGCACCCAACACGTCCCCACGGTGGTGCCACGAGGGACCAATGGACCCGAGGGACTTTCTCCTTAAAACTGTGTTGGTTTTGGCTGGTGATGAACCTATGGACCGATGGATCAAATACCGCTGAACAAAGCCTCTGCTTTCAAGGGATCATGTGGGAGAAAGACATTTTATGCAAATTCCTGAATATTCCAAAGCTGTGCCTATCAACCACCTGCTCTTGGTGGGTGGAAAAATGTTTCTCACTTCATTCATGACACATGTTGTCAGAAGGCAGTGTGGTTCAAGCCCTGCAATAAGATCTGTACGATCAGAAGAGCCCTCTCTCTCGGCCGCCAGGACTCCACGCGGGTCCTCAGCGGGGGCTGTGCCGAACAGCAGGAACTGGGGGGTGGTGGCAGAAGTGTGCGTCACGTGAGGGACCTGCTCTCTCCTACAAAAGCAGTGCGTTTGGTAGGGATGGGATCACTTCCATCAGCTTTGTTAGGGACCCACCAAGCACTGCTCCTAAGCAAGGCACCAGGAGCCAGCTTTGCTGTCCGGAATCAAAAGGGCTTCAGATATGCACGTGTAATCCTGGCTTAAATGTTGCTTCTCCGTGACCTTTTTGCCTTCCAGGGTCACCCCCTGAAGCTGGGCTGCACACACAATATGGGGGTTACCCCCACTCCCCAGCCTGGCTGTGAGATTTATCCTGGGGGGCACAATCCCTCAGGAGGCAGCCATTCATTTCACTAGAGGTGAGGTAAGGAAAACTCATCCACATTCTGCCTGCAGGCGCTGAGCTCATGTGACAAGCGACAAACAAGGACAGAGGTCTGGGAGCCAGCACTGCTACAATGGCTCTATGGGCCCTGGCCGTCCGTGATTGCTGAAGTCAGGCCTGGAAGTATAGGGCGGGGGCTGGACGGGGGTGGGGGCACGGGAGCCAGTATGGGCAGCATTATGGATTCTGTGCTCAGGAGATAGTGCCTCTCAGTGGCTGTGCTCCGAGTTAGGGCATGATGTTCAGATCCAGCACTGTATTTCGGTATCTTTGCGCTGGAATTTGAGGCCACTGATTACAATTTTCTATTGCGAAAGAAAAACTGCAGTATTGGAGAATTTCAGATATATATTCACACACACACAGGCTTGCTTTTTCATCTTTTTCTCCGGGAGGCAAGTTTAGACAAGCGGCCTCTCATCCTCACGCAGGAGCGCTCAGGCATAAGGGGGTGAAGTGTTTTGTTGGTTCAAGACTTTTCTCTGCTAAGAACAGCCTGGGTCTCTTCTGACTGTAGTGGTGCCATATCGGTTCCTCTCCTGGAGGCCACCCTTTGAGGCTCACTGCTAAAATCCCCAGAACCTCCCCCTCCGTTCTCCCCCTTCTCCTGCTCAGCCCCGGGGCAGGACACGGCCAGGACCTTTGGACCTCTCTCTAACTCTGAGGCTACTTCCCCCTTCACCTTTCAAAGGGACCGTCCCCTTCCTGTCCTGCACTGCCTGTCACCCTTTTCCTGGGTAAGTCAATGCTCTTCTGGGTCTCCCAGTCTGCATAACCTTCCAGGCTACATTTCCAATCAGCTTCCTAAAGTGTTTTGGGACGTGGCTGCCTGGAAATCATTGGAAACGAGGACTGGGACCCAGTGGCCTGCATTTGTGTGTGCTCCTGTGCCAACACTCTGCCTTTTAGGAAATTGTTCTGGCTTCATAAAGTGTGTTCATAAAGGCCCTGGAGCACAGCACATTCGACTTGGAAGAATCCCCAAGAAAAGTTACTTAAATTTTTTCTTTTAACATTTATTTACTTTTGAGAGACAGAGTACGAGCAGGGGAGGGGAAGAGAGAGAGGGAGACACAGAATTTGAAGCAGGCTGCAGGCTCCGAGCCGTGGGCACAGAGCCCGACACGGGGCCCGAACTCACAAACCGCCAGATCATGACCTGAGCCGAAGTCGGACACTTAACCGAATGAGCCACCCAGGTGCCCCATGAAAATTTACTTTTAAAAGCAGCTTACTCTTCTGCTTTATACTGGACAAGAGACGGTCACTGGTAACGTTTCTGTCTCTGATGGGACGGAGTAAAAACGTGTGCCAGATTCGCTTGGACTCCCCTGACACTGACCTCCCACACACCTAAGTTTCTTAGCAAATTGTACTACGTGTGATTTAAAAGGCTCTTATTCTGAAATAGCCAGCAACTGAGCATAAGATAGAAGTGTATATTTAAGTAGAGGTGATGCATGTATCACCAAAGGTGATACACTGAAATGAGGCTTTTTATTTCTTGAAGATAAAATGACAACAATAATCGTAAACACTTTGTGGGGAGGAATGCTTCGTGTTCTAGGGCACAGCAAACCCTGTCCTTCACAAGGATGACGGGCAATGGCTGTGACTTCCTCACTAGAGTATTAAGAAGGTTGTCGGGGCGCCTGGGTGGCTCAGTCAGTTAAGCATCTGACTTCAGCTCAGGTCACGATCTCACGGTTTGTGGGTTCGAGCCCTGCGTCGGGCTCTGTGCTGACAGCTCGGAGCCTGGAGCCTGCTTCAGATTCTGTGTCTCCCTCTCTCTCTCTCTGCCCCTCCCCCGCTCACGCTCTGCCTCTTTCTCTCTCTCAAAAATGAATAAACATTAAAAAAAAACTTGAAAAAAAAAAGATGGTTGTCACCTGTTGGCTCAAAGGCAGTGAAAAGCTTGTAAGAGCTAACAAATGGGGCAGATACAGCTGCTCCCATGAAAGGTGGCCCTGTGTCGATGTGGGACAGTAACGCGAGCTCTGATTCAGAAACCCCCACCCCCCCACCTGAGGACTCCCCTCCCATTCATCCAGAGGAAGTAGTATCTCACGGTTTCCAGTGCTCAGTGGACAGGCTCTGGGTTTTAGGATGCCGTCCTTCCCTCCTGCTGTCAACAGATACGTTCGTCTACTTCATGCGGAAGCCAGGCTATGTGGTGTGCAGTCGGCTCACCACATCTTTCCCCAGCTTCCCGTAGGATGGCCACTCCTCTTTGCCACTACTAACTTATTCACCCACGTCTCTGGTCCCACGCTTCCCGAGGCCCCCACCCAGACTTTTATCCTTTGGCTTCGATGCTAAGAATTTCTTTTTCTTTTTTTCTACTGTTCTTTTCCTTGCCATCTACAGAGGTTCAGATCCTCTCTATTCCGAAATTACCCTCTCCACTTGCCTGTCTCTTGGACTGCTTCTCTCTTGGGCCTTTCTCTGGCCTGTGCCTGCTCCCTCTGGAACAGCAGCCACAGGATGACCCTGGGCAAGTCTGTCCAGCGACATGCAGCCCAAACTGCCGACCCGCAGAATTGTGAGCAAAGAAAATGGCTGTGATTTTTTTAAGTTTATTTATTTTGAGAGACAGAGCACGAGCAGGGGAGGAGCAGAGAGAGCAGGGGACAGAGGACCTGAAGTGGGCTCTGTGCTGACAGCAGGGAGCCCAGTGTGGGGCTTGAACCCACATGACCTGAGCCGAAGTCAGAGGCTCAACCAACTGAGCCACCCAAGTGCCCCCAAAACGGTGGTTATTTTTAAACCACTAAGTTTGATGTAGTTTGATAAGCAGCAATAGACAACTGATATGATAAACTGCTGAATGAATAGATCTAGGACCTACGCTTCCCAGCACAGAGGTTTCGGGATGTAAGTTCTCCTCTGTGTGACGGTGTGTATGTGGACACCTCTGGGCAGCGGCCACCTCCTGAGGCAGCCAGTCTGTGATGGGGTAGCTTCGACTGTTAGGAAGTTCTTCAGATGCCACTGAAGCTTACTAGAGCTTTTGCCAACCTGTCTCAACTCTGTTATCTTGCATCTTCCAGACAAATTCAAACTTTCCCCCTGTTTCCCACTATTTCAAGTAGTTAAAAGCAGCTATTATCTTTACTTCCTTCCATTTGTTTTTCTACTTCCGACAGAACAATGCTTGGTTCTTCCCGCTTTTCTTCATTGGTCACGATTTCTGGATGCTTTATCGCCATGACTGTTACCTTCAAAGTCCCTTTGGTAGAATATCTGCCATATTCTGTCATTTTATCAGCTTCTCTGCTCCTTACAAATGAGGACAAGCTAGCAGATTTTAAGTTTACTGCCAGCCCTGTCTCCTTTACTCTCACAAACCCCACAAATACAGGAGCCGCAGGTCAGTGGGACCCGTGATTATGAAACTGGAACTCCAAGAAGCAGCAGCAGAACATACTAGAAATTATATACACTGGAGGGAACTTTTTCAAGGAGGGTATTATCAAGAAGAGAGAAAAAAACGGGATACTTTCTACCACCTCAGCCAATGCTTGTTGAGCATTTCCATTGCTGTTATGACTCCTGTTTCCGACGTTAAGCTTTTGCAAAAAATCCAATAAATAACAGTAATTGTAACTGTATTCAAACTTTAATATTCAACTTAACAGAATAAGCAAATATTTGCACTTCGATTTCCTTTGCACAAGGAAGTTATATTGTCCCGTCGCTCATCAAAGAGTGAATCAGAGGGTGAGCCTGAGTCCAAGCCACCTGACCCTACTTTTCTCCATCCTACCACATTCCCTTCTGCTCCCAAATGAGCCATTTAAGAATTATGGGGTCACAGAGCAATATATCATTTCTTCTTTTAAAAATAACTACAATATAGGCTGGCCAAAGAAGAACACATCTGGATGCCATTGCTGACTAAGGTAGCAGTGAGTCCAAAATTCCCAAGTCCACTGGGGTGGAAACCAATGGGACAGTCACAGGTCCTCACCATCTTTGTCCCCTGCCTCCATGTATTTGGCCACAAAACTTGCAGAGATTCACATGAATCTTATACCCAGCCTGGATGGAAGGGAAACGAAAAGGGGTAAGGCATTTTTATTGGCTTACTTTTTCAGACTCCCGCCAACACTTCAGGATGAATATGTGAGCGTAGATGTCCTCCACACAGATCCAGCTGGAGAGGCTCAAGGTCGTGTCTGTCCACACCCAGTCCATCACAGCCCTCAGCTCAGTCAGAAAGGGAACGAGGCGGAACCTGCCAGAAACCACATCTTGCTAGAGAGGCAGTTGTGGGGTGGCCCCCGTCATCCTCCCAACCCCGGGAGCTCATGTAGTTCCTTATCGTTTTAGCCCCTATGACTTGGGAAAAATTCTCAAGGTGACCCTTATGGTAAAATTAACTTGGAATACAACTGCTTCTTATCTTAAGTCAATGTATGAATTAGTATTTTCCATTCTTTTTTCTATTTTTTCTTTTTGCTGATGGTCTTAACAAATTAGGATTGCCTTTTAAATAAGTTTGAAGGTGTCCTCTCCCATGTCTCTCATCAAAGTCTTGTGGTTTTCATTGCCCAGATCTTTTCATTTCTTCGGTTAAATTTATTTCTAAGTATTTCATTGTTTTTGGTGCTATTATGAATGGGATAGTTTTCTTTATTTTTTTTTCTGATGTTTTGTTTTTAGCGTATGGAAACACCATTGATTTCTGCATGTTGGTTTTATGTCCTGCAACTTTACGATGAATTCATTGATTACTTACAACCGTGTTTAGGTTGATTCTTTAGGACTTTCTACATTTAAGGTAATATCTTCTGCAAAAAGACCCATCATTTTACATTTTAAAACGTGTATGTGTTTATGTTATGAGAATCTGTCGGTCGCGGGATTATTGAGTACTGGGGTTTTGTTGTTGAATGAGCTAGGAAAAGTTGTACACCTGATACGTGAAAGCTGAGGGGAGATGAGAGATGTCAGAGGGAGCAGGACATGGGGTTGGGGGCACACAGTAGACTTAGTAGACGGTGGACTGAGTAGCTGCCTCAGGTTAATAAGATTCTGGCCTTACGTTCTCATATTTGGGAATGGGTTGGCGTGGGCTCCTCTCTGGCCTAGGAACTATTCCCTGTTTCTTGACTAACACAGAGCTTCTCCCAGCTGGAGACCTAGGTTCACCCTAGGCTCTTCAGAGCAGCTTGGGTTATACTCAGAAATTCTCCCCTAGGCCACTCAGCTCTGCCAAGTGAACACTAATCCAGCCCATTGAAGAAATATCAGGCCATACACAGAGAACACCACTAAGTGACTGACCGAGCACACTCAACACCTCTTCTGTGACTAAGTCACCTGTCGCCAGGTCTGGTACAACCAAGGAGCCAGCAGTGCCAGGAGCAGCCTCACCTTCTGGGCTGTGGTATGATCTTCATTGGAACAGAGAGGAGATACTACCAACGAAATTCTTACACGGAAGAGCCGATAGGCCTTGTCTAGTAGCTAACTTACTACCAGGGACAAGCAAGTCATGTGGCATTCAGGTTGACGTTAGGTGGAATAAATGGCCCTCTTCAACGGAGGAACTCATTGTATACGCAAAATTCCAAGGGGATCTTCAAATAGTACAAATGCCGAATTTCTGTTCCATTGTGCCCAGAAATACATTAATACCTAAGGATCGTGTATCCCTGGTTTTCATCCTGAAATGTTACCACAGTAATTATGCAGGATCCAGTAATAGAAAATTAACCCATGTGGATAATTCTAGAACACTATGCTGACCAGGTGTGTGGCAACCACACCTAGAAAGGCTATTTCAAGAGGCGTATCTGTCTTTTGCCAAAAGTCGTAAGAGTTCTGTGATGATCTATATTGCCACATCAGCCTTTTTTCACCTTCCTGTTTCTTCCCAAGGAAACAAGTGCCTTTCTATTGCCAGCCTCCTCTCTGTGGGTGACTGTGACAACACAGAGTGTCCTTCCTTACCCTTGAAACAAGAAGAGGTTGACATAATTGTAGCTCTTGGTGAGGAAGTTTCCAAGGACTCGCGTTGGGTAGCCGCAACGGATTTGGTAGGCAGACAACCCAAAGTAAACACATTTCACAAAGTACCAAAGCTGAGCGACCAGGTTCTGGCTGAATTTCCTAAAGTGCGAAAACATAAAAGTGAAATAATGGAATATTCTTCTGGTATAAGAGCATACCAGTTTAGGATTCAAAAAAAAAAAAAAAGTCGAATTGCCCCTCTGGCATGTAGAGCCAGTTCAGTCAATTGTAAGGAATTCTCTGCACCTAGTAGTAGATCACTTCGAAGGCAAACAGTAGGGTAAGAAAGTCTAATAATTAAAAAAAATTCTACAAATGGTGCCTCCAATGTGTTAGTGCGTAATTCAGTTGTTTAGGCCATGAATAAACTAATTTCTTTTTAAGCGAATTTACTAATGAACATTTTCTCACAATGTGAAAGATGCTGCTACCGTGATCCAAATTAAAGTTCATCAAAAAGATGTATTTTTTTTTTTTTTTACTTCAAAGGACCTGTCATTTGGAAGATGTAGGAGGAGGTATCCTGAGGAATGAATCCCCCCCTTTTTTGCTATCCATCTATAAAGGCAGGTCGTGGATTAACAAAGTTTCAACACCCTTGGTTCCAGTTGTGTTTACAACCTATTGCGTTTGTTCCTCAAGCCATCATGCTCAAGACGTCTGTCTTCATTTGAAGACTTTCCCTAGCTCTGAAAATCTATGATTCCATGATCTAACATTCTTTTCTCCAATGACATCTTCAGCAGTCAAAATGGTAGTCCCTTTTGCCAAGACTTCTGTACCAGTTAAGAGCAACACTTAAAGCTTCCTCTTTATTCCTCTTTATTTTATGTTTCAGATTCGTCGTCTTAACTTTTAATTCTGACATTAGAAGAAGACATGTGTTATTTTTTTTTAACTGAAAATACTATTTAGTTGACCAGATCTAAGAACCAGCCGGGGATGCAGTGGCCTATGTATCTCAGGGACCTAGGGACCTCTACGTGGATCTCAACAACTGGAAATCTTAAAAGTAGTTCTTAGAAGTGTCTTCCCCTGTAGAGAAACCAGCTTTGGTATTTCAGGTCCTAATGTGTTAAATACACTTGACCATGATCTAGCACTTGACAAGTTATTAATAAACATATCAGAACTTTACAGAGAGCCAATATCAACTATTCCTTCCCTTTCCCTTTCTAGGGACTGTCTCTATTGGTGTAATAGTAAGAAAGAACATTCTTTCAGCTTTCCAGGGAAATGTCCTTGGATTTTACAAATAATTTATATGAAAACTGCATGAGGAAAAATTGTTATCTATCAAAATTATAATCAAAATTACAAAACTGTGGGGCGCCTAGGTGGTTGAGTTGGTTGAGCGTCCGACTTCGGCTTTGGTCATGATCTCACAGCTTGTGAGTTCAAGCCCCACATCGGGCTCTGTGCTGACAGCTCAGAGCCTGGAGCCTGCTTCGGATTCTGTGTCTCCCTCTCTCTCTGCCTCTAACCCACTCTCATCCTGTCTCTGTCTCTCTTAAAAATAAATAAACATTAAAAAAAAAAGGTTATAAAACTGTGTTGTCTTCCATCCCTTATAAAAGGACCAACCCATGTTGTGATGAGTACCGGGTGTTGTATGTAAATTTCAAAATCACTAAATCATACATTTGAAACTAATATTACACTGTATGTTATGTTAACTAACTGGAATTTAAATAAAAACTTGAAAAAATAAATGAGCATTTCCCTTCCTTCAACCTTAAAGTGAATCAACTTGGAATAAGTTAATCAGTAAGTAATCCTGTTAAATCTAATAGGAACATTAAGGTTGTCCCACAGTGAAGGACTTTTTCTTTTGGTGGTCTCTCCATGCTTTATTACTAGCAGCTGGAGTTATGCCTTACTCACCAATCTGTCCCCCATGGCACCAGCCACACAGCACTTTGTAGACTATAGGCAACCACTGAAAGTTTGTGGACTAAATAAATCACGTGCCCACGCACAGAAAACATCACTTATCAGATGAATTATTTAAAATATTGGAGCTTCCTGATGCTGAATATTATAACTGGTAGCCATCATTTTTTTTTTTCTGTATAGTTTCAACTCCTAATCTGTTCCTTCTCTTATTCTTTTCCTGTTTTGAAAAGGATTTAGATAACATAACTATTAATGACTGCTTTCTTTTGCACAGTAATGAGTAAAATTTTTAGCAACAATATCTGGAGGAGGAAAAATGAATCTGGGATGTTAACAAGTGATGGCAGCATGGCTTGAAATGACATGAAATTATATTGTCACTGACATGCTGACAATGTAGACTCAAGGCTCACCAGTCCTAATATATCTTGAATCAAATGTCCAAAAATAAAGATAGGGTAATCCATTGCACTAGGAATGACCATTAGGTGAGGCTCAAAAGTGAGATCCAATGAGACAGAAATGATCTCTGTGGCCATTTTTTTTTCTTTTTGGTAATATTTATAGCAGCTTTATTTGTAATTGCCAAAGAACTATAAACAACCCCAATGTCCTTCAACTTTTGTATATTTAAACACTCTTTGGTACATTTACATGATAGAATACTACTGACCAACAAAAAATAATTAAGTACTGATACATGCAACAACATGGATGAATGTCAAATATATTATGCCAAGTGAAAAAAGCCAGCCTTAAAAGCCATAGGATGTGTGATCCATTTAAATGACATTCTGAGAAAGGCAAAATTGTAGGGACAGAAAATGGATGTACCAGAAGCTAGAGGTGAGGGTAAGCCTCTGTCTACAAAGGGCATAGGAGATTTTATATATAACATTACATAATATATATAATATAATTATACTAATTATACTAATATAATATAACATTATATTAGTCTTAGGTGTGCAGCTATGGGCATAGTGTTAGTATTTATCATAGTGCCTCAATCTCTGGAATCCCATCATGTGGTCCTTCCCAGATGGGGATAGGTCTCTGCTTTATTCACGTTAGTGTTATGCCCCTTTTCACCTGGTCTACTGCCCTGGACATAGCAGGTACTCAATAAATGAGAAACCGAGTTGAAGTTTTCATTAATTCAGGTATTATAACAAACATTCCAGCTCTATTCGGTTTGCAAGGTATTGTTGCTTAATCCCCAGAACCTGTGAATATACTACCTTTCATTTTTTTAAAAAAAATTTTGTTTATTTAACATTGATTCATTTTTGAGAGACAGAACATGAGTAGGGGAGGGGCAGAGAGACAAGGAGACACAGAATCTGAGGCAGGCTCCAGGCTCTGAGCTGTCAGCACAGAGCCCAATGTGGGGCTCAAGCTCACCAACTGTGAGATGATGACCTGAGCTGAAGTAGGACACTTAACCAACTGAGCCACCCAGGTGCCCCTGTTAACTTTCAAAGAAAATGAAGGCTTTATAGTTGAGATTAGATTAAGGACCTTGAAGTAGGGAGATCGCCTAGGTTATCCAGGTGGGCTGAATCTAATCAATGAGCTCTTAATGGAAGAAATCTTTCTCAGCTGCGGTCAGAGGGAACCATGATGGTGGAGGAAGGGAAAGACTGAAGTAATGAGAAGAGGACTCCACTCACTGATGTTGGCTTTGAAGACTGAGGCCGGGCCATGAGCCAAGGAAGGCTAGCACCTCAAGAAGCTAGAAAAGGCGAGGAAAGGGATTCTCCCCTAGAGCCTTTAGAAAGGAATGCAGCCCTGCCTACCCCTTGATTTTAGTCCAGCATAAGATGATAAATTCATTCTGTTTTAAGCCCTAAGTTTGTGGCAATTTGTTACAGCATCAATTGGAAACTCATACCAGCAGGAATAACCCAACTCTTTGGTAATTTGATCCTGCTGAAGGATTCTCCATGGCTTCTCCATTGCCCTATTTCTGGAAACACCAGTCTCTATGAACTTTTCTATCAGGACACGGCAACATCCATGCTCTGGAACTCTGTTCTGGGGATGGAAAAATCAAATCCTTTTCACAACTGCACAACGAATTGTAGGTTGTATTATTTCAAGAAATCTGCTTGGTAGTGAGCACCCCCCCATGGGAGGTGGGGTGTAGCATACAGTAGGGTCAAGAGGTCTGTGATTGGGATCTGGTCTCACCACTAGCCAACTGAGTGACTTTGGGGACACCACTCTTCTGTATGGGTTTTACCTATCTTCATCTGTGAAGTTAGCAGGTCTAGAAAGCTTTTTAAGGTCCCTTTCGTCTCTGAAATTAAGAGTTTCTAGGAAGGCTGGTGGAGAATGCCCACTGATGCTCTTAAATGTCACAGAAATAACATTCATCATCTAACTACCATGGCTTTTAATGTGGTTTACTTCTCTGAGTTGATATGTATATAGAATTATTTATAGAGAAAAGCGCATTTATTTCACTTTAAAGACTAACAAATAAGATCCACAATGTCCTTACAAAGTATTTTAACAAAATACTAGTATTTTAACAAAAAGCTTGCCTTAATCTGAATTATTTTTATCAGCTGAGATATGTTTACTCTCCCCATACGCAGTATAGTGTGAAGGACTTATTTGGCTGTTGGTATTTTTCTGGGTAACAATTCTTTATTTACTTAGTTTTACTTCAGACTCATGGGAAATATCCTAACTCCATTTTTGCTTTTACAATATTTGCATTGCCACCAAAATCAAAAGGTCACAGCCTAACCATCCAGGTGAGAGTAGACAGGTAGCTGAAGCATTGTCAGGAGAGAGTTGAATTTCCTCGTTAAGAATGCCATTTGAGTCAAGTTATGAACCACATAAAAGTGAGAGCAGTTTTCATTACTTTCTAGTCACTCTTCGGAAAATGGCACTGGCCAGCCAGATTGCCATGTTAGTCACAAGGCTTGGCCACGAATGACCCTTGAGGTATGATAAAAAGATCAGCTTCTTGTAAAACATGAAGACTTTTAATGATATGTTGATTAAAAAGATCATTCCTATTACATTGTATGGGTGCTTCCATGTCCCCTTCTGTTCACCCTTTGTTCCCATAATCTCCTATTTATAGCAGTCTCCCTTGTTGCTCTTTCATTCATTGGCGCATCCATTTGTTCATGCGTTTGGCACCGACTCGGTCCCAAGTAGTGTTTCTGGTGGAAGCAACCTGGGAAATCTAAATGGGTTGGAGGCAGGAGAGAAGGGCAGTGAACAAGGTCCCATGAGGTGTAGGAGGACATGGCGCCCTCAATATGACTGGACCTTAGAGCTCAAGGAGACAGGGAAAGGCAGCAGACAGCCACCTCCAAGGATCTCACTGGCCCTTTCCCCATTGAACTTTAGGCTGCTCTTTTTATGTCCCACTTTCTCACAGGACATAGTCTGAGAGCCTCTCATTCTCTTAGCAGTGCCTGTAAGACCATCTCTGGTTCATCTCTGTCTACTAAGGGGTAGAGACAATCACAATGGAAGGCCTCCGGTTTTCTCAGATCGCCAAGGTCATCACTTCTCCCACCCTGAAAAACCCGATTTTTACGAATGCGTATGAACACACAATGAAAATGTGTTTGAGGAATCAGTTCACGTTTTGAGCCACACTGAATTTGATAGTGATGAAGATCTCTGACTTTTCCAACCCATGGTGCTGTTCGGCCGTGCCTCTGCCTGTACCTGGTGATTTTGTTGTGGTGATGCGTGTGGCATGATAACCTCCTGGAACATATTTGCGTTAAAGTGGGAGCGTGCCTCCGGCTTCCACCTTACCTCTCAGTCACACCCGGCAAGATGAAGAACATCCAGAAGTGAATTCCAAACACAAGAATGACCTGGAAAATGACCTTTCCCAGGACGGTCTTCCTGAGGTATAGTGCTCGGTCCACGACCATGGTTCCAAACTGAATTAGGACCATCACCAAAAAAGGCCCAGGGACCTGGTCCTCTGACAGCGAAGAGGTGATGTCTGCTGCTGCTGAGTGTTTCTGGGAAGGAAACAACAGGTTTAGGCACGAGTGGCACTTCACAGGACAGCATCGCTCTTACTCGTTAGAAGTGTGGTGGCCTTCACCCCCCAACCTACCCCAAAGGCCCAGAAGCCAAAGACGATGATGACAAAGTCAACAGTGTCAGCCAGGAACATGAGCACATACACATCGGTCACAGCACTGTAGTCTGGATGGATGAGGTTGTAGAAGAACTGTCTGATGGGCACATATATTTGCAAAGTCCTGCAAAACAGAGACCCCCAGCACTTGCTTCAGGAGGGCAGGATGGGAGGGATGACCGGGTATTTCCATCATTCCATTCCTCCGTATCCTTCTCTCCCAGCAGGTCACACCTCCCTTTTCAGCCTCAGCAGAGCCCGGTGTGGGGTGGGGAGGCTTCTGCTCTAATGGCAAGTGCAGACACATTCAAGTGCCTTCCTTGGCACTCTGCCTCCTTGTGCTGATGAGACCACAGGCCTCCTCTGTTGTTCGAAGCACAAGAGAATGGTCGAAAGCCCCAGAAATGAGGTGTTGGGTTTGTCACCTGATTCAATTACTCCCTGCCTGTGAGCCCCTGAGCATGCTACTTACTTCTCTGTGTTTTTGTTTCCTCTGTTGTAAAACCCCACAGGGCTGGGGTGAGAATTAGATGGGACTACATAACGGTCCTTAGACCTGGAGTCTGACCTGAGCACCCTGTACACATGAGGTAGCCCCTGCTCCTCCCCTTTATGGGTCCTGTGCCCCTTCTGATTCCTACATAGTGCCCTGGGCTTTTGACTACACCTTGTTCTGTCCAGCCTCTGCTCTGTCTTCCTTGTTTTCTGGGTTCTTCCTTCAATTCAAGGCCATGTTCACATTGGATGGCCCTCCTGGTCTCAGAGGCCACATTCAAGGCCAGCCTTGCCGAACCTCCTCCGTTCCCATTGCTTGTCTGCTGCCTGTCAAGGTCCCTGGCACTGGAGGAGGGGCTCATGCATTTTGCTGGAGACCAGCTGTGTGCCAGTGGACCTCAGTTTCCCCTCTCCAGGGTGAGAGTGTTTCTCTAACCTTCCAACTTTGACATCATACACCTCTCTGTCTAGGTGGGATTTAGCATGATGATGCTTGGAAATACATACTGTGAATCCTTGAAATTATTTATTCTATTCAAATAGGAAAACTATGTTTATAAATGTAATGGATATAAAAATGAATCACACTGAAAAGTGATTTTTAAAAACAATACATTACCTCACACAAAAAGACAGAAAAATAACATGTTGGTGAGGAAGTGGAGAGAAGGGAACCCTCGTGCACCGTTGGTGGGAATGCAAATTGGTGCAGTCGCTGTGGAAAACAGTATGAAGGCTCCCCTCCAAAATTAAAAAACAGAACTACAATATGATACAGCAATTCTACTTCTGGGTGTTTATCTGAAGGAAATGAAAACACTAACTCAAAAAATCTCTGCACACCAGGTTCAGTGCAGCATTATTTATCATAGCCAACTCATGGCCCCCAAGTGTCCCTCAATGGATGAATGGATAAAAAAAAAAGTGTGTGTGTGTGTGTGTGTGTGTGTTTGCACAGTGGTATATAATGAAGTATATATATTATTGGGATGAATACACACACACACAAACACACACACATGGAACAAGCCTGAGAAAGTCAAATAACATATGATATCACTAATACGTGGAATCTAAAAAAAGAAAAAAGAAGAACCCACACTCAGAGATACAGAGAACAAACAGGTGATTGCCATGAGGGAGGGTTGGGCAAAAGGGTGAAGGGGGTCAAAGCATACAAAGTTCCAGTTATAAAGTTAGTCCTGGGTGCACAGCATGGTGACTGCAGTTAATAATCCTGCACTTTACATTTCATTAAAAAATTTTTTTTAAGTTTGTTTATTTTGAGAGACAGAGAGAGCAGAGGAGGGGCAGAGAGAGAGAGGGAGAGAGAGAAACCCAAGCAGGCTCCATGCTGTCAGCGAGGAGCCCGACGTGGGGCCTGAACTCATGAGCCGTGAGATCATGACCTGAGCCAAAACCAAGAGTCAGACGCTTAACCAACTGAGCCACCCAGGTGCCCCGTGTACTTCACATTACAAAGCTGCTAGGAGAGTAAATCTTAAAAGGTCTCATCATAAGAAAAACTCTGTAACTACAGGTGGTGATGAATGTTGACTATTGTGATCATCCCACAACGTATACATCTATCAAATCATTATATTGTATGCCTGAACTTAATTTATATGTCAATTACATCTCCATTAAGAACAATACAATAACAAGTCATTTCCTTATGTTTGTGATATGAGAGGTAACTTCTCTGCTCTGCACCCCTGGTTTATATGAAATAATTGATATCAGCTCCCTGACCCTAAAATAAAACACCCCACACCAAGTGTCTTCATGGACTCACTTCTTTATGGTAAATGCTTTTGCTTTGATTAAATGTTCTTGAAGCTTTTCCATATAAAGTTCCCTTTTACTTTTCTGCTTGATGCTCAAAACACTGCTTCCTTTTTGACTGCTGTTTCGGGTGCTTGTGCTGCCTAGAGACAGAAAAAAAAACCAAGATGTGCTGAGTTACAGGTTTGTTAACATAAACACCACAGAAGCCCCTGGAACCCACGGAGCAGAGGATGGCTTGAAGCAGATTGGGAGGGTGACTATATACTATGGACTGTAAGAATAGTGACTGGGGATTTGCAATCTGCAGTTTCAACTCTGCCTCCACAGTGAAATGTATTTGGGTTTCTACACCCAACACTGGCTCCTTCTGGGGTTGTTATGCCATCTTTTTTTTTTTTTTTAAGTTTATTTATTTATTTTGAGGGAGAGAGAGAGAGAGGGAGCTCAAGCAGGGGTGGGGCAGAGAAAGGGCACAAGAGAGAATCCTGAGCAGGCTCCATTCTACCAGTGCAGAGCCTGACATGGGGCTCAAACCCAGGAACCTAGAGATCAAGACCTGAGCCGAAACCAAGAGTTGGATGCTTAACAGACTGAGCCACCCAGGCGCCCCTGTTATATGATCTTTGTTCCAGGAAGAAATAGATTGGAAGAATAGTTTTTATCGTGCTAAACGGGGTCCCAGGTTGTGGGTTTTCCAGATTGGGTCCATGCCCCATGCCTTTTTCATGTCCAGATTTCTCTAACTGTAAAACGAATATGGATGACTGCTGGTGCCTGCCTGAAAAGTGTATTCTGAAGATGAATACACGGGTGTTTGGAAAGCTTCAGGCAGGAGCACTATAAATACAAAAACCCAATTTCTCCAAGAGTGGAAACTGGAGAGCTTGTCTATCTGCTGATAATACCCAACTATTTAGTTAGAAATTAACTAGCTTAGGGAATAAATAGGTGGTTTTGCTAAAAGTTTCCACTGATAAAATCTAAAAATATTTTCAAAATAAATTGTGATGTATAGCATTCTGGACACACCCTGAAATATCTCATATCTCTGGATATGATTTAAAAACTAGCATGTGCCCAGCACTTACTATACGAGGCAGTGTGCTGGCCACTTTTCACAACGACCCCAAATCCTCGTCCTGGGAAGGAATCAGATGTTTTAAAGAACGATATGACTGCCCCAGGTCACACAGTTGAGCTACGAACTGAACTTGAGTCTGTGATGTCAAAGCACTTTCTTCTCACATCACCACATCTGTCTCCTTGAGAGCACCCGTAAACGCCCCTGCCCAAGACCCAGACCCACTGGCACCGGAACAACCGGAAAACTCAGAGTTTTTCCAGCCTAAGGAAATCATGCGACAGATACCTCTTTTGGACCTATTGGAAGAAAAGCTGGATCTGGGGGATATCTGGGAGCTACTGCCCGATCGCTTCCTCCGGATGGCCGTGGGCTGCTCCGGGAAGGACACGTGCACCGACTCCGCTGACGCGGCCAGGTTGATGGATTTCAGAGAATCAGAGGAGGCTCTCCTGCCATGACTGAGGGACAGCTCGTCATCCGACTCTTCCTTGTCTGTGCCACTGTCGGTGATGTCATCTTCATCCCATAAGCCGTGGCACTGAGAAAGCATAAGGGACAACTCAGACGGCCATTCCCGGTGAGGTAGCATCGCATCCCCCACGATTAGAAAGCCAAATGTGAAATACGGTGACTGTGGCTGTGATATTGCATCATAAAACTGACATTTGCTAGATAGTTAGAATTTAAATGTTCTCACAAAAAAGAAAGAAAGAAAAAGAAGAAAGAAAGAAAGAAAGAAGAAAGAAAGAGGGAGGGTGGGAGGAAGGAAGGAAGGAAGGAGAGAAGGAAGGAGAGAAGGAAAGAAGGAAGGAAGCAGGGTGGGGGATGGGAGGAAGGGAGGAAAAAAATAATGAAAAAGAAAACAGATATATACGGGAGGCGATGGGAACTAATGAACCCTATGGAGGTGATCCTTTCACTGTGTCTACGTGAAACACATCACCACAATGTATACACTTTAAATATATTACAATTATTTTTGTCACTCATACTGCAGTAAAGTAGAAAAAGGATTGGAAAATGAAGGGACTCTAGGATAGCTTATTATCTAGGTGTTTATGATAGTCCCAGAGAGCGGGGACGGGCTGGTGCAGATCATGAGTTTGGCTAACTAATTGACATGGATGCAGATCATGTCTGGCAGATGGAGTAAAGGCGAAGTTATAATCACTTAACTCGTTCCTGAGGGAAAGCACTTTCTAGAACATATTTCTCTGTGCTTACAAGTAGCATTTTAAATATCAGTGGGTGAATTTAGCCCCACCGTCCATGTTCACCAAATACCTACACTTGAATACAAATGCTGTGTCTCCCTGAACATCCACGGTAAGCTGTGAACCCCTGCATCACCCACGGCTGGGTCAGGAACAGAGCTGCAAATACTCTACTAAAAAAATGTTGGCCCACATATGAGACAGAGATTGTGATGCACTCTGTAGAGCCTGCATTTTGCTTCAAAGAAATGGGCAAAAGGGGCTGGTAGGACAGCAGGAGGAAGGATAGCAGGAGAGGCTGAGAAAAACCAGGGGTCTTGCTGGTGCAAGAGGTTACCTGGACAGCAAACCCACCTTACAATGACCTTGCTGCCATTTCTTGAAGCTCCCCAGTGAGCCCACTGCCTCCTGAGTGCCCAGACTGCCAGGCTATGTATTTATTCCCCAGGAGCTCACCCAGTCCTCCCTCTGACACATGCTGTAGAGGATAAGAGCTCCAGTCCAATTTGCCAAAATTCAGTTGGTCAAAAAATAACTTGGAGCATGATCAATTCACTAAAAGACAATGTCACCTAATACACAGATTATTCTTTTATTTTTAATTTTTTAAAGTTTATTTATTTATTTTGAGGTGGGGAGGGGCAGAGAGAAGGGGAGAGAGAAAATCTGAAGCAGGCTTCATGCCCAGTGTGGAGCCTGACGTGGGGCATGATCCCATAAACCATGAGATCATGA
>NW_026057586.1:60418260-60502794 GCF_023721935.1 Panthera uncia | reverse complement strand
CTGCACCAAAATCAAGAGTCTGACACTTAACTGACTGAGCCACCCAGGCGTCCCTATTCTTAAATATTAATAGGTATGTTATTTCAAGAAGAAAAGTCAATGGATGCATTCTTGAAAACATAACAAACATTCTAGATTTTCCTAATGGGATTTTCCAACTTATATTGATTTCTTTTAAATCATTTTTTTTCTTTTAAATCGTTTTAAAAGTTGTTTTCTCTTTGGCCAACATTGGAACATGTTTAGATTCTTTTACTACTTTCATAGTAGTGTATTTGTTAGTGAATTCTTCCAATTATTTATAAGATCTATAGCAATTCATACCAAATAGGATAGTTTTAACCACATTTGAAATTTCCACGTAGTTTGAACTGTTTGGTTTCCTAGATTTCCAAAGCTGTAGGGTAGTTTTGTCTCCTTATGAAAAGATTTGTCATTCTAAAAACGATTTTTCATATCATTAGCCAAAATTTCAGCATAAGAGTACCTCAAATACATTCACCATAGATATGAAATTTTCTAAGAAACCAGAGTAAGTATATCAATAGGAAACGCCAAAATTTTGTTTATTCTATGCTTTAAATATTCAACTGTAGCTGCTAAACCACTGAAATATTAATGAGAAGGCAGCAAAATGCCTAAAGGTTTATATACATTTTTTAAATGATGTGAAAAAGGATACAAGTTGCAAGAGAGTTGTGAAGTGACCAAATTTGTACAATCATGTCTTTTTTTTTTAAACGGAGGTGTAGTTCACATACAACATAATACCACCATGTCTTAAATGCAGAAATTTAAACTTCAATTTCTAGAACTGAAAACATAATGTTAACACATTTGTTAATACATTCATAACAAGAATTAGTAAACTGCATGAATTCAGGTAATTTATCAGAAGAACTAGAAAATTCAGGCAAACTCAGTTTTGGCTAAGTGGTTTCCTTGGATAACATACCTTTGCAAGGTTATGCATTTTCTCTAACATAATTCCCACAAATATGGATTAATTATGGTATGTTCATAATAGAAGTAGAAATATGGGGGAATTCTCTTCCAAGTTTACTACAGTTTCCCTTATTGAGCCCCATATGCCTTGGCCTCATCGCCAATCGTAATGTTCAGGTTCTCCAGGAGTATCATGGGGGGCTGCAATGATCAACATGACCCGGTTAAGTGTTAACGTGCAGTACCTTCAAAATGGACCGATGGAAGAAAAGAGCCAAGAGCTGAATGAGATCATAAAGGACATAGCCTTCTTTCTTCTCCACTCCTATGATATTCGGTGGGTGGAAAGGTTTATCTTTGTTCAATTCCACGTTCTTGTTCCAGGGAAAGAAGCCAAATTGGAAGAAATACTTGACCACAATTGCCACCTACATGCAGATGATGGAAAAAAAAAATCACTCCTTTTAAGAATGGTTCTATATGAAAAATAGTGATATAAAAGCTTTTATATCACTATTTTTCATATAGAACCATTCTATGGTTCTATAAAAATGAAAAAGATCATTTCACAGTTTTGGTGATAAGACCACACACAATGATGTGGAAAAATAACATTATCATTCGTACATGGACTTTAGACCAAGAGCAATATCTTACTGCTGCCAGGGCAGGACTGTAGATACATCAGTGCTGGCCAGGTTACTCATGGCACCTACTTATGATTTTTTCTATTTTTCAGGACTTGGCTAGTTTATACTGATTTAATAAGGTTTAATTACTCAGCTATTAAGATATGGTAACGAGGACAAATTTGAACAAAAATAATTCTATATTTTACATATTGCTTTCATTTGTAATCTTCCTGAGCATCTCAGGCAGTTTTGATGCCTATTTTCATTTTCCTCTGACCTCTTTGTTCTCACCATTAAAACAAATTTTTTTTAATGTTTTATTTTTGAGAGGCAGAGCGGGTAGAGCATGAGTGGGGGAGGGGCAGAGACAGAGGGAGATGCAGATTCTGAAGCAGGCTCCAGGCTCTGCACTGTCAGCAAAGTCCGATGCAGGGCTCGAACCCACGAACCGCGAGCTCATGACCTGTGCCGAAGTCAGATACTTAACCGACTGAGCCACCCAGGTGCCCCTGTTCTCACCATTTCGTTGCTCCCTGGAAGTTCTCCTCAAGAAGAAATAAAAAGAAATAAAAACTTGCCGGTTGTGGTGACTAGTTAAGGGTACAAATGTTGGGGAGAAGCCGTCTGTGACAAAGACACATGAGAAAATTGACAGGCTTCATCTAAACATCCCTCTGACAGCTGGGTCACCGGGAATCAATTGCAATTCACGCAATTCATCCATAAAAAATATTTTTCGAAGTCCTCTTTCGACCTAGAGTCACTTTACCCTCCTCCCGTCTCTCTCCTTCTTATAGCCAAGCTTCCGCAAAGAACAGTCCTGTGTTTCTTACCATGCTGAGCAGCACTGCCACAAACGGATGCCAGAGCAGATACCTGAAGACTATCTTTGCCTCTTTCCTTCTCACTCGCACCCCCAACCCATTTGGGTCACTTACTAAAACTTCTCGCTTACCCCATTCATCTTCAGCCTCGTGGCCATTGGGTCAGTTCACATCCCATGACCTCTCACCGTCTTTTCAAAAACTTTCATACCAAGGGGAGAAAGTCCTGAGCATACACCCTGTTGACATTCCCAAGAGCCTCCTACCGTGCCATCCACTCACGGCCTGCCTCCCAGCCATCACAAGCCATGTGTCATTCTGGGCACATGTCAGAGTGTCTATACCTTTGTTTGACCCTTTGCTTTTTGTCCTTTGATGACCTTACACTCATCCGTTAAGACTCACTTGTCTTCTACTGAGAAGATGCTATGATGGCCTCTCTCCACACCACCCAGGCTGTATGAGGCACAGATCATATCCGTATTTCTTGTATGCTCTCTAATGCGGTTTTGTGTTGTACTGTAGGGCAATTCTTTGTTTACATCCTATGTGTTCACCATATTGGTTTGTGAGCCATTGAGAAACAGAAACAACTTTTTTTTTAAAAAAGTTTTTTTATTAAATTTATTGTCCTCTTCTTATGCTTGGCATAGTTCTGGGTTTTGGTGCATAGTCTAACTTGTAGAGTGAATTAACATCACCTTAATCTTCTACTTCCTCCCTTCTTGGTGTGACAAAGAAAATGGGGAACCCCAATTTAACTTAACTAGGAAGATTTCATTTTATGATGAAATAACATAAGTAGCTCTTGTTCCCTTCTCTAAATTTTTAGAGAATTTCCTTCTTCCTTCACTTCTACATTAGAAACTCCCTTCCTTCACTTCTAGGTTAGAAACTCCCTCACCTCTGTACAGAGGTGGTACAGAGAATGGACCCATTCCCCAAATAGGGGGTCATTTATGTCCCGGATCACAAAGTTTATGTGATGGAAGTAAGACTTAAAAATGATTATTTTGGCAAGATCGTGACAGTCTACTTAAAGTGATAGCTAGGTAGTTGGCTTTCCACCTTTTATAAGTATTTAAATAATTACTATGGAAATAAGATACATACTTTACACTGATACTTTCGAGATGCTTTGATAAAAGCTTTGCTTTATTTTACTGGTGAATTACCTATAAACCTACAAAATTTCTGGAATCTCAATGTACATCCATCATGAATTCCATCCTTTAAGAAGCAACTACACTACCAATGTTAGTGAAAACTTTCCTATATGAGCCAGGTAAGAAAATTCGCCTTCTTCAAAGACCTCAGAACACAAAGAACTACAATAACCCAAGGAAAAAAAGGCTATTGAGCCTCCCTTTTAATTCCCAATTTTATGGTTGTCATGGGAGTTTGTGACATTGCATATATTTGATGGGGAAGGATAGAAAAACAGGTTCATATAATTGGGAAGAGTGTCTCCTGTCCCCTCACACGTGATGAAAATGAAATGGTAATTTACCCTTGTGTTCTTCAGATTTTTAGGTAGGTGCTTATGTGACTTTGTGTTTTTGTGTGTTGAAACTGGCTTAAAGCTTAAAAATGGGAAATATGCATGTTGTATCAAACTACATTCAAATTGCTTACTGTGTTGTTTAATTCAGCATCCATTCACTGGACATCCATCCACTGGCACGAGACACTAATTTCTGCATAAATAACACATTATTTCAGTAGTTCCTATCATAGGACAGATGACCAGATTTCAAAAGCCTCCCCCATCACTTGCCAGTTGGGCAGCCTGGGTCAGTTATTTCATCTGGCTAAAGCTGTTTCCTTATATGTTAAACCAAACGATATTGGTGCCTATCTTGGTGTGGTGTGACCTGTGAAAAGACATGTACAATCGCCAGCACTAAATAACTGTTAGTTTAGTCATTTGCCTATCTAAGAACATCCATTTACTTGAATGTCCTGCGCGAAACTGTCTGGGAGACAGGGCTGGCCTGCCTCGAGTGAATGCCGGAAGCGATTTATTAGCAATTCCCACTCAAGGCTTACCTCTGTGTAGACAATGGCCATCATCCAGAATCGTCTACTGGGCCTGGGCACAGACAGCATGGCCCAGAGGAAGATCAGAATGGGAAGCACAAGGGTGATCATGGAGGCAGAGACCATGTGGTTGAGGATGATCACAAAATAACACACCATTTCTGAGCGGGCCACCAGAGTGTTGTACATGGCATAGAACAACAGCAAGAACCGGGGTTGGCCAACGTAGAATTTTTCGGACTCTTCCAGCTCGTCATCATGGAACATCCTGTTCAAATAAACAACATGAGAGGGGCGCCTGGGTGGCTCAGTCGGTTAAGCGGCCGACTTCGGCTCAGGTCACGATCTCACGGTCCGTGAGTTCGAGCCCCGCGTCGGGCTCTGTGCTGACAGCTCAGAGCCTGGAGCCTGTTTCAGATTCTGTGTCTCCCTTTCTCTGACCCTCCCCCGTTCATGCTCAGTCTCTCTCTGTCTCAAAAATAAATAAACGTTAAAAAAAAATAAAAAAAAAAACAAATAAACAACATGAGAATAAACTCGTCTTCATTTCTCCAAATCACTGATTTCTGCTTTGCATGATCCCTCTTTCCCTCCCCTCCTTCCCATGTGGCCAGAGTTCTGGCGGAGTCAACCTAATAGCCTACTGGAGGAAGAAATGTGTGCACAAGTGTCTATCACGGACGGCTTTGGCTAGTTCTGTGCTTCACGATGGGAGCACTGAACATTGGGTCTGTTTGCTCTGAATGTCCAGGTGGACGGTTGTCCATGGGAGTTTGTCTACCCACAACCTGCGGAACACCCACCCACCCCCACCCGCCCAGCACTCTTACTTGTTCAGCAGCAGCTCACTGGCCGTCAGCTCGTGAGTCAGGGGCGGTAAGATGCTGGACTCGAGCCTGTCTGAGCGGCTCTCGTCAGGGCTCACGGCCATGTGGCTCTGGCCTGCAGAGTCGTCCCGCGAGCCGAAGGACAGGCGCTCGAAGCTGACCGCCTTGCTGTAGGAGGGAGGCGCCTCCACGTCCCCATCCTCGGTGGAGTAGTGCGGCAGCTCGGCATCCGGGGTGAGGCCGGCCTCCGAGGCCTCCGAGGCCTCCTCCGGCCCCAAGTCCGCGGCCTCCTCCCCTCCCTGGTCGGCGTCTTTGGCCACCGCCTCGTCATCCTGCTCGGCCTCCACCTCCGCTATGGTTTCCGTGGTCCCCTGGCGCGAGTACAGCATGGTGCACTGCGTGGGCTCGCTGTCGGGAGAGAGGGAGGGCACACACCCCGCTCTTAGCATCCTCCCGATGCTCGAGACACCTTCCCGACACTCCCCAATACAAACGTCAAGGCGGGCGAGAAAATTACCACCCCGTTCCCTCCCCTGCCCCCACCACCCCGCCCCTGACATTCCATCCACCTGCTTTGTTCCTTCAGAGTATTCATGTCTGGTCTGCAGAGACTGCAAACAGCAGCCTCCAAATGCAAAAGCCCACAGTGCCCGCGCACGGTTGAGACCCTGAACAAGTCACACGACATGGCTCAGACGTTGCTAAAGCCACCCATGCACAGAGGTTGTCTAAATCGTATCAAGATTTGCAGCCATGGTTTCCAGTGTTTCTTTTCAAATGGAGACAGTATAGCATACCTACCACTATATTAAAGGATGGTGCCTATGGAGACAAAACTTTGCCAGTTTGGGTGCGTGGGTATTGGCCAGGAGGTACTCTACTCCCAATTCTACGTAATGGACCCACTCCTACCCATAAGGGGAGGATAGGAATGAGAAAATATTGGCTGAATTAAACAACCTGCATGCTTTATGGAAAAAATGCCTCATTTCTTGGATATCTGTTCCTCCTCCCTATTTTTCCATCCTTTACCTCTTTCTTACTGGTGCTTATTACGTATGACTGAATTTTCACCATCTCTCTGGCTCCCAACCATCCCCCGCTGGGTTCTTTGTGTTGCACATGGGAAGGCCTGCCATTTTGTCCTCCCCAGTGCTATGGACTCTCCCCAGGGCTATGGATCCTGCAGGCTGCACCCTCAGGGTGTACCCCTGCTATCTCTGTCCCCAGTGACTGCAACTTATCTTTTCTACTTGTTCCCCATGGAGTATTCATTCTCCCTAAGCTTCCCTACTTATCTCCACCCTCTAGTTTTGGCAACCTGACCATCTCTCTTGTACCTCTCCTTCTCTGTCCTTTATCTCCTAACTTTCCCTGCCATGTCTGTGTAGGCGACCTTGGAAATGAAATACAGCAGCCGTAACAGTGAAATTCATGGCCTGCTTGTCTTTATTGTCTACCCCAGCCCATGAAGGGCAGAAAGGCAAAAATGTTTTGGAGATGTGGAATCTGGTAGATAGAGGACCATACTATGTTAGACTCTGAAATTGTACTGTTATCTGAATGGCATACGGTGAGCAGCTTGGGCCCATAAACATAGAGATTCTTAAATATACAGGTCGTACCCACTTTTCTTGTCGTGGACGACAGTAGACATGTCAATAAGTGAGTGGATGGGTGGGTGGATGGACAGATGAACAGGCCTTGGCAGAGCCCTTCATGGTATCCTGAGACCGAGGAACATTTATGTGAACCCTTGGTGCCCATTCATGTGTTTATGTTCCCAGGACCTTGGACTTCAGTACGGGACATCGTATAGAAAGCTCTTGGAATGCCAAGGCAAACTGTGTATTTTTCTAGGACTTACCTCCTAGGAAGGCCATGAAATTGATCACCCCAGGCAATTTTCAGAACAGTGGAGCCAACCCCACATCAAGTCTAACTTCCAGCTGGACTCTAACCAATTACAAGCACGTTCTTTATGGTTTTGGGTCAGGTCTGGCCCTGAAGGGAGTCAACGAGTCCTGGTACTTTCAGGACTCAACCGAGTGCAATGGAAGAGAATAAGTTAACACCCCTCTGATTTACCACTGTGCACGGTCAAAACTGAAATTTGTCTTGGTTCGGGTGATTTTTCTGGTGTCACGAGAAGCGCAATGCAGCTGATGTTTCTGTGCCCCCGTGGACCATTCAAAAAGGCAATTCCACAAAGAGCTTTGGGACTGTATGTCAATCCTTTCATTTTTAAATGAGTATTGTCTTACGGTAGGACTTAATGAGAAAACTCAAGCCCAAAGCAATAAGTTCCAGTCGGCAAAGGCTCTATATTCTACCGCACGATAATATTCTTTACAAAAGCCAATGGTAAAGTATATTCTAAGTTCTGTAGATTTGGTCTTATCCACTAAAAATGACTCCATGTGGCAGATTTTAATTTTTTTTTTTCTTCTATTACATGTCTCTTTTGATGAAATCATGAGAAAAAGTCTTCTATATTTCCTGGCCCCTTTTCCTCTGTGAGGACTGCCTACACGAGCTCTCCATCAAGGAGGGAGCATGCTTATCTCTTTACGCCTAGGGAGTGGAAGATACTTACAAAATGGAGGACAACGTTTGTAATAAGGATTTTTAAGAAACTCCTAACAGACAAAAACCAAAGAGCGGTTAGTGTAAGAGAACGCTGTCCTGGGAGTGACCAGTCATGTCCCAGAATGAGCGGCGGTTATGCTTTTGGTTAGTCATGCAAACTCTTAAAATGAAAATTAAGAAACCAAAACCAAAACCAAATGCACATCACGAGAGCTTATGTTTGCAATGACACGAAGGGGGAAAAGTGGTAACGTGAGGGAAAAAACAAAGCATGCACGAGTTAAGCACCTTGATGCTAAACTGCCACTGTCAGCTGATGAGGAGGACATATCCATGCTGAACATTTTACGAAGCCTAGGTCGAGCACGCTCACTTGTTTTAGGAACAGTTTCTGGTCCATCTAAATCGTCAAGGGTAGACTGCCTTGAGAACAGCACGGTTGCTTCAGTGTAGCAGCTAGCAGCGCAAACAGTTACAGAGACACAGTGTTAAAACACCAGCGGTACATCAGTTTACGCACGGCTCAACTGACCAACACACGGTCATGCAGCAAATCACACACGACACCAATACTACGGACAACGAGCGCCACAGCGGGGCTCAAGGATGGGGAAGGACCTGTTTGGCCAGGCGAGAAAACACAGCAGTACTTTTTATAAAAGTATCCCGGCTGGCAATAAATCAGGAAACGTCACTCTCTGGGTGGGACAGGGAAATAGAAGAATTACAAGTCCCAATATTTCTTTTGCAGAGCAGAATTCGTACTTCATGACTTTGTAGCTGAGTTTGGTTTTGTTTTTAAATTAGAGAAGATATGTTTTATTTGGAGCTCCCAATCCTGAGTTCATTGAAACCATTTGGTAACCAAATGGCTTAAGCAGAAATACCTGCTTGGGTAATATTTATATAGAACATTTCATTTTTAGAAAAAACGTAACAGTCTCCAAGACGAGAGAGGGAGCGAGGCTCAGAAATGACCATGACAAACTGAATTATCCACCCCATTTTCTGAGTGGTATTCAGTGAAGCCAAACTAGATGCCTTGCGTGTGAAAGAGATGCTGGTTTGATCTGCAACCAGATATAAACCAACATCGGAAAAAAAGAAAAAGAAAAAGAAAGAAAGAAAGAAAATGGTACAAAGAAAACAACAGAGGAAGTCTAGCAATGGCAGGGTCATTTTGTCTGTTAACTTTTCATTTTGACTAATGAATTTTTTCTTCTGGATCACGTTTTAGGTCTTGGCAGATGTTATTTAGGGCGAGAACCCATGGGCTAAAATCCTCACTTCTTGTTACCCCACGGAGCGACACTGGGGGAGAGAAGGCTGGTTGATTCAGGACTGGGGACTGCGTGAGCAACTGAGGAAGAAGCAGACAGAGTTATGACGTGGGCAGAATTTCAGTGCTGACATATAGTTTAACCCAAAGGGGTACAGGCACCCGAAGAACCTCTGCAGGAGACTACTGGAATGAAGAATCTTCTAACCTGAGCACTAATGACCTGGCTGACCCAGCGGGACAGGACTTTGTGACACAGGATGGCTGATCCCCTGGCCGAACACCATTATCATGTGAGTGACTGAGGCCTACTGTGTGCCCAGCCCACACAGCCAGACGTGCTCAGTCAGACATTGTGAGGCAGCAATGGAAACCATTCAGGAAGTGACAACGTCCAGGGCTCAGGGAGTGTAGGGATATCTGACTCACTCACTCGCGGGACCAGTTAAAGGGCTTTTCAGGTTCCGAGAGCTGTGGCACCAAGCCCATGAGTGCTCGGTGGGGCCCCCCTGCAGTGCAGGTAACATGCTGTGCATGTGGTCAAGATGCAGGGCAGTGACAGAGGAGAGTTGGGGAACAACCAGATGGTCTCTAATAAGGCCATAGTGACTGTTTTTTTTTTTTTTTTTTAAAAAGGCCCCAACTCCTCTAGATATCACCAAATCCTTTATACAACGAGGAGAGGAGGACAAGATCGAGTAGAAACGCACTGGCCAAGTGCAGTGAGGGCTGGGCTCAAGTCCCCACGCTGACATGAACTGGCTCTGGGGGTTTAGAGAAATTCATTCTCCTCTCTGAGGTCTCCCTCTCTCTCTCTCTTTCTAAGAATCAGAAGAGGTTTCATTGTGATGAAAATAACTACAGATATTATTGCTTATTTGATAAAGTTGTTCGGTAGAAATTTTTGACTTTAAGTTTATAGAATTGATAACATATAACCTGTTCTCTCTCATTTATAAGATGAGGGAAATGGATCTTTGGACTTCTGTATTTAATTTTCTAGTTTTAGGGGTGCACCCTTACCGCCATTTAGGGGTTAGCATGCAGGCAAAAAGACACCGTGTGCCCTCTCCTGTGGCCCTGCTCAGATTTTCTGCGTGGGAACCACTGTTCTAATCCCAACGTCGGCTTCATCTTGTTAATTCCTGGGTCCGCTGTCACACTGGCTGACCCTCAGACCCCACACCATCCCACCCAGTTTGGTTACTTGGAGTGTGACCAATCTGTCGTCCAATCCAGGGCATTTTAAAAGTGAAAGGGAAGATTAGGTGCTTTCTGATAACAGGCCCAGATGACAAAGGTAAAAGGGACAGTTGCTGTCACCTCCCTGATCAGCCCACGCCTTTTCGGTGACACATTTCAAGTGATGACCACTCCTTTGGTTCTAGGAATGCTCTATTTTCGAGGAATGTAGACGATATCTGATTTCAGGAAACAACCATTAAAATAAGTGCCGTTTTACAGCCGGATTTGAAGGAAATCGTGACTTTTGCAGTAAGTCAAGGGAATAAAAAGTCATTTGTTAGGCTTTTATCCCCATTCCATCTGCAGTACGCCCAAAGGTGAAAACGGGTGACGTGGAAGCCAGAGCATGTGTGGCAGGTGCGACAGCCCCATCCAGGCTGGGTCCTCTGCACGGGGAGGGGGGGCCATGCGCAGCCCCACTGGGGGATGATGCTAGACCCTGTCTAATGACACAGGTGTCTCAGAGTGACCTTCCACTCGGACTCCCTTCTAAGGAAGATTCCTGCCTTTCTAGTAATCAGCATGGCTTCCAGCAGACTTCAGTGTAGACAAATTTTGTCTGCAGATTGGATAGTTTCCTAAAGCAAAAAAACCAGAAGGGGAGGTCAGCCACTAAGAAAAGGGCAGGTATGTTAACTCATTTATTAACAACATAATGACCTCTACTGTGCCTCCCCTTTCTTTAGGTTGAAATAAAAAGTAAAAAATACATTAGGAACGAATTGTAATTCTTTTTTTAAATGTTTTTACTTGAGAGAGAGAGAGAGTGGGGAGAGGGACACAGAGACAGCGAGAAAGAGAGAGAGAGAGAGAATCTTAGGCAGGCTGCACACTCAGTGCGGAGCCCAACACGGGGCTCAATCCCACGATCCTGGCATCACGACCTGAACCGAAGTCAAGAGTCGGACGCTTAAGCAACTGAGCCACCCTGGCACCCCAGGAACTAATTTCAAAGGTACTCGTTTTCTACTAATAAATTTATTGACTGATTGACTGGTTTTAAGTTTGGAGGATATTTTGCCAGTCTTTGTTAAAAAGCAATCAATGGATTTAAATAATTCCTACCTCATGGTTTTTAATCACAGGATAGGTTTACACTTGTAATCTTGGGTCCAACTTAAAGGTAGTTTACTTGATTTCATTTTGATCAATCTTCTTCTTCCTTTTTTTAATCCCTCTTCTGTTGTGATTTATAATATTAAGTTGATTTCTTAACTGGGCTTGTTGTCAATTATTATGCAGTTACAAGTCACTAATATAGGCATCACATGTTTATTTTATGGACAACTCGTTGTCAGTCTACTCTCTAATTCTCTTTGATTTATTTGATTCAGTTTGGTTCCTGAGCAGCTATTTTCCAGCCAGGCCAGAAAGCCTCGAAAATTTATGGAAAAAAAAATTATATTTCTGGGTAGTTTTCCCCTTTGGGAGATAGGACATAGCTTCATGAAACTTCAAAAGAAAAGTGGTTCATGAAAAATAATGTTGCCAATTACTAGCAGTGTCATTGCAAATTATTGAGGGAAAGTTATTCCATCCATTCTCCTTTTTACTTGCCAAGCTTAGGGACCCAGGTAACAACAGCAACAACAACACCCTCTGTATTATGAAACTAGGCGAGGGAAGAGGTTAAAAAAAACGTTCATTTGAAAAAAATAAGTCTCATTATGGGCATTATTATTATTTAAGAACAGATGCAAATAAATATGCAATAACCACATTATATACCCTGGGTGGATGTTAAGTGTATTCTTCGCTGTGTGGGAGGAAATCATCCCAGTTGAATATGAACATGACTTTCTGTTAAGTTAACCAGAGCTGACTGAAGCCTTTTATTCTGGAATGCAGATAAGGGAAAACGGTTTGCGTCAGACCCAGTGTGCAATACAGAGCAGTGCTGTCCGAAGCTGAATGCACCGGGACATTTGTACATGGTATGCAATAACTAAGTAACTAAGATGTATCTTGAGAAGTATACATCTTACCATTCTCCTTTTTTTTTTTTTTTTTTCCAAACCAGTTGTTTGGTCATGAATAGGTGACAGAGTGTGTGGATCTGGAAACTGTGTGATCCCCCGGGGGCCTTCGTTGACCCCTCTCACTAGAAAGTAGCATCTGTCAGCCTCTTGAATATTCACTACCTTCAAACAAATCTTGCCTCCCTCTGCCTCCCTGTTGACACATTGTATACTTTTGTACCCACGCTCATGCAGGCTTTATTTATTATTATGGGAATAGCTACCACGAAGTAACGTGGGATATGTAAGAGCCTGGGTAGAAGGTAGACAGAAATGGATTTTCAGTTTTCGCATCAAAATGAATCGAGAGAAAATAATTCTGTTTAAATGACTGATTTGTAGATAGAAAACTGTTGCAACAAGAACGAATTTAAGAAAGTTGGAAGCTTCCAAATAGACGAGTTATTATGATTTGCAGAAAATGAAAATAAAATATAAACCATAATGATTTTTTGTCTCAGTGGAGTCTGTCCAAAGAGAATGAAGTTCCCCTTTCAAAAATGCTATTTTTCTGAACGTGAAGACGCACAAGGGGGCGCTGTCAGCACTTGCCAATCAAAGGACATGAAAACTAAATTTTCACGTTGTAACTTTGCTATTACTAATGGTTTCGAAAACTACTGATTGAGAAATGTGTGTATGCCTGGGTGGAAAGAGAATGAGAAAATTTTATTAGCATACCCACTGTTCTAACAATTAAATATTTTATTCTAGAAATTAAAAGCATCTTGAACAGGATCTCAATTAGCAAATAAATGCTTTGACCTTGAAACTTTTTTTTAATTAAAAATTAATGTTTATTTTTGAGAGAGAAAGAGAGAGAGAGAGAGAGAGACCGAGCATGAGGGGGGGGGGGGGGGCGGGCAGAGCAAGAGAGGGACACAGAATCCAAAGCAAGCTCCAGGCTCCTAGGTGTCAGCACAGAGCCTGACGCAGGGCTGGAACTCACAAGCTGTGAGATCATGACCTGAGTCGAAGTCGAAGTCGAAGTCGGATGCTCAACTGACTGAACAACCCAGGCGCCATTTGACCTTGAAACTCTTAAGAGTTTTTGCCCTGAGTATCTCTTCTCACAAAAATCTACAATAGCTAAAATATTATGTTTCTTTGGAACTGACAAATGAGCAAAGATTATCCCCAAATTAAAGGAAAAATATAATGCCTTTTATTATCCCTCAAAGGACTTTAAAAGAATCAATACCTATTTGGGGGACAGGGAGGGATACATCCAAGCAGAATTTTATCTGTACAAATTTCACATTTAAATCAATATATGCATAACAAATGAGAATGAAGTTTTAGCATACATTCTATTTTAAAACCCGACTTTTTATTCAATGCAATGAATATCTTTCCATACTAATAAATATAGATCTGCATCAATAGGTAGTTATTGGGTAGCAGAAGAACTGGTATGATTGGAGAAGCTCAAATATAGCAATTCAGCAACAGTTAAACATAGCTCTTCAAGGTAAAACATTTTTTTTTACCCACCTCTCCCCATTCAAGTTGCAATTTCAACTTGACGTTACTACTTTGGATGTGGTATCAATAACATAGTCTCAGTTCCCTCCTCTCTTTCATCTGTTAACATATCCAGTATTTGTGGAGGACAGATTTTCTACCAGGCCTCTGATGCCTTGCACAGTGTATGAAGTGGGACTGAGGGTTTTCTAAGAGCTTCTAAGTCAGCCACCCTTACGGCAGGAACCTCAACCCAGGAGTCTATGGATAACCCTATTGGTAGGTCTTTCTTCCCAGGCTCAAACTACTTAGAGATGACTTATCTTTATGTGTCTATGCCAGAATTGATCTTGGGGCCTGGCATGGAACAGGTGCCCGTGTTTAATTAAACATTAAACATGTTTAATGAAAGCGACAAATGTCCTCAGTGATGATGTTCTTTACCTATGAAGATATGTGCAAGGTGTAATTCATCCAACCTAGCTAATCGTCCTAGCCATGTCGGGACTTCTGCTCTAACTCAGAAGCTAGCTCTGTGCCATCAGCAGCAGCTGTCTAGAACAGCGAGGCAGAGAATGGGGAGTCTACTGGGATAGGCAGTAAGAAAGGTCAGTTCTCAAAGTTGGCCTGGAGTGCAGAAAGAGGCCACGAGAGGCGGGGTACCATGGAAGTTGAGAGACCGGGCTCTGAGCCGAACCATGTGGTTTTGGATCTTGGCTCTGCTCTATAATACTTCCTAGCTGTGTGGCTTTGGGTAAGTTACTTAACCTCTCTGTAAGTGAACTTCATGTTCTGTAAAATGAGGACGATAATAGTATGCATCTTGTAGGGTCTTGGAAGGACACCAAGAGGTAACCCATGTACAGTGAGTGGTGCTGGCCCGTGTGTGGCAGGTGCAGGGTCCGTGTTGTGAGAACAACGCACGTGATCACACAGGTCAGGGAAGATGGAAGCTGACAGAATCCCTTCTTAATTTTTATTATGAATCAAAAAGTAACAATTCTGAAAGGAAAAGATTAAAGACAGCACCAGATGACAATTCTAGTATAGAAGATACTCGATGGGGCAGCAGTTTTCAAAGGAATTAAAGACGCAGCCCTTGACACAGTGTTTTGTGATCAGGAAGGCTCGTTCTTACTTGCCGCCAGCTTAGAAAGCTCTAGCCTGTGCCCCTGTGTCATACCAATACTTCTAATAGTCTATTATGGATACCTGATTTTGTCTGGCTCAGTCAAGGGGAGGACAGTATTCCTTTTGCTTTGTTGCATGCAGGGAGGTAGCCCAAAGGGGGTGGGGATCCATGTAAGTTTTTGATTAACTTTCATTTCACACATTCATTCCTCATATTGGCGAAGCCCACCTCTTTTACCTTTGTCAAAAGCAAACCCATTGTTTAGAACATGAAATACCTGGAGATACTGTCATGTGAATCTAAGCTATCCATCCTGTGGGCTGTCTGTGCACCTGAAGCCGTGCCGGGACGGTCATCAATGGTGTCCAGTCCCGACTCTCTGGAAAGGTTCATGATGTGGTTCTGGTAGTACATGTGGATGCTCTCCCGGGTGGGAACGTTGCCCTGCGGAGGGGAAGACATTGCCACAGTGCTCACCTGCCTGCGAGTTTCTCCATACCAACAACTCTCAGCCATCACGCGCTCCTTAAGCAAGGATTAAAACAAAGCTACTCAAGGTGGGGATTGATGTTGACTCATTGAATTATTGGCCCCCGGTATCGCTGGGCAAGGCTAACAAGAAATCCCCTCTCGGTTATGGGTGAAGGGAGTCAAAGGCACAAACTTTTACTGATGTAAAATACATCAGTCCCAGGGATGTCGTGTAGAGCATGGTGACTGTCCTGCATACTTGAAAGTTTCTAAAAATCTAGAACTTAATAGTTCCCATCGCAAAAAAAAAAAAAAAATTGGAACTATGTGTGGTGATAGACGTTAAGCGGACTGTGATCATGTCGATATACAAATATCGAATCGTTATGTTGCACACCTGGAGCTAATATAATGTTGCATGTCAATTTTATCTCAATAAAAATAGAAACTTAAAAAAAAAACAAATCCCTTCTCATATGTAGATAATTTTGTTAAGTGACAGTAACTTTTTCAGAAACAAACTATCAGTTTTAAATACTATCTATAAACCACATGTTACCATATTTTGTTGCTCTGCATATATCTTAATTTCCCCTATGAGAAGTTTCAGACCAAATTTCCCAGACTAAACAACATAATCCGTCATGAGACAGCAGCGTCTGTGCACCTGCAAACTGGTGAAGGGAGGGAACAGAACGAATCAACTGGCCACTGTCCCAGGGCTGTGTGTGTGCGTGTGCGTTTGCATGTGCGTGTGTGTGTGTGAGTGTACATGTGTGCACGTGCATGTAGTGTCTGATTATTTTAATTCTGAGCGTGGAACAGATTGAGATATACAGAAAAACAAAGGGGTTATGTTAAGACTGTCTGAAAGACTGTAGATTTTGTGTTATCCTGCTTGAAGTTCTAGACACTGACTTTTAAAATGTTTACAGTGTGAGAAGAAGCAAAAAGAATTATACCAACAGTGTTACCTTTTTAATTTCTCTGGTCAGCATGCATCGTTCAATCCTCAGAACCGTAGATATGTCAATATGCTCCCTTGAGATGGAGTTAAGCCAAGTTGTGAAACTATCCACTGTTGCCAGAAACAGGACCCAGGTGAATTTCAAAATATTAAATATCCTCTTGATGATGTTGTCTAGGAGGAAGAAAAGCAACGAGATTTCAACGGAGCAAAATGCCATCAGCCATTTTGCCGTCGTGTATCACAGCGATGTTTTACCAAAGGCAGATGTGGTTTCAGACCTGCATACCCAATATGGTGTGGGGCGTGTGGACCTCAGCATCACGGGGGGCGTGGAGGACGGGCGGTATAGGAAGCTATGGGTGGGTCTTTCTACACATGCACTTGGTTTTGATGGCTGTATCAAAACCAAACTTGGATAGAATTTTTAATCCTTGGTCAAAACATCAGTCAGAATAGGTCCAGATACAGCTAACAGAAGTAGAGATCGCATTCCAAGAGATTTCTCTTGTTGACACAGGGGTGGAAACAGTTTGTATCTATCCAGGAAACCGGGTCCTTTCATGCTTTCGCTATAAATTTCTTCTTTTCTTAAGTAATAATTATCTTTGGAAACAATTCTATTGATGCAGTAAGACTTCGATGCTTCCCACTGCAGGTACATTTCAGTGAAATCGCCTTCAAGCTATTTTGGAAAGAGCTCAGTACACATACTAGGAGTATATCCATACTCCTGAATCATCTTCCTCATTCCTATTTAATTATACTGTGATGGGCTAACTATGGAATTCTGCACATGGGATCAGTCCTGTGCAAACCAGCAGGAGCTGTGAGATTCCTGATGTACTTGGGTTCTCTTCCTTATCTGCGACCGTGATGTAGGGAGCCCGGGCAGGCTGCAGCTCGGTTCAGATTGGCACTGTGTGTGTGATATTATCTCAGGGCAACACGCATGTCTCTCTGGTTCCCTCACGGAGTTCTTCGGGAGCTCCCTGATCATTGCTAAGTTTGAGGCGGTCCCACAGCTGTGGCCTGACTTATTTTAGGGCAGAATCAAAATCAAAGAGTGAAGATGGCATCTTAACTGCCTGCCCTACTCATTCGTTCCTGTAAGCCAGTGGGTTTTTTCAACTGGCACACGAGGAACCTTTCAAGCCATGCTGCCAAATTTTGAGCCCATGAGAATTCTTTTTTAATTTGGCATTAAAAAAATTTAGTTTTATTAGCGACTTCATACATCAGCTGCAATAAAGTGAACACTTAGTGAACCTCACAATGAATTACAAATTGTCTTCATGTTTATTAGTAAAAACACAAAACACCACCACCACCACCGCCAAGGAAAACAACTTGTATCCTTTAACCTTTCCCCACAAAAAAAGAAAAAGTAAAAAAAAAAAAAAAAAAAAAGAGACAACCAGATTCAACTGCCATAGTAAAATGAATTCATGATTCATGATTATAGCTTGTAATTCTCATTTAAAACCATGACTATAGCATGCAGAAAATTCATGATTAATGATGATAGTTTGTAATTCTCGTTTAAAATCATGACTAGAGCATGCAGAAAATTCATGATTAATGATGATAGTCTGTAATTCTCGTTTAAAATCATGACTAGAGCATGCAGAAAATTCATGATTAATGATGATAGTCTGTAATTCTAGTTTAAAATCATGACCGTAGCATGCAGAAAAGGGCGTTAGCTTTTATGGACTTATGTAAGATCCTTTTGCTGGACAGGATCTGATTGCAGGCCATACTGTCTCTATTATAACTCATCTTTTCTGGTGTGCTGTGTAAACAGCTGTAGGCTGTTTGCATTGTCCATGAATGGGCACGGCTGGGTTTCCAAAAACTTTATTTACGGACAATGAAATTTAAATTCCATAATTTTCATATCTTTTGACTTTTTTAACCACAAAATGAAATCAAAATCAAAATCATCCTTAGCTAACAAGCCATATAAAAACAGCAGGCGGGATCTGACCCCAGAGGTTGTATAGTTTACCTAATCTCGAATCCAGCCAGTGCAATCAGATGTGACCCTTTCATGACTCACCACTAATCCTCTCTCTTTCTAAATCCCACAGTCTGACTCAGCATTTAACTTTGTAATAGAAAAAAAAAATGTTTGTGAATTGGGTTGCCTAGGAGGAAGGCAGAATTTCTCTCAGGGAAAGGTTTGCTCTGAAAAGGAGAACCATCAAAAGGAAGTTGAGCTAACAGCGGCGTGGCCTCAGGACAGAGTCCAGGCGGGCAAGGCAAAGAAACAAAGAAGTTGAACAGTTCTACCTACTGAAGGAACAGGGATCTTGGACTTGCCAGCTGGTACCTGGGGAAGAAAGCGGGAATGATCTAATGAGCCAGGCTCCAGAGGCACCAGCTGGGCAGAGACACTGAGGTAGGAGTAGTGATCACTGACTTTCCCTTTAAAGTTGTTTCCTGTCTCTGCTGCTCCCCACCCCTGCTCTCCCCCAAAGCCTCATTAAATGTTGTCAGACCTAACAGTCTTTCAAGAGGTGCACTTGAGGAAGGAAGGAAATGAGAGTATCCTCTGTTGAGCAAAGAAGCCCAGGAAGGGACCAGCAGCTACATGAAGCTGAATAGAGTGAGGTCCTGCAGATGCCACTGAAGAGCAGTTCTGAGCCAGAGGCAGCCAGGGACACCTATATTGTCCCCCCACCCCCCCCAGCCCGTTTTGGGTTTAATTTTGACCAAGATATGTATTTCCTACAGTGCTTTGGATGGAATCTGTAGTTGCTTTGTGTAGACACCAAAAGAGAGTCTGAGCCCGAGAGGCTGAGGGACTTGGAGGTTACACCTATTAATAAACTTAGCATCTTACATTTCTGACAATTTATTTTTTTCTCATATTCACAATTATTGCCTGAGAGGTGGTGAGGATACATATGATTATTCCAGTTTTGCTAAGGCTGGTCCTGATGGCAAAACTAAAATTGCTGTGTTGGAGACACGAATAACATACTTTATTAACTTGGTGATCACAAACTAACATGTGAGATTGCATTTTTAAGTTTTATTTATTTTTTTAGCCATAGGGGCAGTAAAGCATAATGGTTAGGAGCACACACTTTGGATTTAGATCTTTTGTGTTCACATTCCAACTCTACCCCGTGGTAGTTTTGTAGACTTGGCAAAGTTCCTTTCTTTCTCACCTTCTTTCCCTTTCTCTTTTCTTTTCCTTTTTTTCTTTCTTTTTTTCTTTTACTTTTTTCTTTCTTTCTTTCTCTTTTCTTTCTCTTTTCTCTCTTCTCTTTATTTCCATCTATTTTCTTTATCTTCTTTCTCTCTCCTCTTTTCTTTCTCTCTTTTTCTTTCTTTTCTTCCCTTTCTTTTTTTTTCTTTCTTACATTCTTTCTCCTCTTTTCTTTCTTTCCTTTCTCTCCTCTTTCTCCTTTTTTTTTCTTTTCTTTCCCCTCCATTCCTTCCTTCCTCTCTTTCTCTAGTTATTTTCTTTACAAATTTTTATTTAAATTCTAGTTAGTTACTAGACAGTGCAATATTGGTTTCTGGAAAGACTTGGCAAAGTTAATTAATCTTTCTCTGCCTCAGTTTCTTATCTCTTAAATGGGAGAAAGGGTTTTTTTTGAAGTAAACAGTTAACATGCCTTAAAGCTCTTGGAAAAGCACCCGGCAAAGATGTGTGATCTAAAGTGTTAGCTACTATTACTCTATGAAGTTTTGCAGCAATAATAGAATTATCTGGCTTCACATATGTATGAGTGAAATAATCTGGAAATGGGGGTTCAGGGTAAAGTAACTGTGCCACAGATAGTGTTAGACAGCCTTCGGGAAGTCTCATTTTGGGTCAGCAAATGGCATCCTTGGCAGTATTTGTGAAAAGAATCAGAACGCCTCAAAATCTTGCCTGTAGATAAATAATACACACAGGAGTTCGAACCTGGGGACACAGAGGAAATGGCATGTTTATGGAATTGGAGAGGCATTTGAGTTTTTTTCAGTTGGAGGCTTTTGTTTTGCCTTTTTTTTTCCTTCATGGAGAAATCTTCCTCCCAGTCACATCTGACAGGAAGCCCAAGTGACACCATGACTGAGCTAGACGTTAGAAGACACGGATTCTGTCCCTGACTCTGTCACATAGTAGCTGTTAGAGTCCTGAGCAAACTCACTGGGATTTGGTTTTCCCTTCATCAAGTGAGGACTTTGACCTAAGTTTCCAGAGTACCTCTCACTTCTCCAACTGTACTTACTTCTCACTTAACACATTCTATGTTCTTTAAAATTAATTGCCAATATCTTTTGTGCTTTTGTTTTGATGGCTTCTATGGAACATGTATAATGTGTTCCCCCAAGTCCCCTTTCATAGGTATTTGGATAAAAGAATTTACAAACTGACTCTAATCCAACATTTGAGCCAACAGTGTAAAGGCCAGATCTACCTTTAGGAGTCACTTTGAAATTTCACTAGAAATGAGATTTTATGACACATTGATTATTTAATCACAGTCCAGAAACAGTATTTGATTAATTGTTTTTAGGCAGCCTTCCACGACATACCTTCTGGGAAAGCAACATTTTCAAATTTCCCCCAGCTCATATTTGTCTTTATTTTTTTACCTGGTCCCTCAGATTTCTTTTTGATTGGTTCATCCTCTCGGGTTTCCCACTCCACAGGACCTGCGAAGTGTGTTGAACAAACATGAGTTACACCCTTTTAGGGTAAATTAAATGTCAACACTACCCTCCTGGACTAAAAGGAATTTTGTAATTAAATCTGGAATATTCTGCCTAATTTAAGAGTTCTCGGGGGGAAAGCTGTAAGAATTCATAGCTCTCAGATTCTCTTTACTCCACTCCAGAATAAGAATCAGGTGTAACTGAGAATGACTAAATGATAATCCACTGGATAAACCCTGCCAGCTTCCCACTGTTGAATGGCCTATGAATTCCGGGTTTTTATAGTTTTAATAGTTGAAAAAAAAACCCAAAAAGAACAATATTTTGGCATGTGAAAATGATAGGAGATTCAGATTTTAGTGAACAGAACCACACCCATATGTTTACATATTGTCTGTGGCTACCTCTACCCTACACCGGCAGAGATGTGTTGCCACGGAGACTTAGGATCTGCGAAACTTAAATCATTTACTTCCTATCTGTCTCATTACAGAAAAAGTGTGCTGACTCCTGAGACATACCATTAAATTTTAATTTTGAGCACCTAAGAGTAATGTTACATATTTTAGTGTGTCACCCCATAAAACGGCATTATAGGGTTTCATTTTATTTCTTAGTCTTTTATTCCAGGCTATGGATGTCAAATCTAGCAAATGGAAATACGCGACACCTAGTTAAATCTGAATTTAAGAAAAACGACATTTTTTTTTTTTTTAGTGTAGGTCTCATACAATATGTCCACATTATACTTAAGCTAAAAAAATTATTTGTTGTTTATGTAAAAAAGAAAATCCAACTTTCACTGGGCCCCATGTATTTTATCTAATGGTACTAAAACCATTCACAATCTAACTTCAATTAATCTTTTCAAACTTACTTTCTATGCTGTTTTCCACTACTCTGTTTCACATCCTGTCTTTATCAACTAAGCTGACCTGCCCTTTAGTTTTCATACATGGCCTTGCTTTCTTCTGGCAGGATGTCAGGCTCTATTAAAAGAGTTTTTCATGAAGCGCTGCATTCCTTAATACTCCCAGCTATAAGTTCTCCTTTTTCCTTCTAGTCCCACACCATTTTATCTGTGCTTAATTTTTTAAGTGAAACTCTGCACTTTCTACACCATAAGGGATTTTCCCCTATACTTGTGGTCCCCATTTGTCAAGATAGAGGGTCTGGAGCCACGATGCCTGCATGAATTCCAGACCCATCTGGATGGCTGTGTGACCAGAGGCCAGTTCCTTCCCTCTCTGGTACCTCATTTCCTCATCTGTGGGACAGGGAGAGTAAAATGCCTTGGACTGTTGTAAGGACAAATGAGTTACTGCATAGAAAGCACTTATGGCAACACCTGGCACTTAGGAAGGTGTGCTTCTTCTGTCTGAAAGTAATCTGGAATAGATGAGCCCCTCTACCAAAGAAGAAGCGGCTAAATAAATATTTATTAAAGAAATAAATAAACATCTATTTCAGTCCCGGTATCTTCTAATTATTGCTGTTTTCAATCTGAAGGTCAACATCTGCGCATGAAATAGTCGCTATGACACAGAGCAATGAGGTATTTACAAGATGACTAAAAGACACATTTTTAGAGCCAGTCAATGAATTTTGTAAGCACAAATGTCTGAAAAGAGCAAATACAAGTTTGGAAAAATAAATGGGGTAGTGAGGGGAACTTGCAACACTAAATATTAAAACCTCTATAAGCTACTGAACTCAACAGATGACACTGACCCAGAGCCAGACAGTAGGATAGTGGATCAAAGTCCAGAGTCCAGCAACATACCAAAGAATAATTAGGAACTTAATATTGACAAAAGTGGCATTTAAATTCCCTCGGAAAAGGGAGGATCATGTAGTCAGCAGGGCTATAGCATAATTGCCTATTTATGTAAAAGTAAACAAAGTAGATCTCTACTTCATGGAATAAAAATTCAACATGTAGCTGGGCTCACCACGCGTCCTGCCGATCACTTAGATTCCACCTACACCTGCCTAAAGAACCCAGAAAACCGCCAGAGGATTAGCAGAACGGAGTCTCCGGAGCCAAGCGCAGACGAGAGGCCCACGGAAGAGGGTAGGAAGGGCGGCGAGGCGGTGCGCGCTCCACGGACTGGCGGGAGGGAGTCGGGGCGGAGGGGCGGCTCGCCGGCCAAGCGGAGCCCCCGAGTCTGGCCGGCAAAAGCGGAGGGGCCGGACAGACTGTGTTCCGACAGCAAGCGAGACTTAGCCTCTGGGAGGTCATAAGTTAACAGCTCTGCTCGGAAAGCGGGAAGGCTGGAGGACAAAGGGAGGGAGAGCTGCTGAGCCCCCGGACGGCAGAGCTCAGCTTGGCGGGGAACAAAGGCGCCAGCGCCATCTCCACCGCCCATCCCCCAGCCAAAATCCCAAAGGGAAACAGTTCCTGCCAGGGAACTTGCTCGCTCCTCCTCGCAAACACCCAACTCTGTGCTTCTGCGGAGCCAAACCCCCGGCAGCAGATCTGACTCCCTCCCGCTGCCACAGGGCCCCTCCTGAAGTGGATCACCTAAAGAGAAGCGAGCTAAGCCTGCCCCTCCTGCCCCCGTGCACCTTGCCTACCCACCCCAGCTAATACGCCAGATCCCCAGCACCACAAGCCTGGCAGTGTGCAAGTAGCCCAGACGGGCCACGCCACCCCACAGTGAATCCCGCCCCTAGGAGAGGGGAAGAGAAGGCACACACCAGTCTGACTGTGGCCCCAGCGGTGGGCTGGGGGCAGACACCAGGTCGGACTGCGGCCCCGCCCACCAACTCCAGTTATACACCACAGCACAGGGGAAGTGCCCTGCAGGTCCTCGCCACTCCAGGGACTATCCAAAATGACCAAACGGAAGAATTCCCCTCAGAAGAATCTCCAGGAAATAACAACAGCTAATGAACTGATCAAAAAGGATTTAAATAATATAACAGAAAGTGAATTTAGAATAATAGTCATAAAATTAATCGCTGGGCTTGAAAACAGTATAGAGGACAGCAGAGAATCTCTTGCCACAGAGATCAAGGGACTAAGGAACAGTCACGAGGAGCTGAAAAGCACTTTAAACAAAATGCAAAACAAAATGGAAATGACGACGGCTCGGCTTGAAGAGGCAGAGGAGAGAATAGGTGAACTAGAAGATAAAGTTATGGAAAAAGAAGAAGCTGAGAGAAAGAAAGATAAAAACATCCAGGAGTATGAGGGGAAAATTAGAGAACTAAGTGATATACTAAAAAGAAATAATATACGCATAATTGGTATCCCAGAGGAGGAAGAGAGAGGGAAAGGTGCTGAAGGGGTACTTGAAGAAATAATAGCTGAGAACTTCCCTGAACTGGGGAAGGAAAAAGGCATTGAAATCCAAGAGGCACAGAGAACTCCCTTCAGACGTAACTTGAATCGATCTTCTGCACAACATATCATAGTGAAACTGGCAAAATACAAGGGTAAAGAGAAAATTCTGAAAGCAGTAAGGGATAAATGTGCCCTCACATATAAAGGGAGACCTATAAAACTCGTGACTGATCTCTCTTTTGAAACTTGGCAGGCCAGAAAGGATTGGCACAATATCTTCAGTGTGCTAAACAGAAAAAATATGCAGCCGAGAATCCTTTGTCCAGCAAGTCTGTCATTTAGAATAGAAGGAGAGATAAAGGTCTTCCCAAACAAACAAAAACTGAAGGAATTTGTCACCACTAAACCAGCCCTACAAGAGATCCTAAGGGGGATCCTGTGAGACAAAGTACCAGAGATATCGCTACAAGCATAAAACATACAGACATCACAATGACTCTAAACCCGTATCTTTCTATAATAACACTGAATGTAAATGGATTAAATGCGCCAACCCAAAGACATAGGGTATCAGAATGGATAAAAAAACAAGACCCATCTATTTGCTGTCTACAAGAGACTCATTTTAGATCTGAGGACACCTTTAGATTGAGAGTGAGGGGATGGAGAACTATTTATCATGCTACTGGAAGCCAAAAGAAAGCTGGAGTAGCCATACTTATATCAGACAAACTAGACTTTAAATGAAAGCCTGTAACAAGAGATGAAGAAGGGCATTATATAATAATTACAGGGTCTATCCATCAGGAAGAGCTAACAATTATAAATGTCTATTCGCCAAATACAGGAGCCCCCAAATATATGAAACAATTACTCATAAACATAAGCAACCTTATTGATAAGAATGTGGTAATTGCAGGAGACTTTAACACCCCACTTACAGAAATGGATAGATCATCTAAACACACAGTCAATAAAGAAACAAGGGTCCTGAATGATACATTGGACCAGATGGACTTGACAGATATATTTAGAACTCTGCATCCCAAAGCAACAGAATATACTTTCTTCTCGAGTGCACATGGAACATTCTCCAAGATAGATCATATACTGGGTCACAAAACAGCCCTTCATAAGTTTACAAGAATTGAAATTATACCATGCATACTTTCAGACCACAATGCTATGAAGCTTGAAATCAACCACAGGAAAAAGTCTGGAAAACCTCCAAAAGCATGGAGGTTAAAGAACACCCTACTAACGAATGAGTGGGTCATCCAGGCAATTAGAAAAGAAATTAAAAAATATATGGTAACAAACGAAAATGAAAATACAACCATCCAAACGCTTTGGGATGCAGCGAAGGCAGTCCTGAGAGGAAAATACATTGCAATCCAGGCCTATCTCAAGAAACAAGAAAAATCCCAAATACACAATCTAACAGCACACCTAAAGGAAATAGAAGCAGAACAGCAAAGGCAGCCTAAACCCAGCAGAAGAAGAGAAATCATAAAGATCAGAGCAGAAATAAACAATATAGAATCTAAAAAAACTGTAGAGCAGATCAACGAAACCAAGAGTTGGTTTTTTGAAAAAATAAACAAAATTGACAAACCTCTAGCCAGGCTTCTCAAAAAGAAAAGGGAGATGACCCAAATAGATAAAATCATGAATGAAAATGGAATTATTACAACCAATCCCTCAGAGATACAAACAATTATCAGGGAATACTATGAAAAATTATATGCCAACAAATTGGACAACCTGGAAGAAATGGACAAATTCCCAAACACCCACACTGTTCCAAAACTCAGTCAGGAGGAAATAGAAAGCTTGAACAGACCCATAACCAGCAAAGAAATTGAATCGGTTATCAAAAATCTCCCAACAAATAAGAGTCCAGGACCAGATGGCTTCCCAGGGGAGTTCTACCAGACGTTTAAAGCAGAGATAATACCTATCCTTCTCAAGCTATTCCAAGAAATAGAAAGGGAAGGAAAACTTCCAGACTCATTCTATGAAGCCAGTATTACTTTGATTCCTAAACCAGACAGAGACCCAGTAAAAAAAGAGAACTACAGGCCAATATCCCTGATGAATATGGATGCAAAAATTCTCAATGAGATACTAGCAAATCGAATTCAACGGCATATAAAAAGAATTATTCACCATGATCAAGTGGGATTCATTCCTGGGATGCAGGGCTGGTTCAACATTCGCAAATCAATCAACGTGATACATCACATTAATAAAAAAAAAAGAGAAGAACCATATGATCCTGTCAATCGATGCAGAAAAGGCCTTTGACAAAATCCAGCACCTTTTCTTAATAAAAACCCTTGAGAAAGTCAGGATAGAAGGAACATACTTAAAGATCATAAAAGCCATTTATGAAAAGCCCACAGCTAACCTCATCCTCAATGGGGAAAAACTGAGAGCTTTTTCCCTGAGATCGGGAACACGACAGGGATGCCCACTCTCACCGCTGTTGTTTAACATAGTGCTGGAAGTTCTAGCATCAGCAATCAGACAACAAAAGGAAATCAAAGGCATCAAAATTGGCAAAGATGAAGTCAAGCTTTCGCTTTTGGCAGATGACATGATATTATACATGGAAAATCCAACAGACTCCACCAAAAGTCTGCTAGAACTGATACATGAATTCAGCAAAGTTGCAGGATACAAAATCAATGTACAGAAATCAGTTGCATTCTTATACACTAACAATGAAGCAACAGAAAGACAAATAAAGAAACTGATCCCATTCACAATTGCACCAAGAAGCATAAAATACCTAGGAATAAATCTAACGAAAGATGTAAAAGATCTGTATGCTGAAAACTATAGAAAGCTGATGAAGGTAATTGAAGAAGATATAAAGAAATGGAAAGACATTCTCTGCTCATGGATTGGAAGAATAAATATTGTCAAAATGTCAATACTACCCAAAGCTATCTACACATTCAATGCAATCCCAATCAAAATTGCACCAGCATTCTTCTCGAAACTAGAACAAGCAATCCTAAAATTCATATGGAACCACAAAAGGCCCCGAATAGCCAAAGTAATTCTGAAGAAGAAGACCAAAGCAGGAGGCATCACAACCCCAGACTTTAGCCTCTACTACAAAGCTGTCATCATCAAGACAGCATGGTATTGGCACAAAAACAGACACATAGACCAATGGAATAGAATAGAAACCCCAGAACTAGACCCACAAACGTATGGCCAACTCATCTTTGACAAAGCAGGAAAGAACATCCAATGGAAAAAAGACAGTCTCTTTCACAAATGGTGCTGGGAGAACTGGACAGCAACATGCAGAAGGTTGAAACTAGACCACTTTCTCACACCATTCACTAAAATAAACTCAAAATGGATAAAGGACCTGAATGTGAGACAGGAAACCATCAAAACCCTAGAGGAGAAAGCAGGAAAAGACCTCTCTGACCTCAGCCGTAGCAATCTCTTACTCGACACATCCCCAAAGGCAAGGGAATTAAAAGCAAAAGGTGAATTACTGGGACCTTATGAAGATAAAAAGCTTCTGCACAGCAAAGGAAACAACCAACAAAACTAAAAGGCAACCAACGGAATGGGAAAAGATATTTGCAAATGACATATCGGACAAAGGGCTAGTATCCAAAATCTATAAAGAGCTCACCACACTCCACACCCGAAAAACAAATAACCCAGTGAAGAAATGGGCAGAAAACATGAATAGACACTTCTCTAAAGAAGACATCCGGATGGCCAACAGGCACATGAAAAGATGTTCAACGTCGCTCCTCATCAGGGAAATACAAATCAAAACCACACTCAGATATCACCTCACGCCAGTCAGAGTGGCCAAAATGAACAAATCAGGAGACTAGAGATGCTGGAGAGGATGTGGAGAAACGGGAACCCTCTTGCACTGTTGGTGGGAATGCAAATTGGTGCAGCCGCTCTGGAAAGCAGTGTGGAGGTTCCTCAGAAAATTAAAAATAGACCTACCCTATGACCCAGCAGTAGCACTGCTAGGAATTTACCCAAGGGATACAGGAGTAGTGATGCATACGGGCACTTGTACCCCAATGTTTATAGCAGCACTCTCAGCAATAGCCAAATTATGGAAAGAGCCTAAATGTCCATCAACTGATGAATGGATAAAGAAATTGTGGTTTATATACACAATGGAGTACTACGTGGCAATGAGAAAGAATGAAATATGGCCTTTTGTAGCAACGTGGATGGAACTGGAGAGTGTGATGCTAAGTGAAATAAGCCATACAGAGAAAGACAGATACAATATGTTTTCACTCTTATGTGGATCCTGAGAAACTTAACAGAAACCCATGGGGGAGGGGAAGGAAAAAAATAAAAAGAGGTTAGAGTGGGAGAGAGCCAAAGCATAAGAGACTATTAAAAACTGAGAACTGAGGGCTGATGGGGGGTGGGAGGGAGGGGAGGGTGGGTGACGGGTATGGAGGAGGGCACCTTTTGGGATGAGCACTGGGTGTTGTATGGAAACCAATTTGACAATAAATTTCATATATTAATAAAAAAAATACTATACAAGTGGAAAAAAAATTCAACATGTAAATAGACTTGGGAGGAAATAAGGGAGACCATTTGTATTATATGTGGGGGAAAGACTTTCTTAAGCAACATGGAAACCTGGAAACTGCAAAAAGACATGGAGACCTCGTTGACATCACAAAAAATTAAAACTTGTTTAGATAATAGATACCATAAACTAAATCAAAAGATAAAAATTGGATGGGGAAACAAACTTGTAACACATGAAAAAAGGATACTATCCCTAACATATAAATAGTCCCTAAATTAATAAGGGCAAACAACCCAGTAGAATGATAATACGGAAAATGATAAAAATGTTTAAATCTTAGATTGGGAAGCAAAATGCCATGAAAAATAGGAAATAAAAAATGTTAAGTCTTATTAGTTAGGAAAGCTCAAATGAAAACAAAAGTCATTTGTCATCCCTAAGAAAGACCAACAGTAAAAAAAAAAAGTAATAACATCCTATAGGGTAAGGGTACAGGAAAATGGACACTCCTATCCCTTACATGTAGGAGTATAAATTTCTAAAACCTTTTGGGAAACTAGATTAAAGTAAAAAAAAAACAAGTCACACCCCCTAACTCAGAAATCCCACTTTTGATGACTTTTCTGTGGTAAGTTTGTGTTCTTTGTGGCTTTACACTACACACACACACACATGCACACACACACACACACACACACACACATTCACAGCCACATGTATGTATGACTGTATGGATTTCTGTGCAAGAATATCTATGATAGCATTATTCATTGTGGCAAAAATTTGAAAGCAAACTTAATGTCCATTAGTGATGGAATAGTTGAATAAATTATGCATATCCATATTGTAGAGTATTTTGCAGCCATTAAAAAAAGGAGGATATAGTTTTATAAATACTTAATATGAGAAATGTTTATGATACATTGCTAATGATTACCCCAGAGTGATTTGTATAGCACGGATTCATTTTTGAAAGTAAACAAAGGAAATGGTGCCTGCATATTTACATACACACATGAGTAAGGACTGGAAATGAACACTACATATTGTGAGGCTTTGGCACCTGTGGGGGTGGGTTTCCAAGGGAGATTCTGCACCTAGCTCTTGACTGCTTACTTGTTACATTGGCTGTGTCTTCATGTTGTCTTTCAAACCAATAAAGTAAAATCAAATTAAAGCTACCAGGAGGCAGCAGGGGGCAGAATGGTCAAAAAGGAGACAGATTGTGCAGTTAGAGTTCCATTAGTAATTATGCTTTTCTTTGATTTTTGAATACATTTTTAATTTCACACAAAAAATCGATGTATATGTTATTTGTAATGAATCAAAATATAACAGATAATCATACCACTTAATCTCAGTCTCCCCACTCCTCCCCCCAGAAGTAACCACCGTTAGTAACTGATAAGTATGCTTCCTGATCTTTCTCTTGCATTTATACACCGTTATATGCATGCATTAAAAATGCAAAATACTGTCTTGAGGAACGCTGGTTTCCATTGTTTCATAAATGGTTTCATAATGTGCTGCCATTTGTAACACAGTACTTTTCATTTAACAGTATGTCAAGTTCAAAGTACAGCTGACCCTGGAACAACACAGGTTTGAACTGTGCAGGTCCATTTATATGTGGAGGTTTTTTTTTTTAAATAAATACAGTAAAGTTCTGCAAATATATTTTGTCTTCCTTATGATTTCCTGGTAACATTTTCCTTTCTCTAGCTTACTTTATTGTTAGAATACAGTATATAACATATATAACATACAAAATGTGTGTTAATCGACTATTTATGCTAGCAGTAAGCCTTCTGGTCAACAGTAGACTATTAGTTAAGTTTTGGGGAAGTTAAAAGTTATACAAGATTTTTGACTGTGTGAGGGTCAGTGCCCCAACCCCCACATTGTTCTAGGATCAGCTATAATCCATCTCACTTTTTTAACTACTGAATAGAATTTTATAATATATAGTAACATAATTTACTTGACTCTTCTTTATGTAGACATTGAGAATGCTTCCAAGTTTTTGTTATTAACAAAACAAATGATGTTTGATAGGTATTCTTAGACATGGGTCCTTGTGCACATGTGCAGATGTTGCTTCAAGTTGAACCACATGTCTAGAAGAGGGATAGATCTGTAGTGGGAGATGGACATTTAACATTTTTACAGATATCAACACATTGCTGTTCAAAGGGGACGCACTACTCTACGACACCGCTCGTCGTGTTATATGGGTTGTAACTCATACAAACACTTCTCTTCCCACTAACTCCAAATGGTGATGTTAACAAATTAGCGAATGTTTGGGTTTTTCCCAATCCAATAGGTAAAGCAACAACAACAACAACAACAACAACAACAAAACAACAGTATGTCAAAATATGGGTTGTGGTTCTCCTATAAGTAGTGAAGCTGAGCTCCTCTATTTCCGTTTCCTGATCTGTGAATTGTTTTTCACATCTATTCATCTATTGGGTTGAACTTTTCTTTTACTGCTTCTTAGAAGTCCTTAATATATCCAGAATACTGTTTTTTAGTCTGACATATATAATGCAAATATTTTTTCTGAGTGCCCCACTTGAACTTTCACTCCACTTTTGGTGCTTAGCTGTAGCTTGGAGTTTTTCCCCTCTTTAGAAATGTGTTCCTATCGTATGTTTTCAAATGTAATGTGGAATATGGCATTGGTAGTTACGTTCCATTTTTGGTTCCTGATACTGTGTTTTTCCTTTTCTTCTTAATCAAACTTCCAAAGGTTTACCCATTTTACTAGTTTTTTCTAAGAACAGCTTTTCACTTAATGATAGATCTTGTCTTGTATTTCTTTTCTATAATTTAACATCTGCTTAAAACATTAATTCTTCCTTCTACTTTGAGTTTAATTTGTTCCTCTCTCTCTTATTTTATAAAATGTACCTTAACTTAAATTTACCTTTTTATTTATTCCAAGGGTCAGACACAAGTAACGAAGGACAAGTAGAACTCTGTGCATTCCTCAGAATGTAAGAATGTCATTCCTCCAAAGCTTCTGTCCTTTGTGGTTCCCTTTGGGACACCAGGGCCACAGGGACAGAGAGTGCTGGCTGGGCCCTGCGCTCACTCAACACTCACCATCCCCAGATCCTTTTCTCCTTCTTTTCTGTTCTTCTCTTGCAGACCTTTTTTTCTCTTTGCGCCTCTGTCGGAGTGCTGTTTTAGGGTCCGTGATCCAGGCTTGATAAACAAACTGAAGGGAGAAAATTAAATTATTTTCTGCCTTTTTAATATTTAAATGAAAAGAAAAGGGACCAACACCAAGCTTCCTGACTTTTGGAAATATATACATATTTTTCTGCCAGCACAAACTAAATCTTCTGCTCCCACATCCCTCAGTATTCTCAGTTGACCTGTGCTATTTCCATGATTATGAAATAAAATATGAAAACAGATGTTGTAGGAGTGTATTTCATTTGGTATCACAGTCAGGAGATACTTTGGGTGACCATCATTCCCCCCAAGTCCCCATGTACCACCACCACTTGTGACAGTGACTGACTCTTTTGTATTACACACAATAGGAATAAGCTGGACCTCTTGCTAAGTGTCACTGGAGTGGTTTTCTCCCCTCACTAATAAACTTTGAGTCAAAAACAAAACATCGTTTACTCATTTACTTTGGGAAAAGAGTTTAGTACATCTGATGCTCTCCCTTGTGAAAAAGAGCTATGACCAGCAACTTGAGAAAGGGTTCTGTAGACTGATTAGTATTTGGAAAGGAAAAATGATTGCGCTATTAAGGTTACAGAGTTATTCCAGAATGTTCTGGAAGGAAAACTGTGGTGACCTTGGTTGCCTTTTGTCATTTTCATTCAAGAGCTGAAAACGGTTACGTTAATATGATAAAACCGATAACCACCGCAGAGCAATGTTGAACAGTCCACCCACCAATAGTCTCCCAAATCATGCAGAAGGAACAAAAAGAAAACCCTGGTAAACAAAGTCAGCCATCTGTAATCACGAAGCCAAGCAGGCATGCTCCTCATGCACCCACAAAGCCACCTGGGTCTCAGGGAAGCTGGGTTTTCTATTATGATGTTCAAGTTGGAGGGCTGTTTTGTGGGGGCACTTTGTAAACCCAGACACTTTCACTGTACTCTGTATGACTTTCAGATTTCAGGAATCCTTGGAAAACACAGTGTAAGCAAACCACAGGCATTGTGAGGTCAGTAAAAATAAAGAGGGACCCAACTTTTTGATGTACGGAAGTGTAAAAGTCATGGGTGACTAAGGAAGAGAATTTCTTTTTTCCCAATGGTAGAAATCTGAATCTAATGGCAACTAACACAAGTGTAACATCTGTATTGTTTCTGAATAATAATAAATCCAAGAGGCAAAAAATAATCCTATTTTCTGCCAAAAATGTATTTTGAGAAATGAGAAATGAACTGACACTGGACAAAGAAGGACCACATGAAGGAATTTATGGTAGATGTTTACTAAGCATGCTACTTGGGAACTCTATCAAGAATATCTTTGGGGGTGCCTCGGTGGCCCAGTTGATTAAGTATCCAATTCCGGTTCAGGTCATGATCTCGTGGTTCGTGAATTCAAGCCCCCTGTTGGGCTCTGTGCTGACAGCTCAGATCCTGGAGCCTGCTTCGGATTCTGTGTCTCCCTCTTTCTCTCTGCCCCTCTCCTGTTCATGCTCTGTCTCTGTCTCTGTCTCTCTCTCAAAAATAAACATTAAAAAAAATTAAAAAAGAAGAAAGAATATCTTTGCCAAATATGTAAGTTCCCTTGCTTATTAAACCTGTCACCTACCAAAAAGAATATCTTTGAGGTTTAGTAAATTAATAAGCAAATTGCTTCCACAAAATATTGATTCTTTAAAAAAAATCTGAACTGCTAGATGCAAGAAATTTTCAGGTTTAAGAGCAACATACGGTGACATTTTCTTAAAAAAAAAATGGGTTATGACCATATTGCTTTTAGATAATGCCAGAATCCCCAAGATAGAAAATAAAAGAGTAATTCAGGGTTTGTGAATGCATTAGGTATACAAGTTGGAGGAATTCTTTTACACTGGAGAAAAATGGGGAGGGAGGGTGAGAAGGAGAGAGACAAGGGCCATTTAGGACAGAATTGCAGAACTCTTGTAGATGGGGGAGTATCATTAGGATTTTGCCTTATTGGGGCACCTGGGTGGCTCCGTTGGTTAAGCGTCAGAGTCTTGGTTTGGGCTTGGGTCATGACCTCATGGTTTGTGAGTTTGAGCCCCTGTATCAGGTCTGTGCTTGGGATTCTCTCTCTTCCTCTCTCTGCCCTTACCCCACTTTTTCTCTCCCTCTACTTTTCTCTCAGAATAAATAAACATAAAAAAAATTAAAAAAAAAGATTTTGCCTTATTAAAAGGAAACTCCTGGTTCTACCTATAATCCCAAATGACGAAGCTTTCTCACTAAGATGAGAATTTACATAATTCAAAGAAGGGGGAAAAAGAGAGGGGAAGAAAATCTTATGAGGAGTCCCTATTTGTAGGTAAATTATCTTAATGTTGACGTTTGGAGCTACAAACTCGGTATAGTGCCAGGAACATTTGATAGAGGGTCAGTCTGTTTCAGGAAATGGTGATGACAAAGTAGGAGGAAAAATCCCAATTCTTATTGAGTGGAGAAATGGAAGTTTCTTACTGAAACTTCTCAATTCTCACATTGCAGCCATAACCACTGTTCAAGTTCATGGGACACCCACACCACTAACCATAAGTACAAAAAATACAAGAAAATGTCCATAAATGACCTTTGGTTTCTTCAAATTGCCATTATTAGTCTGTATTCTCAACATTATCTTAAATTCTAGTTACTTATTTATTCATTCATTCATTCATTCATTTATTCACTCACTTACTTTATCCTAAATTTTATCTTAAGTTTTATCATATGATTTTTATCTTAAGCTTATCTTACCTAGTTGGGGGGGGGGGAATGAGATTCATTTTCCTGAAAATGTACTATGCAAAAAGCATTTAATTTTTCAAACAGGAGAGGACTTTATTGAAGCGAATGGAGATCCTTAACGGAAATTGGTTAAATTTAATAAACTGTCCTTTGATTCATGTGTAACCCAGGACTTTCTTTATGTTGTCTGAAAGAAGTTGTTTTGTTTCTTGTTTTTGTTTTTAAAGTAAGATGGGGATAATTACATTGCAATCTTTCACATAAATTCTTAAATATGAATGGAGAGACTTATATGGTAGTCATAAAAGAGAAAAGAAAAAGAATCTTAGGGAAGTTAAAACATAGAATATTAAACTAGCAATCAGAACGCTGGCATTTTAAAGATGGGAGGAACCTAGAAGCTTAGACCCTCCTATTCAAGATAGACCCCCAGCTGTCTGTCCCCTGGGAGTTTGAGAGAAATACAGAATTTCAAGGACCTGCTTAATTTCTGTAACCTGCATTTAAATAAGGTCCCAGGTAAAATGGGAGAAGCGCTGGTCCCCCTCACTATCCAAACATTTGCTTAACACATGAACATAAAGACCTGAGAGTTTAAGTGCCTGCCCAGACTAAGTGCACAGAACCAGCTTTCTATAAAGTACATGAACAGTAATTCATTATTTATGATTTTCAATAATGGGTGGCTACCGCCCAGGTAGCTGGATACTTTCTGCTGTGCATTAGGTTAATTGACAAATAGCCTCTTCGCAGTTTATCTCGCACTCTCTCTGGTGACATGGGTGTGAGAAACTCCACAGACCGTACATGGCAGCACGGTCTTGTGAGGAATTGTACCAAAGGCAGGATAGTAAAACGGAAGACGATATCCAATTGAGGGAAGATGGAGACTTGAAAGGGAAGCCAACAAGAAGGTGGAGAAAAATGAGTCTTCTATTACCTTGGTCATAATTTTACCAGCTTTCTGAGAACGATTATCACACATTTTACACATCATGACTGACGCATGCAACCAGATGTGACCCTTTTCAAATGAGATGTGACATAGGCCAAACTACAAGAAGGACAGAGTAGATACGTATCTGCATTTTCTCTCTCTATGTCTCGATAGGCTCTCGTGTCAACTGAAGAACAAGAATGAAATAGTAAGAAATTTGGCTTCTCAAAACTCTCCTTGGAAATGTTTCCCTAATGTTTTAAGTTCTTATACTTCCTCCGTTGTACGACCTATAGAGCAGGGAAAATGCAGATGGAGGCGACAGGGATCTGCTTGTCTAAATTTCTACAGAGCGGAGGGTCACACACCACACGTCAGTGAAACATCAAATACCTTTGCAGCTCTGATTAAATACTGAAGAATAGTTTTGGGAAGTTTAATGACAGACTTTGGCAAGGCTAAAATGGCCGACGCAAACTTCCCAATAGCTCTCTACAAAGAAGGACAAAGCGAGAGTGATTAGTAGAAAAACATCAAAGACTAACAATTTTACATATGACGTCAGTATGGATTTGTCTCTACAGTTACATCAGCTAGGTTAAAACGTGCCCCATCACTGAAGCTGGAACAAATGTGCTTTGCTTGTCGGTTCGGAATAGGAAAATAGTCAGCCACTGCATGTAATCCATAAACACGGTGAGGAATGTTCTCTTCTTGGCTGAATGAGTGATGGTTATAAAGAAACTCATGAGAATAAAGATACACACGTCAGGTCATTGGTATTTGACGAGCCAGCCACGCGCACAGACACCATCTTTAACAGACACAACTCAAGCAGCGATGGGGCCAGCGAGGAACCATCAGAGCAAGGTGACTCCATAAATAATTTAGTTCTTCAATGTTGTTGGGAATACAGGGGTGGATGTAACCCTGCAGCTTGAGGAGACCCGGTCAGCAAAGTGACAAAGACCTTTTCATGGACACATCATGCGGCTTGATGGGTATCGCTCCATATGTCTTGGATTGTAATGAACGGGAAAGAACAGTCCTCATAAGTGACTCTTTGGTAAAAGAAATGTATGCCAAGCTTTCACCCCATGTGTAACTCTACTGACAAGTCCTCATCGCTAACAAGCATTGCTTAGACAATCACTGGGTACACCGTATTAGGCTGGTGAGCTATGTCACCAAGAATGAGGTGGCACATTCTGAGAAGGAAAGGCAGCTAAGATGAAAAAATCAGGACTGTGCTGGCTGTTTTCATGACTGCAGTACAGTCTCAAACCTTTGACAACACAAATGAAATGGATTTGCAAAATCTGAGGTAACATGAAGTGGCTGTTGGTTTCAAAACAAAGCAAGTGCTTTATTTTTATGATCAACTATTTCACGTCTCAAAATGGGAAGTCTGCTCAAGCAATCCAGAGCAATGCCAGAGAAGTCTTCTTCACCTTCTACTTGTAACAGAAAAATAAAGTTCACCCAGGGAAGCTTTATTTTTGGTTTATAGCATCAGAAGGGTTTTTGATGAACAGGAGCAAACACCTGGTGGGAACAGTGTTCTTGAATGGCAGGAATTACACCGAAGCTGAGGGCAAGCAGCGTTACAGTTTAATGAGGGATGGATGATTTCAGGTGGAAATTAGAAGCTTCTGGAAGCTATAACACACGTGAACACGGCAGAAGAAGTCTAGGCCTGCATTCAAGGTCTGTCGGAAAGAAAAGCCCTTCAACCAGCAAAGGGCATGGTTTTCCCAACCCCAGAATTACCTGGAAAGCAGACCTTCTCGGAGGTTCTTCATCTTCCTTTTTCAGTTCTTCCTCTTCCTCCTCTTCACTATCCGTTTCAAACAAATAATAATCTCCACTCCTGACCACTAAGCAAAACAAAATATTTACTTATTTCTTGCAAGAGAGATGAGATCATTAAGGGCTTATTAGTGAACTCCCCCCCCCCCCACCGATATACACATTGTCCACAAAAGACCAGCAAGAGATGTTGGCAGGGGGGGAAAAACAAGAGATGAAGAGAACTCATTCTGGGCTAACACTACATGGTGTTGGTGTGGCCGGGTCTACAGAGCATGAGGCCTTGTCTATGCCATGTAAGAAAACTGGCCACTGCTGGGTTCATCTGATATTCTCTTCCTTCTTCGTTGTAAATTTTACACAGATAACACCGGATCAACTCTGCAGCAACCAGTTTTGTTACCAAGATGGCCAAAATAGTGGATGGAAAATGGTTACAGTTTCACAACTCAGACCAGTCGGCAATTTGGGTCCTTTAGACGAGGCCAAAGTGAAGTAGAGGATTTGGTGTTGTCTGAATGGGTCCGGCGTGTGGTAGAGATGCCAATTAGGCTGATTCAGGACCAAGAATCGGCATCACCGACTTCGACTTCACTTTACACTCTGCAGACCTGGCTGCTCCGCATGTGACACAGGGGACAGAGCATACATGGCAAGACATTTGAAAGAGTTAAACAAACACAAAAACCATCCCCCCCCCCCCCACACACACACAACACACACACGCATTGCCACAAGGAGGAAATGGGCAGGTAACATTAAAAAAACAAAACAAAACAAAAAAAACAACTACAAAAACAGCACCACCACCACCACTCTGGCTGTTTCTACACGTAGCACGGGACAGACTGAGGCACGGCAGACATGGCCGATATGGTTTAGCGCTGTTGGGCTTCTGGTCAACAAGGAACTCCGGCTGCTCACTGAAATGTGAGGAGAACCATACTGACCAGAAGACACAAAGCACAGACGGTCTGGATTGTCCGTGCCTTGCCTTGCCTGATCTTCTCCCTGCAAGAACATATTGCTGTGTTAAAAGGAGCAGAGGAAGCTGAAATGTCCAGAGACTTAAAGAAATTTGAGAATCCCATCTTTGTCGGCTTGAGCGTTACGTTAAGTTTATCAGAGAAAAGAGACCCAGCGTACGTATTGCCGATGCTACAAGAACTGTACCATCATTGCGGGGGAAAAACATAGTAGCACTTTCAAGGTACATTCAAGTTTTCAAATGCTGAGGTGTCTTTTGGACGACATAACATGATGTCTTCTGTGATCTTTTGGATTCGTGCGTTGTAAGGTAATGGAACACCTTGGCTTGTTTAAAATTAGTTGCGTGACCATCACTAAACATGGCCAGAAGGTAGGTAATTTTGCCCAACGGTTTCAGACCGTATCTGAAGCCTCCATCCGTGAAGTTGCACACGGAATGAATTGGGCCTTATATCCTTGAACAGAAGCACTGTAGTTTGTTATTTTTATTTTGAAGAAAGAACCAGGCCCAGAGTACTGGGTCCAGGCCTGAGGGAATAAATGCAATACAACAGAAGGTAAGAATAAGCAAGAACAAACCAAAGTCACAGCATTACGTTTGACAGTGAGGAAGACCATTAAAGTAATGCCTTCAAGTAAGCTCAGACATTTGCAGGAAAGTTACATGGACTCTATGTCACATGGTCATTTGGTAAAAAACAGAGTATTATAGGATTGAGCATTTTACCCTCATTATAGGCTCTAAAATCAACAATAGCTTCAACTGTATTCAATCATACCTTCTGTGACTTTTACTCGTGTGGCCACAGTGAGCCCAAACGGTTTTCTTCTCAAGCAGTCACAACACCGATTTGATCATTTTAAAAAAACAAACTATCAATTTGTATGCGAGAAGTAGAATTGACACGTTAAAACAAAGAAGGAAATGCTTAGGAAAATCCCCTATTCGTTTATGAAATGTTACTGAGATAAAAGTACGAAAACAACAGAGAGTGTTTTCTTCGGTGCTATCTGCTAATAATGAGAGAAGCTCTTACATACACATTTGTTAGTTCAGAGGGCGATCCTGCCCCCAGCCTGTGTCCAGAAACATGTGGATATTGATGTGATTGCTGAACTGAGTGCGAAAATAACTTTTAAAACCTACCACCTGTATCCCCAGAAGCCCGGACCTCTGTTTCAGATATTTAACAATAAAGTGAGGCTTGTCATTACTTTAGGAAGGTACTGAATTGGCATGGAGGCATACTACCTTGGAATGGAAGGTATCATTGAACAGCAATAATGCAATCGCATGTGTGCACATAGGTGTGGAAGTGGAAGATTGGCCACCTACAGACTATGTTAAGATCTTGACTGCTTGCCAGTATTATGAACAACTTGGCCATATCACTGTATCATCTGTCGACTTACACAAGGGTATTCAACTACATGTATTCTCACACTCCGCACCTGTAAGGAACCATCTAGGCAAAAGCCCAGTGACTCAAGAGATTGAAGTAAGGGCTTTTAATAAAGTGCTTCCAGATCTAAAGATAACTTTTGGAACTCATCACGGCCTAAGAAATAATCCACAGAGTCATTCCTTTCCTTTCCTCATGAGCTGGTAAAAGGAAATGTATTTTGCGGAAAAATTTTAACACCACGGTCAGAATCTGATTCCAAACCATGAATTACACACATTCCTGCATTATTGCACCAAGAGGTGTTGTAACAAGGCACATTTAATTTAATACCAGTCTTCAAGAACTCGATATAATGAGGGTGAAATGAATCAGAAAACTAAAGTCAATAACCTTCATAAGCAGTTCTTTTTCAGTTATTATCAACTTGTAAGATGATTATCGAAGACCATATCCAATTCCTTCCAAAATTCAATGTTTAGACGAGAAAAGGAAAGACAACTACAATTGCAACGGGAATTTACCCCAGGTGAGAGAGAAAACATTCAGTAGGACACAATGTCGAAATGGATAGGTCTGTCTAAACTAGCAAAGGGCCCTTTACAAACAGAAAGATAAGCACAGTTTTCTTGTGACTTGATAGAAACAGGCTTACAGTGTGCTGCATTATTGGATCGTTAGCATGACGAACATGCCAATGAACAAAAGATTCAAGAGTCACACAGAATTTCGATGTGAATCTTTGTCTTTTGACTTGGCAGCAGGTGAAACAAAACTCATTGAAAATCATGTTTTTTTTCCCCTCACATAATGCTATAAATTCAATGTTTGGGATTAAATTTAGTATCATTCAGGCGTGTTGAGCAAATTTTGAATTAATACTTCCTTAAATTGGCTTGCTGATTTTAGAAAGTTAATTTTGGGGTGAGAGAAGCCAACACTATATCTCAGAGACACGAAGAATCAGGCACGGCAAAACATTCTGATCAACTTGATTTTCTAGTGATTCTGAAGATCCCGTCAGTAGAGTCTCTCCCGCCATCGTGCGACACTGTGGGCCTCAGTGATAGTCCCTGTCTGATCACATTAGCTGAAGTTATTAAGCCACAGGATAAGGCATAAAGGCCTGAAGGTATTATTAGTAATTTGCAACATAATGAATAATTATTCAATATTTGAACAAACGCAAGGAGGGTCAGACTGAAATGGATCATTCCATTCTAAGACCGTCCACTGGCCAATCGTGAGTGATATTTCCTTTGCTAAGCAGAACAAATATAGCCACTGAGTTCCATGATTCCTCATCCCTTTTTTCCTGTTTTTAAAGTTTATTTATTTTGAGAGAGAGAGGAAGAGAGAACAATAGCAGGGGAGGGGCAGAGAGAGAGGGAGGGACAGAATCCCAAGCAGGCTCCCCACTCTGCGCTGAGCCTGACACAGGGCTTGATCCCACGACTGTGAAATCATGACCACGACTGAGATCGTGACCTGAGCTGAAATCAACAGTCGGAGGATGCTTAACCAACTGAGCCACCCAGGCGCCAACCCCCTCATTTCTTTTAAAGATCAGGAGGGAAACTTTAATTCTATGTGGCCATGAAGCTCTGCTTTTCAAAAACTGTTGTCCACCTCTGCTCTGAATTGGTCATGGCTGGTGGCTCTACAGCCATGCCACATGCTAGGCTTTGAATGTGGAATGTAGTACGAGAGCCTTTCGAAACTGGGGCAGAGGCAGAATGAGAAAGTGAACACATTTTAAGTTAGCCTCACCTTTATATTCAATAAATTGCCAAAAGACCTTACATGCAAATAAAATCAAAGCTCTGGGAAGAAGGGGGAGGAGAGACTCATCGGCATCCATGCCTAGTGCCTTACAAAGAGGGTCACAAACACTTTGAACTTAATGAGTATCCTCCCAGGGGGAGCCAAAACTCATGTTCAATAAGGGTTTTCAGTTACAAGACAAATACGTATCAGCAGTGCTCTGGACCTCAGAATTAGATAAAAAGGTAGCAATTCTTCGCTTTCTGAGCCCCTAGGATGCTCAGGCATGTGTCAGCCACATGTGGGGCTTTCTTCAGACAGCATGGTAATCAGCTGATTTCTCTGGAAGGTTCCATCACCAGGGCCCAGAGACCCATTTCCATGAAAATTTTCCTACACTCTGACCCCCTATCAAGTCACAAGGATCAAACCATGCATGGAACACACAGGTCATGGGGACGCCTGAATTCTGGTCAAGGATATAAGGGTTAGAATCGATGAAATTGTAAGAGGATCAAGAAAACCTACTGGAAGCATGATCAACCCAAGGCCGCCACCACTGCTTTTTTTTGCCCTTGGCTTTCTGTTTGTCTGCTTCTCCTAAAATAAAATATGTCCAAATATTAATTCTTATGAAGTGAGAAAACAAATTTTGAAAACCACGCTTTAACAACTCAAATGTCAAAATCTAGGTAAGTTGCAAAAGTACATCAGACGTCAGGGAAAGAAACTATATCAAATCTGAAATGTTTACACGCATGAGCAGTCGATTTCACAAGGCTATTAAATACTAAGTGTTCTATGAACATTATTATGCCACATTTTTGCTTTCTTTTTAGTAATAGAGTGCATATAAAGAAATATAAAGAAGAAGGTTAGCTCTCAAAAAGGCATCGCACATTGAATTTTCCGGTGAATTAACAGAAAAGAAGCATCACCTAAACTTTATAAAATAATATAGTGGCAGATAATTTGTGAAGATGCATATATTCCAATAACCAGGAGTTTCCTTGTGATTATTTTCATGCATGGTTGGAAAAATAAAAATTTATTGGTTATTAAATAGGTGCTATATATTAGAAAACACCGTGTATTATTTTGCCATTCCCCTTCAAATAGAAAAGCATGCAAACTTCTATTAGAAGACCTTTTAAACTTAATTGGATATAGTAAATCTGCAGATATACTACAGATATAATAATGTATATTTCATTTTAGACTTCATTGGAACAGACAATAATTGAAAGATACTTAACTACCATTATTCAGATACCACATAAAATATGCATACATATTTCATTTTTGTATAACATTTATAGAAATCAAAGACAACAATAGACTGTGTACCTAAAATATCTAAAATATTTTCCCTAAAGGAATAAATTAAGCAAATTCATTCTCATTTTCTTCAGAAACACATCTCTGTGAGACAGAAGCTAGGCTATGTGTTGATTAAAGTCATTGTGCTGAAGAAGAGATACTCATAAAGTCACGGAGTCATTACATATGTACTTTGTGAAATAAATACATGTATCCCACTCACAATCAGAAGGTAACACTTGCTGAGTTAAAAAAAAAAATACAAACATGCATAATACCGGCAGAGTAAAAGTAATGTTATTTTACAGCCCTAGCCCTTATCATGCTATTATTCAATGCCAAGCTACTTGAACAAGAGGGAAACGTCTCGACATACTTTCGTCATCCTCTTCAGAGAGTTTTTGGATGTCTTGGCCTTCCCCTGATTCCTGGGTCAAGCTCAGCATCCTCTCCTTACCCTTTTTGTACTTCTGTTGCCTGGCTTTGATGCGATCCATCCTATAAGATAAAGTAGCAGCAGCAATGCCAAGAACACACCCACAGTTACCACATGATCAGTTTGGGTTTCCACTTGTATGTATGTGGGTAAAATCACAAAGTGGTCAATATTTGGGACTTTTGAATGGTTTTTTTTTTTTTTATTGGCAACAAGCATCTTCTTGGGGGACAATATATACATGTCTACACACACATATATGTGTATATGTATGTATACATATATGTATGTATATATATGTGTCTCCCCACATCTCCCTGTTATTTTGCTCTACACAGATGCTGGTCTTAATAATATGATCACAATTATGCTAAAGTTTGGTACACAGTACTTTATGTCCACTTACACCTTGTACCAAAGGCATTTTGAACACACTAGATGATGAAATGGAAGTCCTTTATTCTTCCAGATTTTGCAATTTTTAAAAATTGATACCCGTGTATCTCACATAGTTGTGAAAATCAAATGAAAAGGTATGTAAGTGTGAGGACTATTTTGTAAAAAGCATGTTGCTCTTCAGACGCTCTTAAGTATTCTATCAGACCACGTGACTCTTCTCTATCTCAAACCTAATCTCCTATTGGTTCTGGAAAAATGTATTATTGCATCTTTAATTACTGAGTTAGAGCCTTTTATTTTGTCTGCTTAATTGGGAAGTCCAACTATTCAGAAACTGCAGTGCTGAACTCTGTTTCCCAGACCTGTCCTCCTGCGGTGTTTCAGTTCTTAAGTTTCTTAAAATTCTGGATACGTTGCTCAAGTTTTTAAGCTGGTTTCTGCTTCCTGCAACTTATACAGCACTTTTAGCTTCTCTTTGGCAATGATCATTACCTACATTCTTTTATATTCTGACTTTCTGTCACTTAAGAGGATGCATTCTTAAAGCAAATGGAAAAATTCAGTAAAGTGAATGATAGTAACAGGTGTCCCCTATGGGTAATTAGGAACTCATTCTACATGTGGGTCCAAATTTATTATTTCTCTGACCTGATGACTAGAGACCACAGTGGCAACAGTTATACCATAACTGTTTATATGACACTTTATGTAACTCATATCGTCAATTGTGGAATAAGCCAGGCAATGGGATGGTGTAATTTATGCTAGCAAACATTTTTGCATGGGGAAAGGAGCTGGGAAATGAGGTCATAAGGGAATTAAGTAGTCTCAGCAAACTTGGGGGATTTTCCTGGTGGGCTGATGGAGTCTCCACTTTCCTGGAGAAAGTGGCTAGGTTTTGAATTCCGTGGCCATCAGCTCTTAAACCTGCCCCCCAAATGAAGAGCTACTAATCCTCGGAAGTGACATTTACTGCTGAAAATTTCACTCCAAGAAAATTCTTTTCAAGGGCTCATTTAAAAATTAGCTAATTAATTTTAAAAAGAAATTCTCAAAGCTCTTGAGTGGAGTCAGTCCCTTACTCGACTTCCCCAGAACGCTGCGGCAGAAAACAAGCTCTTGAAGTGAACACAGGGAAACGGGGGTTGTATTTCTAGTACTGCCTCTAGTTTGTTGGGGATTTTAAGTCATCTAATGTCATGGGGCAACAGTTTCTTCCCAAAGAGACTGTATCATACTATCTTTAGAGATCCTTCCAAAGCTAGGACTCTGTATTTATTCCTTTAATCCACAGATATAATGAACATTTGCTCCACCTCAATGGTACTGGCAAAGGCCCTGTCTCATTCATGAACTCTTCATCTTTATAAAAACCCAGATATGATTGTGAGCCCTAATTTCAACAGGAAGTTGAAATTCAGAGAATCTGAACGATGTGCTCATGGCGCCAGAGTAAGCAGCTGAACCAAGACTTGACATCGGTCTTATCCAACATGGCTCCCCTTTCTACCACGCTGCAGCCATCTTTCTTTTAAATTACTTCCATTTTCAGTCCAGTGAGCATAAGCTACTGCCATGACACAGAGCAAATACCAAGAAGTTGTAAAAGTTAACACAAATGGGTTTTTCAGGGGATTAAGGGTACCTGGGAGTGGAGAGCCAGCCCAACAGGATCAGGCAAACCAAAATTAAAAGGAAAGGAGAAGAGTGAAATAAAGGCTCCTTACTGCCTCTTCAGTTGATCCATTGATTTTTTCTCTTCCTCAATTCTTGCCTTTACGGCCTTTACAATTGTGGCCTGGAAAAGTTCAGCCCCTCTAGAGAAAAATCAGAAATAGAGAAAAAAATCAGTATTTCTATCCTTTTTACTTACCTTCCCCTGAAAATGATTATGAGGATTAGAAAACATTTCTTTTTAGGTCATTAACTGGATTCTTCTGGCTGGCAGTGGGAGTCTCAAGAGCCCGTGTAGAGGACCCTTCCCAGTAGATGAACATGGCACAGCCACCCGCGGGAGGGAGTGGGCCTGCTCACAACCACAGAAGGTCAGTAAAACAAAACAAAACAAAACAAAACAAAAAAATGGTTTGTGTTTTTCAAGACATTGAAAAGAATGCATCCCTTCAAACCTGTCCCACTGAACCTCGTATCTTAGTGAAGCATTACTCACCTGACCTTATTATATATAGTTGCCCCATGAGGGACCATTTGCAAGGAGGAGTGAGTTCAGATTACTTTCCTACTCAATGAGCAGAAGCAGGTATGGAGTGAATTGGGCTAAGGAAATAGGCGAAGCTGGAGTTTAAGCTCCATCACGGGCACGTTCTGTCTCCTGCCTCTTTGCCTCTCTGCTTCCCTCCTTCCAATCCCTCTGCCTGTTCTCACTTTTCAAGCCAACTTTGGGTCCTCCTAGATCTATTTCATCAACCTCTCTTAATATCTTCAACTTTGGTTCCACTGTCATCTGATCATATCCGCTTGGTAAATCCCAAGTCAGCAGGAACCCAGTGGTGTGCCAGCCCTGTGCTGGGGCTGTGGTCAGAGGTGCAGGACAGGCGTGACCAGGCACGTTATCTGCTGACTCCTCATGCACCCTCGGAATTCTTCCCTACAGCAGCTATTTAAAACCCCTTCTACTTTTCTCAAATCTAGACTTCTGTCAAGGGCTCTTCACTCCTTGTTTCCTACTTCCCGAGAGAACGTAAGTCATGAGGCAATAGTTTGCTCAGCTGCCTCCCACCTAGCCTGCGGAAACTCTTTCCTGCAGTGACAGTGGGAAAGGTGACACTGTCGCCTACGGTCTGCCTGTGCACAAGTCCCTTCCCATCCCTGCAGCCAGAGTGGCTCCATCCTTCCCTTATTGCTCCGTTTCTGCATTCTCAGCCTTCTCACTGCCACTGAGTACTCCTCACAAGCATGCCAACATGCTTACATCCTGCTAATCTTAGCAAATAAAAACCCGTGCACACTCATAGTCTTCTATGTCCATGCATGAATATCTCCCAGTCACTGTCCCTAAGCCTTTCCCTTCAACCTCAGCTCTCCCATGTTTGGCTCTGGTGCCCAGGTGTTGAGGTCACCAATTTCCGTGTTCAATTTTCAGTCTTGTGTTTGTACATTCTGTCTGCTGAACATCTGTTTTGAAACAGCCTTTCTCGGGCTCCAAGGGCACCATGCTCTCTTAGCTTCCTTTTCTCCTTTCTGGATCAGAGTTGCTGGTCTTCTCTGCCCATCTCTTAAGTGTGGATGCTCCCCAGGGCCCTCTTCTCATTCACATTCCCTCCAACCACTCACCTGCTCTAATCCCATATGGGTCATGAGGCCCCTCGAGTCTACTCCCACCTCCATACCTGTCCTCCCACTGGACTTGCCGGACTTGCCAACGGGTTTGGTTTTACAAGTTCACCAACCCAACAACTCAGGTCTGTGGTCAGTGTTCTCCCAAGTCTAGAGCTTCTTGGCATCTCTACATTTGGGAATGGTATCACCATTTGCTTCAACCAGAACCCTGGGCATATCATCCTCTACCCTCTCCTTTCCAGCTGCATCTCCCTTCCTTCCAATTTTCCAGTTGTGCCGATTTTACTCTTAAATATCTTCCTAGTTTATCCCATCCTGGTCTGAGACATTGTCTCTCTTCTGGATCAGCAGAGAAGCCACCTAACCGCTCCCTTTGCCCATGGTCCTGAGTACACGCCACAAGCAGAGTGAGCTCCTAAAACATCATTAAGGCCACACCATTCCTTTGCTTCTTATTATCTGTGGTATTACTTTTAAAGTCATAAACATGGTTTCTCAGGCCCCTGATAATCGGACGTCTCCCTATCTCTCCAGCTTATTTGTCATCATTATCTTCACCTTCAAATTTCTGTTTTTCAACCATGCTGAGCTTCTCAGGGTTTCTTCATGAAAACTTCCCCTGGTAACTTCACTTGGGCTGTGTCCCCGGCCTTCCTCCTCTACCTCCTGTTCATCCCTCAGGCTGCCGAGGTTCCTGCCATTTGCAGGTGTTTATGTACCCTTGATATAATCCCCACGGCTTCTCTCCTACCATCACACTAGTCACATGTCATTGTGACTGTCTGTTGATATGTCCTTCTGCCCACAAGGCTATAAGCTCTGTGAGGGGAAGGCCAACCATCTGCCTCCTTGTAACACAGTAGGCTGTGGACAAATCAATAAATGAATGAATGTCTTTTCTTTGGAAATTCCATTGTGAATTCAACGTTTGTTAAGACATGGCTCTTCTTGAACAAGCACGAGCTGTACTCTGAACCAAAGCCATAAGTTTCTATAACATGAGGAATATGGCTTTCTAAATAACTGTGATAACTTTGAGGGAAAAATACCAGCTTACTATTATGATCTGGATGTCTAAGGACCAAATGTTTAGGAAAAGCCAAAAAAAAAAAAAAAAAAGACGTATTTATCAGCACAAATACCAGTTGCTCTACAAGTAAATAAAATTTCTATTAGGATAAAATATCTTGGATGAGCCCCCCAAAAGAAAAAGAAACAAAAAGAAATAAAAAAGAACAAGACATTGTGCTCTAATGAAACTGATATGCTGGGTGTTAGAAAAACAATTACAATGGTAAATTCTAGGGCCAATATTGTGCAGAAAATGAAGTCCCTGTTCATGCACATAGTGAGGGCCCATGGTGGCACAAAGCTCCTCAGAGTAAATGTAGGTCCCCTACTGGAAATTCTTTCTACTGGGCTCCAAGTTAGTGAACAAAGGCCAGGAACTTCTTCCCTATAAATGGCTTCTGAAATAAACATTTTGTTTATCCTGGCAGAGGGAAGGAATAGTCTCTAAGAGCACTGGTGGTATAAACAGAAGTGTGTTAATCTAAAACACAAATCAAAATGATAGATTCTGGAAATTCCATATGAGACAAGCTGATGATTATCAGATTATTTAGCACCATGGGTCTGATGGAATCAGCAAGGCTGGTGTCACTGACATGGGCAGAGCTGTCTAGGCATTGCCTTTAATACCTAACTTTCTTCCCGGTCTTTCCCCTTAAAGCTACAAGATTGGGGCAAAAACTGGACGAAGGGTGGAATCTAGGAAGAAGAAGGTAGTGTGGCCCGGTGACCTCTTGTTAAAAGAGAAAATCAGGTTGTTGGGGAAAAGAGGTTGAAGGGAAGGAAGAGATAAGAAAAGATGGATAGGAAGGTTTAGAATGAGCTTCAGTATCTATCACACTCCTTTTCAACCTAAATCTGAAAAATAATACGTAAGTGTGCTTTTCTCCATTTTTAGGACAGAGCCAGAGAGGGGGAATGTGGACTAGTCTCTATAGAGATCAACATGGTCTGTGTTACTGCTCTTCCTGAGGCCAAAATGAGCGATGTCCAGTGAGGTGGTCTGTGCCCAGAGGGCTCTAGATGACCAGTCTGTCTTTGACCTCTCGTAGCATCCCAGATCTTTGTAAGGGTGACTTGGTACCAAAGACTTTCTTGTTACTCTTCTAGTTTAGGTTTTCAAGGCCTTGTGCCAAACCCTTCTTGGATTTGTTTCTCCAGAAGGGGTTTCTTAACTTATTGCAGGTTCTACAGGCAAGCTCAGACAAGAGCACAGTGCAATATTACTTCCAGACAGATACTTAAAGAGAAACCACTTGATTTCATGGCCTGACCCACCTTGATGCCAGGATCTGTGAAGCTTTTATATCAGCCACAACATGTAGGAAATAGTAACTCATGAAAACTCTTCTCTGCAGTAAGAGGAAGGCAAAACATATACTGTCCCAAATAATTCCTGCTTCACCACTGGGGAGTTTACATGAGGAATCATCATCAGCTGGGGTCAAAAAGTAGAAAAAAAAAACAAATTAAAATTAGCATCCATTTTCATTGTTATTTTATAATATCTGTGGCATAATCAGGCTTGGGAAATCCCACAGGCCTCAGAACAATATTCTGATGCATGGACTCACTTATGGATGGATTTATTTACAAGCAAAGATACACATTTCAACTCCAATGTCAACACTGATTTGTAAGACTGACCACAAGTAACAGTGTAAGGCACAGACAGGACTCTTCACCAAGGGTGCCTCCTCAGGACTTCTCTCTCTGGGAGAGAGAGGTTTCTTTCTCCCTGAACAAGGGCCATGGAGAAATAATGTCTCTATGTCCCAATGCCAGAGGCAATGCTCTGATATGAACAAATAAACAAACAGAAAACAAAACAAAAAGCTCTGGCTATTCTGAGAATGGTAATCCGAGTATAACCAGAAGAGCAGTTAACACAGTATGGTCTGTTAGAAAAAGAGGTTATCAACAGATATCTTATCCTAAATCAAAACAAATTCCCAGTTGCTCTTCATCCTGGGCAAAGGGTAGCCTGGATTGGAAGCCACGGTGGAGAGAGTGCCATGGTCAATTAGCCCCCATTTCGGGCACCATGGAGGACCAAGTGTGGTTTTGTCCTGGGTTCTGGTACAAGAGGCAGAGGATGGGAATGGAAACTTCTGCCTCTGCCCTGGGAGTCTAACTGCAGAAACCGTGGAGGTTCTTCTAGTTGCCTTCCTGAGTTTGAGGTTCCCTGAGCTTCCTGAGGAGAGAAAAATCTGGAAGTCAGAGGTACTCTGACTACCCAAGAATCTAGCTGCAAACACCACAGGTCTATGGACTTCTGTAACCCTTCCTAATGTAACTCAAAGAAGTTTGGGGAATTATTACAGGCCACATACAATCCCCAGACGTGCCAGGTCTTGTACGCTTCCAGAACATGACTAAACATGTCTAGAATAGGGGCACTTCATGGTATGGACAATAGAGTCATAATGTACTACAGTCCTATAGCCTCCATCTAGAAAGGGAATTGACCTCTTTTTTTCTGTTTTGTTTTGTTTTTTCATTTTATTTACTTTATTTAAAATAAGTTTTTTTTAGTGTTTGTTTATTTTTGAGAGAGAGAGAGAGAGAGAGAGAGAGAGACAGAGAATGTGTACGCATGTGCATGCAAGTTGGAGAGGGGCAGAGAGAGAGGGAGACCCAGGATCTGAAGTAGGCTACAGGCTCTGGGCTGTCAGCACAGAGCCTAACCTGAGGCTCAAAGTCATGAACCATGAGATCATGACCTGAGCTGAAGTTGGACACTTAACCAACTCAGCCACCCAGGCGCCCCTCATTTTATTTATTTTAGAGAGAGAGAGAGAGAGAGAGAGAGAGAGATAACACAAGTGGTGAGAGAGGCAGAAGGAGAGAAAGAATCTTAAGTACGTAGGGCTCAATACTACAACCCTGGGATCATGACCTGAGCCAAAATCAAGAGTTGAAAGCTCAGTGGAGCCACCCAGGTGCCCCTTTGGCCCGATTTTAACATTAGAACAATACAACTGTTCTTCCTTCCCTGCCCTCCCACTTCCAAATTTGCTTTTCATACTTACGCATTTTATAGCCTTTGACTGTACAGGCCAGGCTGAACGCTTGGATCAACCAGCAACTATTTTGAACCAATTTTTCAATGTATCCACACGCTCCTATCTGAAAAACAAATGGGAGTGGCAAACTGTGAAACCCTGCACCCAGAAAAAGAGGTTGGTGTCTTGTGATCTCCGTAAGTGCAAGAATTCATGAAGTCTCTATGCTAACGATTCCAGAGGTAACCTGTAGTACATAAATTTCAGTCACCATGGGGCAATGCATTTGATGCTTTAGAAGTACCATAGTTGCCTGGGGGAAGATAAATCCCATGAGTAAAGGAAGAGTCTTTAGTGTGATGATTTTAGCACTTAGAAACCTCTGTCTTTTCACAGAGAAAATCTTGGACTATTGCAGGAACAAGATGAACTCTGTGATACCAAATGGGTGAGCGATGACCCCCAAGACTTTGATTTTGGTACAGTCACTTTCCCACAAGATCGGACAAATTATACCTATGCTGTTTGCCAGAAGATCATCACAAACATCAGCTGGATGGTTCAGTTCTTAGAATAGGAAAAGAGTATGTATTCTGAGCCTTTTTTGGCCAATTCTCTGGGAAAAGGATTATTCTTTGTTGATTGGCATGTAGTTGTCTTATAACAATGATGCATGTTAAGTTCACATCTTGAGGGGGAAGGAGTTTAAACAAACAATCATTGCCAGCCAAAACATAAAGGTGATGAATGAATTGTGTGTATTTCCTGGGGATATGTGAGGTAGGAAAATGTCATTAGAATTTGCTTCCAAACTGGCAGTTACCCAGCTTGAGTTGCCCTGCCCATTGGAACACGCTTTCCATGTGACGATACCTGTCCTCCATGGTCATGCTTTCATTTGGGTTCTGTAGGTTGGGAATCTCTTCCTCCCTTTGCCTCCCTGGACACCCTTGATTCTGGTTTTCAAGTCTCTGACAGGTTCAAATGGCATCGCGTCTGGAAAGTCAGCTCCCAACTTACTTAAGCAAGGTGTGAGTCACTCCTTTTTTTTGTTCTGGTTTTCCGAAGATGTTGTGATAATTAGCATTAACAGACCAAATTATAATAACTAATAAGTAGGTTTGTTTTCCCTTTTAGAGTGTGAGTTCATTAGGGTAAAACTTGAAGGCAATACTGTACCTAGTTCTTCAAGAGAAAAGTAATGTCTAGCAAAGAACAAGTCTTCAATGTAGGTTTACAGAATGAATGAATGAATGAATGGACTTTGTAGCTACACCATTTTCAGGACTGGTTGTAGGAATTGGCCTCTGGCAACAGATCCCTCACCATCACACTGGCTATTAAATAAAATGTTATTCTGTAGTCCTGTCTCGTACCCTCTCCAAGAGCTTTCAATACTACCCCAAACGTAAATAAAGATCAGTGGGGTAAAATTGCTGCATAAAAGTCACTTTTACTATCAACTGGTCTTAGACAAAATTTCGGTGGTCTTAGACAAAGTAAATGACTTGAATACATATTCATGGCAACCTACACTTGGCTTTCCAAGACCTCTAAACACAGCAGTACATCTGTCAAAAAAAATTTAAATGCCTTCATAGACTTGCCCGGCGAGCTCATCTTTAAGTAGCCAGGAAGGTGAGAAGCAGGAAATTCTCATATCACGTCTCCTCTAATGCACTATCACTACAAGAGAGTAGTGGACACAAGGATTCGCTTTGACTTAGGCCAGCTAGAGATGTATTAACTCGTTCAGCTCGTGCAAGGTTGCCGTTTAATTTCGTGAAACAAGTAAGTAACTTAAAAGCTGTCCTGTGAGCCAAAATATTTGATGCAATTCTAGGATTACTAGCGGGCAGTCTAAGTTACCTACCAGGCCAAGGGACAAGTTGTACCCTGAAACATGGATATTTAATAGCAGAGCAGCTAAATTTTGCAGAGGAAGGACATCTGTTTTGCCTCAACCCTCTACTGGCTTAGCTGAGCCCTAATCAGGACCCTTCTGCCCAGAGGTAACCACAAAGTTGCATTCTCCTGTGTGTTTACATCTCATGGGTACATGAAATGTGCATTTAATAGCCCATTCTGCCTCATTTGCCACCCTACAGTGTTACAGAGAACTACGCTCATTTTATTTTGTACTTCCATAATGCTTTCTAGGCAAGCCAACGTGATATGCCTTTGGAAGAGATTCAGTGACTAATTCAGCTCATGAAAGAGGCATTTTGTAGCACAAAGTGTGAATGGTGATAAATTATCCCTCAGAAGAAAGGGGATTTTAACTGAAAAGTACATTTTAGGATGCAAATACACATCCTCTTGTCATGTGACCTTGAGATGCTGACCTTGCAGCATCTCATTTGGGGCTTTTAAGAGAGCAGGGTGACTGGCAATTGGGCTTTTAATAACCACTGAATGGATTGTTTACTCTTGTGCTGAAACCACAAATGTGTTATACAGTGGGAGGCACTTACTGATAATATGTTTTTCATCGTAATCACAAAAACGTTGTATGCAATCAGCCAGTCCCAATAGCGCAGGATGCTCCTGATGGGTTTCAGCAGCAAATCACCCCCAAAGAGCAGGAAATAGAAGCAGGCCACCAAGTAACCCATGCAAAAGATGCTGATCCTGGTTGTCCCCGTGATGAAGATGATTGTGAGGACAAACCAGAAGAGGTAGCTGAAGATGATCACTTTGGACATGTCTAAGTACGATCTGGAAAACAAAACCGAACCATCAAAGGGCAACGATACAAACACACAAAAAAACTAAGTCGAGAGATTCTGCTTTAATGAGGGTAGGAGTTCATATTACTCATTTGACTCTCTTGTAAGCAAGGCAGGCCGTGGGCTCAGTATTCATCTTTCATTCAACACTGCCAGGTCTGTAGGAGATTCTTGCCCAGTTAGTAAGAGACGAAGAGGTAAGCTGCGCAAATACTTGTTAGTATCTTATTTGGGCCAAATTTCCCACAAACAGCAGGATTTTCCGCCTATTACTGGAGTACTCAAAATTCCTCCCTATCTTCCTGTGGGAGGCATGAAAAATTAATTATATGTTAGAAGAAATTCGAAGATACAGATGCCTTCTGAAGCAAGAGAACAGGGAAGAATGGATTCACTTTCAATGAACTAGACATTAATAGATAAAACGAATCCGTGTTCTACCCGAAGGTCTTACTGGAGATGGAAGTCTGTCCCTGCAGATGAGTAGTAATTCTCACAAAGCATACACGGTCAGGGTGAGGCTTGTAGGCTCTGTCCAACACTGTGTCTTTGGATGGCATCAAGATTCCTTTTTGGGGAGTAATTTTCCTTGTGACCTTCCTGATGAAAGGTGAGGCAGCCTGTAGGTCACTCACTGTGCAATAAATGGCAGCTGCTGGGAGCTTCGGAGCATGGGTCACTGACAGCTGAGGGAAGTGGTACCCACAGGCCAAGACCCATCTGTTTGTTTAATTAGAGCTTCTTTAACTTGAATGTTTTGCTTTAGCTATTTCTCTTCCCAGGTAAGGGCAAATGCATAGTAGAACCAATTGTAGGTCAGTTATTTGATGAATGAGCTGTGATTTTGTAAGAGTTAACAAGTAATTTCTTGATAAAATCTGGACTTCACTACTCAGCATCATTAGAGAACATCGTTCCTAAAAGTACACTGTCACATAAGCAACCTTTTGAACTTAACCCTTTGGGGACTAAAACACTCAATTCTTTAAAATTGTTTCCTGAAATGTTCATCTCAGATCTATTTCACTCTTCTTTACCTTCCTCCCCAAAGGAGAATGAATAACATGTAAGTATATGTCAGGATCCCGGAAGCACTGCAGGTGAAATTAATGATTCAGACGAGGGGTAACATGGGAAGGCCCACAGGGCCTTCTGGTGTGTGTGTGTACGTGTGTGCGCTCTGGAGTCAGCAGAATCAGCCTGCTGGTATTCTGGGTGTGAGCGTGTGTGTGTACAGAAACGTGTGTGGTAGTGCACCATGTGCTTTCCATGGATTTCCCTTCCTTGCCTGCAGTTGCTTCTCATTCCTGCTCCAGGGGTCCTGGCCTCCACTCCTCAGCACTTCACCTGCTTTAGTCTCAGGTATCATTAAGACCAAGCTTGTGAGGGCCATATGGAAAAGTCTAGTCAAGGTGCCCTGAAGAGGAGCCTCATGGGCCCCGGAGCACATGAATGAGCCATGGTGGCATGTCATGAGGTTAAGAGGCTCCTTTCCAGAGCGGCCGAGCACGTGCCCACAGAGAGGGTGTGTGGGACTCCACGGTGCCCCCGACCGCCAAGTGCTTGCTAGCTTCCAGCTCGTGACTGTGCTTTGTGGTGGGTCACTCCCTGACGCGTACTTGTCCGGCAGCCTTAATTGGGAAACAAAACTACAAGCTTGAAGTAATTCCATCTTGAAAAGATATCACTTTAAAAATCAGTGGTGCACAAGCATTATCTTGTTGACGTTTTAGGCTTTTCATAAGTGCAATGTAGAGTTGAATACATGTCTTTTTCCCTTTAAAATAGGGAATAAGATGAGCTGCACTGATTTTTTTTTCCCCTTAGTATCACAGAGAAGAGGTAGAAAGTGGAAGTCCTAGCTTATATTCGTGTTTAGTATGATACATTATTCCTAGAAGGAATCTATAGGTCTACATAGCTTATCATTTTATTTATTTATTTATTTATTTATTTATTTATGTGTGTATTTATTTATTTATATTTATTATTTTTTTTGAGAGAGAGAGAGCACGAGCTGGGGAGAGGCAGAGAGAGAGAGGGAGAGAGAGAATCCCAATCAGTGCAGAGCCCGACATGGGGCTTGAACTCACAAACCGTGAGATCATGACCTGAGCCATAATCAACAGTCAGATGCTTAACTGACTGAGCCACCCAGGTGCCCCTACATAGCTTATCATTTTAAAGCAAATTCACTTATTGGTTTGTTCAGTATACGCTGAGCTCTTAGGCCGCAGAAGGGCCTCAGCTCCCAGGTACTGGAGCTGGGTTGACTGGCTTCAGATCCTTGCTCAGATTCCTGATCCACAAAATGGCAATAACAGTATCTCATAGGTGGTCGTTAGGGTCAGATGGCTTCATCCATGTAAAGCACCTGGAACAGAGACTGGCACTCTGCAAGCACTCAGTTATCGCTGTTATTAACATTGCTATATGCATTATAGGCCAAAGACTATCGGTACAGATGGCGGGCAGGCATGTACATGAAAAGTAAGTTAGAAGTGGACTTTGCCCTAAGTTGCCTATATTTTAGACTGGGGGTGGAATAGGTTGAGATTCTTCAAATAACAATCCCATGCAAACACGATACTCTGGGAGTCAGAAGCTAGGGAGCAAATCTCAGGTGAGGAGAGGCACACTGGCTTGAACAAGACTGATTTCCACGTGGCACTGATGCACAGCCTCCCCGGGGCCTTGACAGCAGAACTGGAGGGTGGATGCTAGTTAGTGAGGATCGGCAAGTCCAAGGGCACACAGCTAGCGAGGAGGCATAGAACATCCCGCCAGCCTGTCAGATCCCCGACCACAGGGGTGGAGCTGGACTGTGAGAGTTGACTCTGGAGGCAGTGGGATGCCCGCCACAAAGTGGCATCAGGCGAAAAAAGCATGAGGTCTTGGGAACCCAGAGAACACAGAAGGAATGCATAGTGAGAAATTTCGTCAGGTTCAGACACACACTCTGCAGAGGGGACTATCAGGCTGCCCAGATCGGCTGCCACCAGACTGCAGAGGATGGTGGAGGACAGAGGAGGTGCTGCCGGGGGGAAGCCGCACACCCGAGGAGATGGCACATAAGGGGGGGTGCCAGCACAGGACACACTGTGGTTCCCATGGAGCCCACTGGCTATGGGGGGCCAGGAAGGGGAAGAAGGACAGGGGACAAAGATGAGGAACAGGGGATCAGGATGGACAAGGGATGAAGAGGAGTTGGAACAGAAGATAAAGATGGGGGACAGTGAATAAGCGCAGGGGGTCTCTGCTGGAGCACCAGGAAGCAGTATCATGGGCACCAGTCAGTTTGTGTGTGACGAAGCGGAGGGAAACAGAGGGGACGTGTGTGGGTCATGCCGAGGAAAGCGGAAGCAGAACTGTAATTCTGAGACCCAGTCTCCTGATCGCCAAACCCTCTGCATTTATAAGCTTGGCATGTACAGGTAGGTGCCCAGTTTCCCAAGAATGGGGAGAAGGGACCGTGAGCCGAGGTACGTCTTCCAAGTGAAACACACATGCAAAATGGCTTTCGACCCGCACAGCCACCCTCACCTGCAGTGAATGAAATCTGGCACGGGGTTGTGCTGGCTGAAGGAGGCCGCGTCGAGGTTCATGCAGATCTCCACGTTGTCCCCTGCCATGATCCGCACTGCAGCCTTGTTTTCATCCTCAAAGATCTGCCTTTGCAAGGAGGCGCACAGGAGCAGCATGAAGTCATCTGGCAGGACAGAGAGATCACTGAGTCACCTTCTCCTCATCCGGGTTTCCATGATATAGGAAACAGTCTCCACACGGCAGGAGTGGCTCCCCAGATCCCGAGTGAGTTGCATTCCCAAAGTTCCCAATGTGCAGTTCTCCTTGGATTCTCATCTTGGGGCCAAGTCCCACCTTGCCCACCATGGAAGATGCAAGAGGGGGGCACAGACACAGGGGAGCCTGGATTTTGTTTACACATTGGTGGGTATGAGTATCAGGTGATAATCACTAGTCTTAGGACTTGCTTATGGGATGATGTTTACTTGCATTTATCTCCCACCAGAATTTTGAGGAGGCTACTCGAGTACACTTCTCCATCTTTATCTTTTACTTATGGTAGAGGCAGTTACTTCCGGTTTTCTTCATCCTCTCTGGGATCCCCCATTGTACTTGTAACCAGACCCTTTCCGGAGTGGACACGGCAACGAAGGCAGGGAGCTCAGGTGAAGATCATGGCCAGTTACAGGCTGGCAGCCTCCAGCACTAGTGGCTTCGTCGTACTTTATGTTCAACCTGAGTGTGACTAGGCAGCACGGTCCCTCTGTAGGTGACCCTCTCATCTTAGGTGGGGCTGCTCCAACCTTGGGACCATCAGCCTGCCCTTGGAAGGGCCAGGGGCTACAGCCCGGCACCAGAGCAACTGCAGTTTGGGTAGCATCTTCCTGGCTTCTACCCTCTCAGTTTCAGCTTTCGTCTGTCTGTTCTAGTGGCCTGAAATAACCCACCTCACAAAATACAAGGCTTCCCTCTGCGGTCTGCCTGCTGGAAGGCGGAGGAGTGGTGGTGTGTGTGCGGGGGTGGGGGGTGGCGCTGGAGACTGGGTGTGTGTGGGGGGGCGGTAAAATCATGGAAGTGGATATGGTATTTCCAATGTTTATTTATTAATTTTGCAAATGTAATTGGGCAAGTAGAAGCCATTAAGGACCTGTGATATTAATGCATCAAGACAAGCTTTTACATGATCGCAAAGTGCAGTGGAAGAAGGGGGGGGGGCACTAATGCATAACACACGAAGAAGACTTCGCAAAGAGAAAACCAAACCCCAGTGCTCCGTGGCCCCGGGGCTGCAACACTTACAGACAAGAAACACGGGGTTGGGCCGCACGATGAAGTCTGGGAAGTACAGCCACTTTATAATGTTGTCGTTGAAGCTAGCACCCTTGAATCTCCACGGGTAATCTGCAGGGAGGGAAGTGGTAAAGAGCAAAATCAATACACTTCTTCACTGCCCTCGCCCCAACTGTCCACAACATAAGGGCTGATTACAAGAGCGGCGGGCTCCTGGGGAGAGCCCACTCACCCCTGCAAGGAGCCGGAGGGACGCCAATGCAGATGAAATACTGGAAGGTGATGATGCATGCCAGGAAGCAGCAGTACTTGGGCCAGATCTCAGCAATGGCCTTTCTTCTGCGCCGATACAAGACAGCGATTAGCCAGCAGGCGTGAATCATGGCATAGAAATCCATTCGCTGACCGATTACATTAACTGACATTAGGAAACAGGTCTGTATAAGGATGAAAAGAAGAAAAAAAAAACAAAACAAAACCAAGAAACAAAAAACAATCGGATTTACAGAGAAGGGGAGTGGTGTCACCTGTCAGCCCTGGGCAGGTGCCTCAGAGACCTGCATTCCTGAGGGTAGGTCTGTCTACACACGTTCACCAAGTCTTGCCTCTTGGGGTGTCTTTCAGCATGAAGACTGAAATAGCATATAAATTACTGCCAAGGGAAAGACTGACTACATCACTGTTAACAAGAGCCGCTTCACACTGTGAAGAGAATACAGCTATGATCTTTTCATGTTCCAAATGTGCTCCGTTAAGAGACAGGCACCTACTGCAACCCTTTCAGGTCAAAGCAGTTCATTTTGGCTCAAGTTAAACTTTCAGAAAGAATGCGCAGAACACAAAGAAGATTTGTAACACATTAAAGAAACCAGTTAAAATGACAAAGTGGTATTCATGCATCTGTAAGGCTACAGAGATCCAGAGGGGCCAAGTTCATGGCTCCAGAGTATGGAGCACTGGCCTTGGTCTTAGAAAACTTTCAGCCAGGCCAGCTTAACCCTTTAGGAGAATCTCTTTCTGCTGATCTGAAGAAGACAGTCATCACAGCATGGAGGTGTACAAGTAAGCTCCAGTGGCCAACTGACCAAAAACAGCGATTGGGACTTTCACAGAAAACAGAAAAAAATATATGTCAGCAAAGAAACTCACCTCCAGACCAAACTTGTAGAAGAAGTAATTTATGAAATATTTGGCACAATTAATAAGTCCATCATCTAGATGGAGTCTTGTAATGTCATGAAAGATGGTTTTAGACACAGGGGCCATGAGGTTGTTTCGACCTCGATAGTATTCCTGATGGCGGTAAATTGTAACCTCAAAGGCCAGAATGGCCAGCATCAGCAGATTATTCTACAAAGCAAGAAAACACAATTGTGCGAAGCCAAACGCTTGAGCTGGGTAATTTTAAACAATCCCCACAATATATTATTTCTTTTCCCATTCGTGGTGTCTAGAAGAACAATGCTTTATAAAATCCCCCCTCTATAAAAGCCTTGGGTTCAATGTTCATTTTCCCTATGGTACGGTAATGAGGTGGAGTTATGTGCATTCTGCCAATCAGGGTGATTCCCGTGATACTAGGATCTAGAAACTCTAGACAGAGGGCTGGTGATGCTCATACCTGTTTCTGGAAAAGTACACTACCCATAGGAAGATGCAGTGAGCGGTTGCCTGGGGAGGGTGGTCCACCTCGTTTGCAAGTAAAGGTGCAAAACAGTACAGGGCCATCTGGGAAACACACTAAAGCTGGAGCAGAAATCTTTTAACACCTCGGAAATCTGGCTAGAGAGAGCTGCACGCTGACAAGCATGCTCCTTATGACAAAGTAATCATAATCATACTGAAAGTCGTTAACATTTATGGAACCTTATGTGGCCAGACACTGTTCTGATTGCTCTTTTCAAATACCAGCTCCTTTTACCCTTATAATAGGTCTTGATGGTGGAGAGCATTTGTATTGCTGCACATGATGTCTGTCATATGAGAAGAGAAAGCTACACACAAAAACGGGATGCCTTGTACATTTAAAAATTCCAGGCATTGAGTATAAATGCTTTTTTTTTTTTAAAGTGTTTCTGTCAGTGTGTTAAGAAGACTGCTCAGATCATCCAATCAAACTAAAATAAGAACAGTCTAAAGTATATACTGCTTTCATTCTGTTTGTTAGGACTGGTTGCAAGTTTCTTTTCAAAGATATGTTGTTTAAAATTGTATTCCCTTTAAATATAATACATGTTTTTCATTAAACATTATAGAGACATAGAATTCAGACAGCAAAAATTACTCATAAATCTACAGCTGCTTCTCAGAAATAACCACTATATACAATTTGGTATATTTTACTCAATGTTTTTCTTTGCATCTAGAAGAGATCATATGATGCATATGGTGTATTGAAATTTGCTTTTTTTTTTAAAAAAAAGTTAATATATTTTGGACATCGTTCAACATCTCACAGTATCAGTCTACAATCTTTTAGTGGTTACATCATATTCCAGTGAATATTACATTTGTTATACTTTATTCAATCAATTTCAAACTACTTGATCAATTTGTTTGGTACAATGCAACACTGATGGTCATGTTTAGTCATTTGTTTTAAAGGTGACCCCAAATGTCACATAAAAAGGTTAGCTTCCTCTCAAATGTGATATCAGAGGTCTCAAGGCAGAGGATCTCAGGCATTAACTGTGCAGAGGCATAAGCAAAGCATGACGGAGGCCTTACCCTCAGGTAGACGAGCAGAGGGGAAGATTTCCTCAGGCCGACCCATTCTGTTGGGTCAATAGGAGTGCTGTAGAGTTGAGACTTGTTCAACTGGTGGATGGGTATATTCGTTTGGTTTTCATTTGGCTGAAAAGAAGAGAACATGGGGTTAAAAATTTCTCCTTCAGCTTCCAGCAAAGGGACCTGGTGGGGGCAGGGAGGGAAAGATCCACTTCAGGGGGAAGATCTTACTTAGCATGAGAAAAGAAGAAGGGTCAGAACATATCCAACATGGCTGAGGTGACTGAAAAGCCAGGCAGAATGTGCCTGGGGGTATGGGTTTCCCAATAACCGCCTAGCTTCCCTAAGCCCCAGTCAAGAAGATTCCCCTCTCTTTGAGGCTCACCAAGGAACAGTTAACAGAAAAGTTCTCAGGCTTAATGGTTTGCAGCTGGTACAACATTTTGCAGACGATGATCACACACGTCCAGACGGTGCAGACACTTGAAGCCAGACGGCGTAGCTTGGCGTATGGCAGAGCAAAAGCCCAAGAAATCAAAAATACAGAGTTGAACAGTGACACCTGAAAACATAAAAATCAGAAATGGGGACAAAAATACATAATAGGGCATAACATCCACACAATGTGGCAACTCGACTTATTCAGTTCTGCAGAGTTTGATGGAGTTCCCAGCACACACAGGGCATTGCCCTATGTGTGTATGTGTGGAGATATCTCATATGGCAGAAAGATACATAACCAGGATATGTTAATACAGTGTAGTATTGGCTCAACTACAGATGGGAACAGGCTTCTATGAGAATACCCAGAGGGGGTCCTTGGCCAATGTGGAACTTCCAGAACATTTCCCGGAAGAGATACTGCCTGAGCGAAGCCTTGAAAGATGCATAAAGCCAGCCAGGCCAAGAAAGATGAGAAGCACATTCCAGGTAAAGGATGTAGAAGAAAAGGAAGGAAAGCATGAGGTGGCATAGTAGGGACAGGTGATCACAAACAACTGGAAATTCTGGAGTTGAACACAGTGAGCTGCAGCAGCAAATGAGGCTCGAGATGCAGCTGGGTGCTGAACTTTTATGGACCTTTTTTAAACCATGCTCTGGCCTATGAACACCTTGTGCAGAAAATAGAGAGCCAAGGGGCGCCCGGGTGGCTCAGTCGGTTGGGCATCCGACTTCGGCTCAGGTCATGATAGTGCGGTTCGTGACTTCGAGCCCCGCATCCGGCTCTGCGCTGACAGCTCGGAGCCTGGAGCCTGCTTTGGATTCTGTGTCTCCTCCTCTCTCTGCCTCTCCCCTGCCCATGCTCTGTCTCTCTCTGTCTCTCAATAATAAATAAACGTTAAAAAAAAAAAAAAAAAAAAACCAAAAAGAAAATAGAGAGCGAAGACTTCCCAGGGAAAATCTTCAGGAAAGACTTTCATTTGTTGAAATAAGTATGACTGAAGAATGGAGGTACATCACCTTCAATGAGAGGTGAGGAGACCAGCTTACATGTGCTGCCAGGAAAGCATGACCAGAGCCCAAACTAGGGCAGTGGAGCAGAGACGGGGATGAGTCACAGATTTGAGATGGGTCGTAAAACTAGCTGGAGTTGTTGGCTGGTTGGCTTGGAGGTGGTGATGGGTGGGGTAAAGGAGGAGCCATAAGAATGCCTCCCAGGTTTCTGGCTTGGGAGCCAGAGCCTTGAGAAGATGACAGTGCCCTACTGAGATATGATCTTGTGGGGGGAGGGGGCAGGTGTAAAGAGGGAAGGCAGTGACTGCAGCTTGGGTGTAGACTCCATGTATGTTTATCAATCAGGTGATATGTCCACTCATTTCCAACTGTTCTCCATAGCCAATGGTTCGCTGAACAATATGGAAGCACAGCCATCTTACTCATCCATGGAAAACACTCATGTGATTAAAATAATGATTAAAATAATATCTTAATAATGGGGGGCCTGGGTGGCTCTGTCGGTTGAGCGTCCGACTTCGGCTCAGGTCATGATCTCACACTCCGTGAGTTCGAGCCCCGCATCGGGCTGTGTGCTGACAGCTCAGAGCCTGGAGCCCGCTTCAGATTCTGTGTTTCCCCTTCTCTCTGCCCCTCCCCTGCTCACGCTCGGTCTCTCTCTGTCTCAAAAATAAATAAAAACATTAAAGAAAAATTAAAAAAAAATAATATCTTAATATTGTTAAAGTAATGTCCTAAGAACATTCAATATTATCGGCATGAATTAATTAACATTAGCAGCATGTGCTCAATTGATAAAATTCAACAGGTACAAAGGGCTAAGCACACTATGGGCTATCAAAAACATGGATGCCTGTTTGGTCTATAAAACTAAAGAACAGGAAGTGTGGAGATTCCAGGACAGTATTTAATTCTGTAATTTGTTAGCTACTACTTTTCTACTTAATTATTTGTCACTGTCCAAGGCAAGGGACCTCTCTGGGAACTAAGGGCTGAAATATTAGGGTAGTAAGAACTGCCTTACAGAATTAATTGAGGAGGAAAGAAATATTGCCCTGTGAACTATACAACACTCACAAACACAACAAATGTTAACATTTTAACAAAATACTTTGATGGCTAAGTGACTCATCCTCAGTCATCGGCAAGTGTCATGTTAACTGGGATATTAAAAAACATCCTTTCCTCCTCAATTAATTCTGTAAGCCTAGTAAAGCTACTATGACATTAAGGCTCTTCATTATTCCTTTTATTATGTATTTAAGGCACCGGGTATAAAAACAGCACAATGAATTTACATACAACTCTTCATCTTTTGAGTGTTAGAGAAAGAGAAGAAAAGATCTATTTTATTAAGTCTTAATTAGGTTCAAAGTATCATATCCTGTGTGGCTCCCCGGCCTCAAGAAACATATGAGGCAGCGCAGAATAGAACTGCATAAAGGGCTCATGACAATATGGTGGAGGGGATATCTGCCTGGGCTGATGCTGGCTGTACAGGAGCACAGGGCTGAATGGCTAGTCAGGGATTAGGGAAGATTGCTCAAGGGCATTCAATCTAAACTGAGGCCAGAGGTACAAATAGGAGTTAGCCAGGCAGAGGAACTGTAGGGATGGGGCCTTCTGGAGAGAGCGAGCATGGAGTGGATGTCCTTGGTGCAGCAAGAAGCTCACTAGGAGAGGACTGTGATCAGGGTCCCTGTAGAAGGCTTTGGGATCCACCTAGGTAGGCTAGGGTGTTTGGGAAAGAAAATGGCGAAGCGCTCTAGGGCCAGATCATGGGGGTCCTGTATCTCATGTTTGTGAGGACAGGAGAGCTGGTGAAGGTTTTTGAGTTGAGGATTAACAGGATCATATTTATACACTGGTAAGAGGTTCTGGCTGCATGATGGAATACATACTGGCAGGAGAAGAGATTGGAACAGGGTTGGACATCTGGTAGAGTAATCTAATAGGGAACTGCTGTGGAGGTAGGGAACTCAGTTTTAGACATATTTAGTTGAAGGTGCTTTGGGGACATTCAGGGATAAGGTCATGTCCAGCTGTCACTTGGAGAAACGGGCCTGGAATTCAAAGAATGGACAGGATGAAGGCACAGATTTATAATTCTTGCACGTAGATAGCAAGTGAACCACAGGAGCTCATGAGACCACCCACAGGGGGTCTCGAATCAGAAAAGGGGGCTGCGGATGAAACCTAAGGAAGAGAGGGGTTGGTGGGAGGAGAAGGAGGCCACGAATGAGGCAGAAGGGAGGCCACAGAAGTGTGCTGTTTTGGAAGATGACAAAAGCGCTTCAAGGACAAGGAAATGATTGTCAATATCCAATGTCATAGAGAATCAGGAAAATGAGGACTGAACAGCATCTGTGAGGTGGGAAAACAGGGACTTGGAGAAGGACCATATTTTGTTCAATACAATCATGGTTGACAACGGTTTCATCCTTTCCCTGGTGGTAGGAATCTCGTGAAATGTCCTTTAAAAAGCAAAAAACAAAGACAAATACCTGGAACCCAACCAATATCTGATGAACCAGAATTTGTAGGGAAGGAGCTGGGTCATCCATGTACCTAACAAGTATCCAGGTGATTCTTATTATCAAGTAACTTGGGAAAGTAATTTTATGCCTCAAGCCTTCCTCACAAAACATTTTTCCACAAATTGCCATTTTCTCTGAATATAAACTTGTAAGGCTTGAGGCCACTGCCTTGAAAGAGGGGTCCCTGAAAACCGTGGTTCCCCAGCCGTGTGTTGGCCCAGCTGGCCTCCTCCCTCAGAGCACCTGCAGCTTCGGTGATCACTTTCACAGTGACACACCCCTGCATGACACCCTTCCCTTGCACTCACAGCCTCCTGGGGGCCCCTCTAATCTGGCCGTTAATGTGACTTTGGCTTCATTTGCCAGCCATGACCATCAGACTGCGAGAGAGACAAGAGATGTGTCTTTCATACTTTTGTGCCAACGTCTAGCACAGTATAAGCATTCAGCTTATTGTAATTTAATTTAAGTACATAACAAAGGCTAAATGAATGGTGAGTGAGAGTGAGAATCATAATGAAACATCAACTGACATCTGGGGACAATCTCAAGCTTTCAAGGTTTTATTTATTTCCTTCAGTCAGTAAACATTTATTGAGCTTCCACAATTGGCCAGCCTCCGGAGGAGCTGGTCAGGGTACTAAAATAAGGTGTGGCCCCTTCCTCAAAGAATAACCTGATCTCTCAGAGCTTTCTAGGAATGTAGTTGCACATACAAAAAGAAGACAATGTTATATATATTTAAAATCTAGGTCCTTCCTATGTGGTGTTGCTCTGGTAAGAGGAGGTGATGTAAAAGAAAGGCCTCTGTTGGGGCGCCTGGGTGGCTCAGTCAGTTAAGCGTCCATCTCTTGGTTTTGGCTCAGGTCACGATCTCCCCGTTCATGATTTCTAGTCCCGCGTCCCCGTGTCCGGCTGTGTACTGACAGCATAGAGCCTGCTTGGGATTCTCTCTCTCCTTTTGCTTTGCCCTTCTCCCTGCTCACTCTCTCTGTCTCTGTCTCTCAAAATAAATAAGTAAACTTAAAAAAATAAAATAAAAGAAAGGCCTCTGCAACAAATTCTTTCTCATGGCCTCTTCTTCCTCAGATGCCCATGATGATAACCTTGGAAAGGTTTAATGTTTGATTCCAAAATGACCTGAGAAATGACCCCGAAAGTTTGTGAAAACAAGTGGCCTTGCTGATGACCTTAGATAAGGATGAAGACTTCACTGGGGTTGTTGACTTTGTTCTCATTTTGCCATTTACTGATCAGCAATGTTTGAGAAAGAGTATCTTTTGTGCTAATCAAAATCAATAAGCTACAAATGGAAAATATATGTAGCAAATGTCATTGCTGATGGGCTTCTTTGGCTGAGGATAAGCCAAGCCTTCAAAGCAGAAGAGGCCCCTACAGGTATAAATCGGCACCTCAGAGGTGCACAACGTTGGGGGGTTGCTGTTCGCAGGTGAACACTGCCCCCGGAACTGTGCAACATGGTTCCCCTCCTGCCCATTCCCCCACCATGAGAATCCCCATACACTTGCCTCTGTTATAATCAGATAAGATTTAGACACATCATAGCCTGGATTGGCACACAGCTCCTTACAAGAGTCAATGGTTGTCTTTCTTCCCCAACTGTACTCAGTATAGAAAGACTTCAGTCAAAGCCACATGAGGCACCAAGTTAGAATGGATGGAAGTAAAAGATTCCAAAATGAAGTATTAGCCAGCTATGTAGACATTTCAAATCAAAATCGTTGATGGAAATCCGTTTAGAGGTCTTTAAGGCACTCTGAGAGGGTACAGATGGGTCAAGATGGTGAAGTTGACAGGACAGAGTGTGAAGAAATTTCTTTGTATGAGGTGCTTCTGTCAGTCCCCCCTTACGAGGTGATGGGGTGGGAAGGAAGGGATGCTACATTCTTCACCCAAACCCCAAGCGAGCAAGGAGCTCCAAGCAGCACGACGCAGAGACGCTGATGTGTGTACTCTGCGGTCTGGACACTGATGTCCAACTTCAGCCAGGAAATCCGGCTGCCAGGGATTTGGTGAGTAGGCACAGGAGTTGCCTCATGGGGACCCACATACACTAGCAGTGTGAGTGCTGCCTTTGGACCTGAATCGTGAGAGAGAGAGAGAAAGAGAGAGTGCCCAGAGCTGTTCTAAGTCCCGCTCAGGGACACTGGCCGCACGGGTGACGAGACTCCAATGGAAAGTGTCCGGAAGGAGAGGATGCTGGGAAACCAGGAGGTAGAAGAGCCCCATGAGAGACAGGGAAGATTTGATCCCCTCCAGCTCAGTGTGAGGCCGTCCTACGATAGCACACCACCATTCCTGCCTGACGCTGTGGTTCAGCCCGGGAGGTCACGTAACGGAAGTTAGTTCACTGGAAGTGGGGGTAAGGAGGAAGGCAGTGAGGGGAGGTATGTGTGAGAAAGAAAGAAGCCACTAGAAAAGGATTTGCTTCTACCTGGAAAGAGATCAGAGTTCAGGTGTTGGCAAGGATGTGGAGAAAGGGGAACCCTCTTGCACTGTTGGTGGGAATGCAAACTGGTGCAGCCATTGTGGACAATGGTATGGAAATTCCTCAAGAAGTTGAAAAGATACTACTCTAGGAGCCAGCAATTGCAGTACTAGGTATTTACCCAAAGAATACAAAAACACTAATTCAAAGGGATACATGGGCCACGGTGTTTATAACAGCATTATCTACAATAGCTTAATTATAGAAACAGGCCAAGTATCTATCCAATGACTGATGAATGGATACATATGTATATATGTACACACACACACACACACACACACACACACAATGGAATATTACTCAGCCATAAAAAAGTGAAATCTTGCTATTTGCAGTGACGTGGATGGAGCTGGAGAGTATTCTGCTAAGTGAAATAAGTCAGAGAAAGATGACTGCCATATGATTTTACCCATGTGTGGAGTTTAAGAAAACAAATGAGTAAAGGGGGAAAAAGGAGAAAGAGAGGCAAACCAAGAAACACACTCTTAACTATGGAGAACAGACTGATGGTTACCAGAGGGGATGGGGTAGGGGGGAGGTGGATGAAATAAGGGATGGGGATTAAGGATTGCACTTGTTGTGAAAAGCACCGGGTGTTGTCTGGAATGGTTGAATCACTATATTGCACATACATCGTATGCTAACTAGCTGGAATTTAAACAAAAGCTTTAAAAAAATAAAAAATAGGAACACTCCATCTTCATGCAAAAAAAAAAAAAAAAAAAAAGAGAGAGATGAGAGTTTGCTTCTTTTCTGTGGCTGGACAAGTCTAATTAATGAAGTGAGATTCTGTTTGCTACCTGAGGTAACTATAGTACTTTGTGTTCCCTAGGAATGATCAGATAGCATTTAGCATTCAGGGGCATGGAGAAAACTTTCTCTGTACAATACATTTTAAAGGGACAGCAGAGGTCCAAAACAAAGTGTGTTTTATGATTCCACCCCACATGTTCTGATCCTTGATATTCCAGCGACCTCAATACTCATCAGCAATGAAGGGAGCCAAGAGACCAAAGTCAGCGTGCAGACAGGGTAGACCTCGTGACATCCAAGGCTCACGCAGGAACTCACCCTTTGGGGCCAGCAACCCCTCATGCAGGTGGGATGACAGCAGGTGAAGCTGGGCTGATATACTTGGGGGCTAACCATCTCACAACAAGGGGTCTCTGGCAGATGCTAATAGGAGTGGGGGCAGAATTTCTCTGATCCAGGAGCCTCTGATGTGTTTTATTTTTTATTTTATTTTTTAAAAATGTTTATTTACCTTTGAGATAGAGAGAGAGAGACACAGAGTGTGAGTGGGGGAGGGGCAGAGAGAGAGGGAGGCACAGGATCCGAAGCAGGCTCCAGGCTCTGAGCTGATAGCACAGAGCCCGACGTCAGCCTCCAACTCATGGACTGCAGGATCATGACCCGAGCCGAAGTCGGACACTTAACTGACTGAACCACCCAGGTGCCCCGATGTGTTTTAAACTTACAGGTGAAAGAGGTGGAATTAGGAAGGACAATCCTGGAAGTGTGCACAATGTATGGATCCTAGAGAAGGAAATGGTCATGTGCTATCAAAGGCCATTTTCCTAATGGTGTAACAGGGTGAACAGATCATGTTGCTTTATCTACTTGATAGTCTATTAACAGGGAATTCTTGGGATTCATTAAGATGGTTTTAACAAACACATGTGGGATTTGTAAGAACGTGGTATCATTTAACTCTTTTATTTCTCTGTCTGAACTCTGGAGGATGGATTTCAGAGAGTGGATTTTCTGTGCCCTAATTTCTTTCATTTAACGCCCAGGCCCATCATAATATTGTCTTCTGTGCAACAACTTCTCATGCCATCAGAAGACATCTGTGCATCAGATTTGGTTAATTCAGAAACAGCCTTTGTGGATTTTAGGCAAATGCCTTCTCTTGCTCTTCTTCATTGCTCTCTATTTTTTTAAGTTTATTTTTACTTATTTGGAGAGAGAACTAGACGGCGAGGGGGGCAGGGGGAGACAGAGAGGGAGACAGGATCCCAAGCAGGCTCTGTGCTGTCAGCACAGAGCCCGATGCGGGGCTCGAACTCCCAAACTGTGAGATCATGACCTGAGCTACAATCAAGAGTCAGATGCTCGCGAACCACCCAGGCGTCCCTTCATTGCTGTTTTAATACTCTGACCCTCAAATTCTGTCTGACTTGGCAGATTTACTTCTGCAGTTAAAATGCTGAAACTTCTTTTTCCTCAGTGAACACGCATATTAGGCTAGATTTTAGTTCTAATTAATGTGGAGACTGTTAGTTAACAGTGGGGTATATGTCACTCTCTTCTATACATCTCTCATAGGGAGAGCAGTTTATGTTTTTGTTCCCATCTGGCAGTGATCACAGATCCATTCCAGATGGTTTGTATAAAATGGAGAAAGGTCTAGTTTAGGCTGGGGAGCTCAAATAAGGTGCATCCCTAGTGACCTTCTCGTGAATATTTCAGGTAGTATGATGTTATTTTTTAACTTTTAAAAAAATTAGAGGCAGTAGTTCCCTGACTTAATTTTCATAGGGCAAAGACTCTTTCGAATTGTCACTCAAAACTAGTCCAGGCAGATCAGAAACATGCAGAAATTATCTGCTGAACAAACTGAAAGAGAGCTAACCTCTCCACCGTATGCATCATAGATTTGTTGGCGGAATGATGCCTCTCCCCTTTCCAAATGAGAAAACAGAACTGCAGTGCAATGTTGAAACACTGTGTCTTGTCACAAAACACCCAATAATCAATAAGGTGAACTCTACCACGCTTTTTATTAAATTTGGGAAGCTGAGGGGTTCCTGGGCGGCTCAGTCGGTTAAGCGTCCGACTTCGGCTCAGGTCATGATCTCACGGTTCATGAGCGTGAGCCCCGTGTCGGGCTCTGTACTGACAGCTCAGAGCCTGGGAGCCTGCTTCGGATTCTGTGTCTCCCTCTCCCTGCCCCTCCCCTGCTCATGCTCTCTTTCTCTCTCAAGGAATAAACATGAAAAAATTTTTTTTTAAAAAGTTGGGAAGCCGAATTTGCTCCTTGGTAAACTGGAATCTTCTTGCTTTCCACACACAGTTTATGGAGCTAGATTTCCGCAGGTTCTGCAGAACAGTAGCCTGCTCTCACACACTTCCACCAAAGACTACATGAAAATAAGTAACCTTTCTGACATGAACAAGCCAATCAGGAATTCAGCCAGGAGCCTCTTTCTGCCCTGCTATCTTTCCCACCTCTCAGGGCAACTGCCCTTTGATTTTTCCATGTCAAAGGGTATGCGCCCTCTTAGAGCCTTGGTGTTCTAAGGTAGTGGGAATTACGCTTAAAACAAAATGGTGGACAGTTGGAAACGGGAAATGTTGACCCACTGGGGTTCTGCTTGGCCTGAAGATACAACAAACATTCACTTGCCTCTTTCACAGAGACCCAGATGATGTACGATGAAACAATTTTGATGATGTGCAACTCCAAAATCCACCACATGAACACCTGCAGTTTGTGAAAATACTCCAGGAATTTTAAGAAGAGCACAGTGAGGCGGTCAATCACCAGATGCCATTTGTTTCTTAAATCTGCAAAATAGTTAAATTCACCCAAGAGCATAAAAAAATGTGGGTGGCTTTTTTGTTTGCATTATTATTTAAAGCATATCTTATGCAGACTGGAACGAGAAACTGCAAAATAACAGTAGTGGATGAATTCTAAGAATGTCAAAATCTGGAGGAAGGGCGGTCTAAGAATCCCACATCATGATGATGTAGACACCATACGCTGAGACTCGGAGGGACAAGGATTTTTATCCACCTGTTAATTAAGTTAGTGTGGAGAGGAATTTTGACCTTATTTACTTCTAAGGCTGAGAGATAAAATTCCCTAGTTTCTTGGGAATATTCAGTAACCGAGCTCCCTCTAAATGACATCTTCCTTGCCAAAACCAGGCTTCCATAAGTTCCAGTCTTGTCCACCCCCCCCTCCCCCCCAACCCGGGGCTTAAAGAGGGCCTGGCTGAAGCTCACCAGTGGCTCTGGGGGAGCGAGCCTCCTCAAAATTGGGAATGAACACCAAGGGTCCGAATGACCTGGTCCCAGTTCATGAAATGTGGTCAGATGAATTCTAATCAAAATTTTTAAGCAAATTAGTCATTTCCCTCTTTCCACCTTGTGCCAGGTAGTAATATTTTGCAGACTGGGGTCATGTTTTTGTCTAGAAGGGCTGTCTTGGTTCATCTAAATGGAGGTCAGGACAGAAGCATTTTGTCGTATCAGCACGTCACCACACGTGTAGACAAAAGCTCACGAGCCCAGGCAGATAAAGACCTGAGCGTGTCTAAGTAGCTTCTTCATGTGGCTGGGGTGGTTGTAACAGTTCTTGTACTTGGTCCGAAAAGTTTAAGTGAAGTTTCAGTCGTCGTCGTGAAAAATGGCTATTTACAAAGTGACTCAGATAAGAGTCGATACAAAGATTTCAGTCATAACTGAGCATACTTTAGAGGTGTGGACGGCAGGTGTGTGGGGGGATGCCAGAAAAATGAAATCCAATCTTTAGTGAGATCCTATTAGTAACGCTCAAAACCTTCATGAAGTAGGACAGCAAATCTTAGTCCTGGGTCCTTGGTCCCACTGAGCTCGGTGCTCCTTCACCCTGAGGAACAGCCAGTGCTTAGATATGGAAAGGGCAGTTCTGGGCATCTCTCGGGGTCTTCTGAGATGAGGGAGTAAAGGGACCAGGTTTTGGGGAGTGTGCCTTTGGGAGGGATCTTCTGCCTTGTGCTTTTTCATTTTCTAAGCCCGTAAAGCACAGAACACCAGCAAAGTCAAGTGCAGCACATCACTGTCATGCCCCAGGCCACCACCCCAAAGGCTATGCAATCTTTCCTCCCATAGTGTCTGGGAGCTGCTAAACAGAGTAAAGCGCCTCGTGTTCTCTGTTCGCTGTCAGATAAGGCGTCCTGATCACCACGGCGGTCCAGATCTCCGTCATGCCCTATTAAACATTATTTCAAGTCTACGAAGAGAAACAGGAAAAAAGAGCCTAAAGAAGAAGGAGGGAGAAAACCTAAAATAACAACAACAAGAAAAACACCTCTAGGAGTTGGCTTCAAATGATAATCATCCTGTTGCTTATGTGCTCCACTGGTTCCCAGGTCCTGAAACATTAGGGCTGAATTACAAATATGTTCTCAATGACCAGTTCCCTGGAGAAGTCCCAGCCTGGCTTTTTTGAGAATGCATTTGAAAAGGCCCTGTCTAGAACTTTCTGAAATTCTACACAGCTGCCTGCCTCTGCTGCCGGTAGGAAATGTCCTGCCCAGGTTTTCTACTGAATAGAGGTTAGAGCCACACCCCTCTGGTTCTGGCCAGGATCACCTCTGGCAGATCAGTAGTTGATAACTAGTCATCTGCTCTCTTCTTCTAAATCAGAACCACACAGAAATGATGGGAGCAACTAGAACTGGAATGCTGTAACAATTGCAAAAAAGACCCCACCCCAATTTTTATTTCAGACTGTTTCAAATATATATCCATCGGGCACATGTCAGTTTCATTCACTGAGTCAGTCAGCCAGGATTTTCTGAGCAGCTACTGGTAGTGGGCGGGTTACCTGATGTCTCTTCCTCCTCCTCGTCCTCCCCTTCCTCCTCTTCTTCGCTGTCTTTCCCAAGCTCAGCCTTTTCAGGGCATCCCTCTGGTTTGTCCTCCCTGGACTCAGCCAGCTTCTTCAAGTCCGGCTTCTCCAGGCTGGCGGTCAGATTCATCATGGCAAGGTCTGGAAGGCTTCCTTCAGGGTGGGCCAGTCTGTTGGCAGAGAGCAGCCGAGTCAGGAGAGGAAAGAACGCCAGGGGAGATTTGAGTGAGGGGCAAGTAAAAGGAGGATAAACAAAAATGAAAATCAGTGCACGTACACAGGCCTTGCAATGTGGGGTGGTTAGCGTCTGGTCGCTTTTTTTTTTTTTTTTTTTTTTTAAGCTCTTTCTAAAAACAAACTGTAAACTCAGCTAGGTCTTGTTAGCTTTTCCAATTCAGGTTCTAGTGATTAGTCAGTAATGAGAGCTATCGACACCTAAACTTGACATTTTTCCCGGAGGAGAAAATGGTCAGAGTTTAGGATGTAGAAGCATGAAATGGCATCATGTAGAGCAAGCATTTCATGGCTTCACGGGGGACTTACTCATTTTGGTGGATTGGTAATTTTTTCTTGATGCTGCTCAAAGTAATTGAAATAGAAAGGAAAAAAAAAAGGAGATGAGAACAGAAGAATTATAAGGAATGTCAGAGATCACACATCATGCTACATATCATCCACTATCGCATTCCTGTATGCCGGTTGCAGTAAGTCCTAATGCCAAGTGCATTCCAGGATGGCGTCAATAGCGTGCTTGTGCTATGAACCCTAGGCTTGGCGACTTGAGTTGAGAGTGGACAGGACTGCAGGTTATAAAGGGGAGAACGTATAGACTACAGAGGCAAATCATGTCATGCTTTTTTTGGTAACGTAGCAAACCATCCCGCAAGAATCCAGTCACTTCACGCTTTTAATAGGCTTTTAAAAAACCATTCTTAAATGATACGTAATCGTAGTCAACCTTTGCATAGACTCATCTCATTCTGCCATCATCTAAAGCACATGTAGTGGAAGCGAAATGCTTTCAGGAGCAAGAAGTCTGCATCACATCCCAGTCCGTGGGCACGGGTATCAGCTGCAGGACACGCAGTCATAAAGACACGGTGTGTGACAGCCCAAGTGAGGCACCGGGAGGCAGTTTCACTGAGCCCGGACAGCAGCCAGAGCATTACAACTTATTTCATACTGGACAATAATGAGTACGATCTTCCTCCTAAATCGTTAAAGATTGTTATCTTTGGGCTCATCACCAGTTTGAAGGAATATTTGTGGGCAATAAATTAGATATTAGGAAAAGGTCTACTGGAAATACCGAAAGTCTTCCCCATTTGTAAAAATTCATGTATACCTTTCAGCTTGGGTGTAACGGGATAGACAATTAATAATGTTATTTTATTTGTATAACTGTGGACTCGGGAGTATATTATTTAACCTTTCTGGAATTCACTTTATGTTCTATAAAGTGAGAAAGTTTGGCTAGAGAAAAAATCTAAGCTTACTTGCAACTCATTGGTTTTATATGTGAAACACACTTGCGATGTTGGGTAACTGGTGACGAATCTGCATTGCCCTTAGATTTTCAGAGCGGTTACCGTTCAAAAGTAATTCCTCTTAACAGGGTGTCAAGCAGGTAAACTATAGAAACACTGTTAATCGAATGAATACACAACATCCCGGGGATGGTTCAACATTGGTGGAAGGGCTTACACTGACTTACTACTTTCTTATTTTCCAAAGCTAGGCAATTCACCCTCCTGTCTCTGAGAACGTCTTCCACTCTTGAAACTCCGGTACCATATTTTGTACACCAGCACTGCATGTCAGATCTCATGGGGCACACGTGCTATTTCTGCTTTGTCAGGACTCTGCGTATGAAATGGTATCCAACGTAAAAGCAACCGGGTGTCACACAACCGTCGATATTTATGTGTTCTCGTCAGCATTGCCAGGTGATGCATCTTATAAGTGAGAAGATACTTCTCATGATGACATTTGGTGGAAGTATGACCGTGTCAGAGTGCATTTCTAACATCTACATCAACACTGCCATGACTTGATACTGACATGAAATACAACTTGTCAAGAATTAGAGCTAGTTTATGGAATGAAACTTCCAGACCTGAGGCTGTTGCTTCTGCCTACATAACAAAACGTCCTGAGCAACAAGGCCCCCAAAGTGTCGTGGTACGAAAGGCGGGGCAGATTGAGGGGAGATTAGCTAAGGAAGGAATCAAAGAAAAACACTAGAGTAAGCCTGGTGTGAGTATGTCCCAAAGATTGACTTCTCGAAACCCGTAACAGTTTACAAGAGATCTGGGACTAGATAATGCTGGGGAGAGAAGAGAATCAGACATGAGTGTCTAAACCAAATATCTGCACATTTCTGTCTGACATAATCCTTATGAGGAAACAAGGCACCCGGCTGCCTGCAGGAGCAGACTAACCTCAGGAGCTGGTAAATGGCAAAGGAAAAAGGGGAGACTTCTATCAGGCTGTCATTGACTAGAGTCTAGGAGTCTGTTAACTGAAAAATTGCATGAGAAAATCTACGTGCATAAAATGTGTACGGGCAAAAATGTTTTTAATGCCTGATTGGAGTTTATGACTTTTTTTGCATTTTTTTATTTTTTATTTTTTCATTTATTATTATTTTTTGTTTTTTTTTAAATATAATTTATTGTCAAATTGGTTACCATTCAACACTCAGTGCTCAGCCCAATAAGTTCCCAAAGGACAGCTGTGTAAAGCCTTTCATTTTCTCTTCCATTTTTTCATAGCAGTTTTTTTGAAGGCAATACAGAAGAATGTTAAAGCATGTTCATTAGAATCAGAAAGACTTGGATTCAGGCCTCAACTAGAGAACTTACTAGCCAGGTGACTTGGCAAAACTCCCCACCCTGTCTCCTAAATCTCAGTTTGCTGATCTATAAAACGGAGTAACAGCACCTACTTCACAGGATGCCATGCGATTTCTGTTAAGCTCTTAACAGCGTTTAGCACACAGGGAGTATTTTTAAAGTAAGGAACCACCTGCTAACGATAGATTTCCATACACTGCTTTGATAATCTCCATCATGAAGAGGAATTAGAAACATGCCTTTGTAAGGGACACCAGACACTGGGGCAGGTGCTCAACTTGGACCATAACTCTGTCATCAGCACATTCTTGAACATAACTTGTGTATTAAAATGGCCACTTGGAAGAAAAAGAGCAAATGTTTCTTCCTTGGGAGTCTGTCTCCACCCCTCTCAATCTTCTGCACCCTCTGCTGTCTGCCATCCTCTCCCACCACATGTGCTGAGGCGGGGCTCCTGTGGAGGTAGGGCCATCTGCACAATGTGGAGTTCATGGGCAGAACTAGCCCCCGGTCTGCCATCCTGAACAGCTTGACTGATTCTCCAGGAAAGCCTGTGTACCTCAATCTAGATATTTCCACCCCCCGCCCCCACAGTAAATTTTAAAAAGGGATCCTGGTTTTCCAAAAATTACATTAGTAACCACGCTCCCTGAAACTTCTGGCAAAGAAACTTCCAATACTGGTATTTCTGTATTGATCCTCATGGGCAAATTATCTAATCATCACTTGAAGGAGACTTATAAATAGGGTGATGAACTGGATTCTCAGAGAACCCCCTCTCACACTTCCTCAAATCCCACCTTTTTGCATGCCTGGCCTCTCCCCACCAAGGAGTTCATTTTCTCTTCTTTGCATTGTCTTTATCTACACCTATAACTTCCGTACCTTGCTTTTATGATTATCCAGGCAGGCTCTGAGCTGTAATCCTCTCACTGACTGGCCATATCTCTTTCTGCATTCTAATAAAGCAGGTGATGTTCTTCTCTTTGTGTCTTTACTCACTCTTTCTTTCGTGCACCCACAGCTCTTTATACGGTCCATAATATGTGCATCTCTGCAATTGTATCTACATACTTTTATTCTAATTATGGCTCTGGGGATTCTTCCTTTAAAGGGCAGAAACCCAGTCTTAAGTCTACTGGGCTCGCTTGCAAAATGTGATTGACTGAATGTCTGGTGAATGGATTCTATGTACTGGATGGCATTCTTATTTGAAACAGAAGAAACAAATTATGATACACGGACAGCTGAAGAGGCTTAATTCTATACTAGGAACTGACTGTGACTCAATATATTAAGCCACATATTAAAGAAAATGGAGCCTACCACGGTAAAATCTCTTTAGTCTAAATTCCATTTATTTATAACTATTCTAATTCGGAATATGTGGTAATGTAAACTGCACTCACCCCATTCATTAGACTATTAGAAAAAAGAGATATCTTGCAAATTTCTAGTGTTTATAAGTAATATTTAAAGAATATCTATACTGCTTGTTTTCTAGAATGTGTACTTTTAGAAGACTATAGACACAGATGAGCAATTTATTTGTAAGTTTAATATCACATATTGAATGTGTGTGGTAGTAATTCCTTCAAAAAATCTACTAGACATGGGGCACCTGGGTGGCTCAGTCGGTTAAGCATCCGACTTTGGCTCAGGTCATGATCTCGAGGCTACTGAGTTCAAGCCCCGCATCAGGCTCTGTGCTGACAGCTCAGAGCCTGGAGCCTACTTAGGATTCTGTGTCTCCCTCTCTCTCTGCCCGTCCCCTGCTCACACTCTGTCTCTCTCTGTCTCAAAAATAAATAAACATTAAAAAAAAATCTACTAGACAGGATTGGGTATGATGACTCTAATATCTGCATATGTGACAGAAATGACCATTACTCCTGTTAAAACATTCCAATTTATTCTATTTATGAATTCAGTGGGAACTTCCCCACAATGATTCATATCATCAAAATTTTATCAGTCACCCACTGTCCCCAACACTCTTGCCTACACCTTTTTAGGTCATGTCTAAATGTTGATCAACCCAGAAGTTGAATGTAGGTATGTCTTTTCTTCCACCCAGAACTCACGTTTACAAACACATTATTCTCCCTGTGAAATAACACTGAGCATTAAGGAAGAAATTATGGGAGAAAGAAAGCTCACTTACTTAATAAAAGAATCGACTTATTTCTTACTTTCAACAAGACTAGGCCCTATTCAAAATTAGGCTTTACACACAGCCTTTTGGAAGCATAGTGAGGGAAGAGTTTATTGGGGAATGTCTTCCCTGGGGCATAAATCTGGCCTTTCTTAATATGTTAGCATTCACACAAAAATGAACGATTCCACTGGAAAGAAGACAGTGCTAACAGTGGAATTCTTTGAGTTTTTAATTCTTTCAGAAGACTTTGAATTCTGAGAATTCCTGAATATATCCCCTGGCCTTGTGACTTAAGAGGCATGGGCTTTCTCTCAAGAGAGAAGTCTGAGTCGATCAGAACCATAACTTCTGTTAGCCTGGGCTATTGGAACCCATCAAACCAACTCCTGCCTCCTTAGGTATCCAAGCCATCCCCTCACATAGCAGATGGTAAATACTTTATGGGAAGACACAGTGAAAAACAGAGAAAAAGATATAGAGGGACAGGGTAAGAAGGAGAAAGGGAGAGGGATGGAGGGCAGGGCCAGGAGTAGAGAGGAGGGAGGCCGAAAGGGAAGGGATAGAGGGGGAGGGATGGGATGGGGGAGAGAGAGAGAGAGAGAGAGAGAGAGAGAGAGAGGTTGAGAGAAAAGTTCCTTATGTTTTAGAGATGAAATTTCAATAGTTGCTCAAGATCTCCAGCTAGAGTTTTTAGCTAAAAACCTGAGGTTGATTTTTCTCCCTCAGGCTGTCAACAAAACCGCCCCCCAAAGGAACCAGTCACTCCTCACCCCTCCTTCTTCAGTGATTTGCAGAGCGATGCATTAATTTTTCACACTTCCTCCTAGAAGTTTTGCCTCCCAGGGCTTGCTACTCGGTTGTCAGCTTTAGGATTTTATTTAAGAGAATAGTGAGTGAAGTAGAAAACCAACAGATCTTACTTATAAAACCAACAGATCTTTAGAAAAAGAGTTATTTTGTTGATTGGGTTTGTTGCAAAACACACGTTTCTATGACCTAACTGACTGGCTTTATTACTAACGACATAAAGTTATAGGAGGGGATATTTTAATTCACCTATTTAATAAAGTAAGGACAGCTGTAGTAAATTCACTCCCTAAGGATCTTTTTCTCTGTGTTCTTAGGGAAGTTGAGGATAATTCTGCAAACAACACTTATCAAAGCTTATTGTTTATTATGTGTGGTCATTTGCATGTTTTATCTCCCCAGCTAGGTTATAGGGCTATAAGGTAAGGGCCACGCCTCAGTGCCCAGCTCTGCATCCGTTGTGAACTCTAGTGATGGCAACTATCTTTCTTCAGTATGCTGATCTATTGAGGTCTTAATTTTCTTATAACCATATGTTGTTGTGACTATTTTCACTTCATTCACGACATATGTACAGATGGAAGGTCAACTAACGGGCAAGGCCCTGAGGCAGATGATACATTGACACAGTGGTGAATTATACAGGGACTCTAGGCCCGAGGGGCTGATGCCTCTGGCAGGGGAGATAAGACAGGCAGGCAGGTGGGGGGGCTGGAAGGCAAGTATCAGGAGGCAGCAACCATAAAGTGCTATGGATATTCAGAGGGAGGGCGCATTACTTTTAGCGGGGGAAGTTGGCATTGGTGGGCACGTTCGTGGAGGAGCGAGATAAGCTCTCACGCGAGCCTTGAACTAATTCGCCAAAGAATGAAAGCGATGGGGCGTACGTTTGAACCAAGACCCAAGGCCGAGCACCAGCTGAAGACCCTTGGCAACCTCCGAATCCACTTGTAGCACCATTCAGAATAGTCACCAAATGGTTGTGTTGGCAAAATACATCCATGAGCATACCTGAAGACCACTGTGCACTATCTGACGACATCATTTTCCGTTTACAACATAGTAAAGTGTTTAACACACTAAGCGACCGTTAAAAAAAAAAAAACAACAACAAGAGAGAAAACATGGAAGTACCCACCTATTTATTATTAGATATACGCGCCCATTGACTTTGGCATGGCTACGAGGTGAAAGATGGAGCACGAGGTAGCATGCGGTGGCGACGGGGAGACAGGTAGGAGAGAGAAAGAGCAGACCGTTAGAGAGGAAAGAAGTAGACCGTCTTGCAAGCTTTACGTCATCATGGACACTTTCATGCACGAAGACAAGTCAGGGCAGAAAGATTCAGGAGCAACGTGAAATTAGATGTATTCAGGAAAAATGCTGGAAGGTGGCAAGGTCCGGTCCGTTCTTCTCATTCCTCCCCATCTCACACACTTCGCTAAAAATCTGTAACCTTTCAATTCTCGGAGCAAATTTATCAAAGAAAATACAATCTAATAGATTAATTCTTGCTCCTTCCCCCAGATTAAAAAGAAATGAAATCCTACTAAGTAACTAAGTGATCCTAACTAAGTAATATTGTTTTCTATGTTTTCTAAGACTGAAGGTAGAAAAAAGCCATTTTGTTTCCATATGCATTAGAATACTTTCTTTTTTTTAAAAAAAACATTTATTTATTTTTGAGACAGAGAGAGACAGAGCATGAACAGGGGAGGGGCAGAGAGAGAGGGAGACACAGAATCTGAAACAGGCTCCAGGCTCTGAGCTGTCAGCACAGAGCCCGACGCGGGGCTCTAACTCACGGACCTCGAGATCATGACCTGAGCTGAGGTTGGACGCTTAACTGACTGAGCCACCCAGGCGCCCCTAGAATACTTTCTAAAATGGAGCATGGAGGAATTGCAGGGATGGATATTAAATACCTTAGTATTTAATGGATATCTAGTACCTTAGTATTAAGTATATATATTATAATAATTATGTTGTGATTATGCTCTATCTAGTACCTTAGTATTAAGTATATATATTATAATAATTATGTTGTGATTATGCTCTAATATTATATATTTTATCAATAGGTAAGTGGAATAATATTCCTGAGAACACCTACTTAGAAATAAATATAGTTTTTTCTATTATTATGTATATCACAAAACTTTTTCGTAATACTAACTTGATAATTCCGTAAGGCTAACCACAATAGATTCTGCTTCAGTCACACGTGACATTTGCCTGTATGACCTATTTATGCACAAAAACACAGCTCGCACAAGTAGTGAACCAAATAGGAAAAGAACAGTTGGATATTTACAGAAACAACAGCAGTAGAATCAATGTAAGGAATATAATGGATTGATTATTCCCAATTCGTGGGCCATGGTGGGCGCAGAGAAGGCAAAGCGTGACTGTCCATCTTAACACTGTAAATATTTTTTTCTTCGTCAGTTTTATCCTAATATGGTCATTTATTAGGGCTCCAGAGACAAAAAAATACTCTGAGGTGAAAACTATTAGTAAAGAAAATACCAGAATGGAAACAAGTTGCCTAAAAAGATGGGATATGTATCCTAGGTTCAAAGTTAAAATTTGGGGACCTTTATATTAAACTCTTGCAGGAAATCCCAAAGCACTGAACTTGAGTTTGAACCAAACTTTGAGCTCTTTAAGGTCCTAGACAACTCTTTTTTTTTGAGGAACTAAAAGTGAAATCCCATGTTCCTAACCTCTTTAGATAGCTGGCCTTATATACTCTCATCACTGTTTATGTTTTCTTGGAAAATTAACTGTTCAGGGCATTTTTAGGGCTAAGCCATGGCCATGAGGATGGCAAGCAATGACCCCAAATGGCTACAGATCATTTAGATCTTCTTTCCTCTCTTGCCATGACATGGAGGGTGAGGGCAGTGAATGGAGCAGCCGTGGCAACGGGGAGAAAACATCTTCATGTGAAACTGTAGTCTTTCCCCAGAATCTACATAATTAAATAATGCTCTATATGCTTCCAGGAAACTCTGAGGAACAAATTCAGTTTTCATGTATCCTAGGTGATTCTTTGGCTGGTACAATTTTTGCTGAGCTGCATTGTCTTCTGCAAAACTGTGGCCCTGAAAGTCTCTATCTTCCTGGAAAATTGTAACCTATATCTTTGTTTGATTGTGTGACATTAGACTCAAAGGCTTATGATAACAATAAGAACAATGGCGGGGCGCCTGGGTGGCTCAGTTGGTTAAGCGTCTGACTTCGGCTCAGGTCATGATCTCATGGTTCATGAGTTCAAGCCCCACGTCGGGCTCTGTGTTGACAGCTCAGAGCCTGGAGCCTGCTTCAGATTCTGTGTTTCCCTCTCTCTCTCTGCCCCCCCCCCCAGCTGTGTCTCTCTCTCTCTCTCAAAAATAAAATAAACATAAAAAAAAAGCTCCTATATCCTGGAGAAACTTTGAACAGAAAATAAATATTTGAGGGAAGAAAGGAATTTTGAAGAAAAAAAAAATTGAAAGGTATCATTAGCTTTCACCAATAATTACATTTCTTTTACAAACATACAAACATGCCGACTAAAAGGCTTTTCTCGATTATTGACTATGATTTTTCGAACAGATGGTGAGGGTTTAGGGTTTATAATTAAATAAAGCAGATTACCTTGCCAGAGTCAAGTACCAAATACTAATTTTAGCCCCACGTGTGCCAAGCAAAGTCAAAAAGGTCATCAAAAAATACTTTTTCTAATTGTTGGTAAATCTTACTTTCCTAGACCAGCACTATGTTTGCAAGCTTTTTAACCTTAGAGTGAGTTCTTCTGCTAACAAATTTGCCTATAAACAATCTCTCCTAGGGGGCTCCCAAACTTCTAATAACTACCTTATTTTTCCTAACGTTTGATTATCACTGAAGGCAGCCACTGACCCCATTCGTACCCTCTTCCTGGCTGGGCGTTGGGAGGAGACAGGGTTTAGCTGAGTTCTTAGTGATGGTGGCAAGACAGGGTAGGAAATAACAGCTGCTTGCTATCTCTGCATTCCACTGGTTGCTCATCTGGAGCGCACTCAGAATGAGAACGACACGTGAACTCAGATTCAGCAAAACGCGATACGGAAAATAAATGTGTTAAATACATAGATAAAGATTATAAAATGGTTTTCATCACCAAATAAAAGAGTTTTGGAGTTATCTGCAACTCCAGCCCTTACTATAGCAGAAAACGGAACGCTTGGTATTTCATCAACTGTGCGTGATGAAATACTACTCTAACTTCTTTTGACGTACTCATTTTTTCCCTTAAAGAAGAGTTCAGAGGGAAGCCAAAAAGGCTAAATGGGATTGTCAGCTGGCGTCTACACTCCTTTCATACAGCCCTTTGCCCCCTTGGTTGCTTAACAAGTGTTTTTCCAGGAACTGAATGGTAAGGCTAAATCTGAAACAAAAGAGGAAAATCAGTGTGAACGTTCACTAGAAGAATGCTTGAAATTTCCCTGTGAGGGACCAGACTGAGAGATTTGCGATAAATCCATCACGGTTTCAACACACATGGGCAGGGAGAGAGATATCTCATCTGTTGCTTGTAAACACTTGATATTTATCGATGAGAAGACAACAGAGAGATGATCACAGCAATTACTGTCTTCACTTTATTCCCTTACTTGTTATTCTCATCACTAGATTGGAGATCCTATCCTTCTTAGCTGAGGTTCTTTATTTCCAAAGCGGAAGGGAAAATCCTGCACCTCACCTTTTGGTATGCTCTCACTTCCTTACTGGTTGTCAGCCCACGCTCTGAATCAGCCAGATTTCGTAAATGTTCTCAAAACACATCACCAGCCCAGACACGAAATATCCACCGCCACCTCTGAAGTGTTTGCATCTGCGCAGCTATTTTGAACCCACTCACATGATGGTGAAGATCACTTCGCATTAACCAGTCACGAGTCACCACCAATTGTTACAGAAAGTGTCATCAAATACTCCACATTCCACCCCCCTCCCCCTCCAGATTGGTACTCATGGCAAGTT
>NW_026057586.1:60299668-60418160 GCF_023721935.1 Panthera uncia | reverse complement strand
TCCCCCTCCAGATTGGTACTCATGGCAAGTTCAAGGCTGAAACTCTACATTAGTTCTTGGCCTCCTGCAGGCCCCCCCCCCCCCCCCCCCAAGCTGAGGTGGGGAATCAAAGCCGCCCTGACCAGAGCAAGAGGCTCGTGCTTCCTGCTCGCGCTCACCTGTAGATGGCGCTGTCTTCCTTGCTGGGAATGGACTTTAGGTCCGTGAGCTCCAGGAACCGATCATGGAAATAGTGGAGGTGTAAAATGCACACCAACAGAAAGGAGGTTGGGATGAAGATGCGAGTGAATAGTTCTGCTACGGTGAACTGTTTTAAGCCGAGATCCTCGAGCCTGTAAAACAAAACGACACGAAAAGCAAGAACTTTTCTTAGGCAATGAGGGCACTTTTTTCCCCCCCATCATAAATTACATCAGTCTTCACTGTCTCAGTTATACCATTCCTTGAATTCCCCTCTCTCTTCCATGCGTTCCACTTTGGTTTCTGCTTCCACCAATCCAACGGACCCGCTCTTACATCGGGCGGTAACAACCTCAGTATCGCCAATCCAGAGTGGCTGCTTCTCTTTGTTTAATTCAGCTTCCAATCCTTCTTGAAACTGTCCTGGCCTTGGTGCTGCCACACTGTCCTGGTTTTCCTCTTCTGTCGCTGTCTCCTCCTTTATTGGACCTCCAGATGTGAAATAGCCCCAGGCCTCGGTGCTGAGTCTCTTCTCCCGCTTATGTTTCCCTTAGGTAATGTACAAGTCCTGGGGATTTACACACCATCTTAACACCAATGATTCAAATGCACATTCAGAGTTCCGGCTTCTCCTGTGGATTCTTGTGCCCACATGTCTACCAGAAGGATTTTTTTTCCCCCCACAGTTATTTCATATTTAGTGTTTTCCAAACGGTATTCTTGATTTCCCAGTTTTGCTTGGCCACGCTGCTCTCCACCCCGGTCCCCCACTCGAGTCTTCCTGGTAATAACTGTCTACCTTGTGCCAAATTCTGAACTACCTCTTCTAGATGAAACCACCATCATTTCTCACAAGAACACTGCTGTTGCCAACTCACCTGCCTTGTGGTTTCTACGCTTGCCTTCTGACAGCATTGTTTTTTTTTCAGCCAGTCAAGGGTTACTTAAAGACTTAAAAATTTCCCCAAGAATAAAATGCCAACACCACTACCTACAGGCCATGCACATCCTGGGTGCCTGGCTCTATTCTCCACCTCTGCTTCCAGTCTCCCCCTTGCTCCTGGCAGGCGAGCCTTCCTCTGGTCCTTCATTTGTGCCGAATTCAGTCTTGCCTCAGGATCTTCACATTTGCTGCTGTCTTTGCCTGGGAAGCTTTTCCGCAACTCGGCTCCCAACTCACGCAGTTTTCTTAAGACAAGCCCTTTAGGTGGAGTTTAAATGTCACCTTCTCAGGGAAGCCTGCCCTGATCACTCCATTTATAGTTCATATCCCCCACGGTTTACTACCTCAATCTGTCGTTGGTTTTCCTTCACACACTTGCCACAGTTAGCAATTAATTTATTTGCACATTAAGTAGGGCTTTTTTTGGTCTCCTCTACTAGAATATAAACTCCGTAGTGCTTAGACTCCATCTGTCTCGCTTCCTGTGTGTGTCCCGAGGCAGAGTCAGTGTCTGGCACATGGGAGGCATTTGATAAATATTTGTTGAATAAATGTTCAAGATGTGTTAGCCTAGCTACATGGCGATCCGTTCCCTTTCAGCTTTTCGCTTAGCCACCTCAGTATATGCATTCAGCCCTCTGCCCAATTCTGGTAACTAATTTCAGAAGTTTATAGCAGCAAATTAGAAAAAGACAGGGCACATGTACAGATATATCACACATACATGAAAAATGATTTCATCATCATCACTCCATTAGCACTTACAGAAATTTCTTTTAAGTCTATTCATTTAATTTTAAGCCTATTCATTTAATTTTAGAGAGTCTGAGCAGGGGAGGGGTCGGGGGAGAGGGAGAGAGAGAGAGAGAGAGAGAGAGAGAGAGAGAGAGAGAATCCCAAGTAGGCTCCACACTATCAGCACAGAGCCCTACCAGGGACTCGAACCCACAAACCGTGAGATCGTGACCTGAGCTGAAATCAAGAGTTGGACACCTAACTGACTGAGCCACCCAGGCGCCCCTGAAATTTTTTTCTACGGCATCGAGTGCTCCTTAGAATCTTAGCACCTGCTACTTAAATGAGAAGAGGCTGATGCTTTATATTATGAGCCTGTGAACCAACTGAGCCGCAGAACTGAGCTTCCCTTTGGAAAGCAGAAGGCATGCCTGGTTAAGTACTAAGCAGGTGTTTCAGATGAAATGGCCATTAGAAAAAGTTATGGCATTAAAATGGGGCTGAAAATTCACTTTTCAGTCAATATTCATTGAGTATGTACTATGGGTGTCAGGCTCAGGGCTTGGCAGGGAGACCATAAAATGACCTGCTCGCTAGGAACTTACAGACCCTGACGACACCATGTTTTATTAAAACCTTCCACAAAAATGTTTGAACCACATGCATGCAAGTCTTCATCCTGTCTGTGGTTTCCACAGCTCATTTTACACCAAACTGCTTACTTTTCTTTTTTCAATCCTGTCATATTTTGCCACAGGCCTGGGAAGTTTTCAAACTGATATGTGTATATAAAGATAAGCACCAGCATAGTGTAAATAACCACAGACATCCAAAAATATTTTAGGATTCGCCTCCACCATTCGTAGTGCACCTGTGAATCAGATGTTGAAAAACAAAGAAGAAAAAAAGAATTCGTTATTTAAAAAAAGCAGCAACTTACAAAAAAAAAACCCATCTCATTTATTCCAGTATGACAGGTGGTGATATTTACAAATACTAAAAAATCAAATCTAATTCATTTTTTTTTTATTTTTGAACCTCTGTTCCTCATAGAGCTGGTTGGATCTGGATTAGAATCTCAGGACTACAGGACTTGCTACCTAGGTCCTTGGGGGAGTTGCCAGACCACACTGAGCTTCAGTTTCTTACTCCCTAAGTGCCTATTTGGAGTGCTGTTAAGAGGGAGAAATCAGAGTATTTATAAGGCTCTTGGCATGGTACCTAGTTTATAAAAGGCATTCAAGCATTAGTATGGAAGATGTTGCCATCATGGTAGTTATCACTGAGAGAAAATTGTGCCAATTTTGAAATTCTAAGTGGTACTATATGAGAAAAATGTGAAGCCAGTAAAGAGAGGTTTACCACCTCTTTAACAAAAGCCTGTGTATTTTCATCTGAGAACATCTACCCTGACTTTTTTTTTTAAGTAGGCTTCATACTCACTGTGGAACCCAATGTGGGGCTTGAACTCACCACTCTGAGATCAAGATCTGAACTGAGATCAAGAGTCAGATGCTCAACCAACTGAGCCACCTAGGTGCCTACCTACCCTGAATTTCAAAGGTATTTCAAAATTTTTATCAATTTCGGTTGAGCGATTTTAATCTCTATCAGTGAATTCTTCTTGCTTATTTCAGTTGCTTTATTTGCTTGGCTGCCTGCAAGGTTAGTGTACTGTTGCACGTGTTTTTCTTTTTTTTTCTTTTCGAGAGAGGGAGAGAGAGACACAGTGTGAGTGTGGGAGAGAGGAAGAGAGAGAGAATCTCAAGCAGGCTCCATGCTTGATGCGGGGCTCAATCTCACGCCCCTGGAATCACGGCCTGAGCTGAAACCAAGAGACAGACACTCAACTGACTCAGCCACCCAGATGGTCCTATGGCACCTGTTTTTATCACTGAGTTAAAATTTCTCTAGAAGTTAAGACTGAATTTGTGGAGAGGCTAATTATTTTAGTAGAATCTTTTATATATTCTAATTAATAAAATATTAAAATAGTTGATACAATATGCATATATGTTTACATACAGTTTTCTGATTCTAAACTCTGAAGAATAAGTGAACTGAGAATCAACCAGTATTTTAGATTTTCTAGCCACTGTTCTTAAACTATCATTCAAAAATTACTTTAATTATACAGCCTTTTTTTTTTTTTATCAAGAATTTTTGAAAAACTCATGAATATTTTTTTTACTTTTTAGGAACCCCAAATTTTAAAACAATGAACAAGCTGAAGATAGTCATTTCCCATTTTAGGCCTTCTTAATATGTAATGTTTGAATCACATTGATCACTTTATATAATGGGTTCACGGCATTATATTAATTTAGAATCTTGTCAAAGGAAGCTCACATATATTTCTGGGGCTGCCACAAGGATCGGAAAAATAGAAGACAATCATTTACCTACCTGATACAAGGCCACACAGAACAGAAACAGCACCATGTAGATGATTTTGTACATCACAATTTTACCCTCGAAGCTGACGAAGAAGAACATTCCTCCACACACGTAGATCCAATACTTGATGAACATGGCCACCACCAAATTGCCCAGCACTTTCATGATGTCCTGGTTGTCATCTTCTTCCATTTCTTCTTCTTCTTCCTTCCTTCTCTCTTGCTTTTCTTCCTTTGCTTCCTCTCCCTCTTTCTCCTCAGCCTCTCCTTCCATTTGTAGATCTTGCTCATCATCTTTAAAACAGAAGATTTTGCTGTTACATTTAGCTGGTTCCCTGCCCGGAGCCACACTCTGACTGGGTGTCATATGTGGGACTTAGAAGCACATGGTTTTATGTGTTATTCTATGATTTGAATGATTTCAGACTGTTCTAGTAAACAAGGCAGCATTTATGACTAACCATAATCAATTTTCATAGCCTTTGTGAAATATAATTTCAAAGAAATAAACCTGGTAATACTTTATGCTAATCTGTTTATAACACCTAATTTGATTTCTGACATCCAAGGACAGATTTAAGAACGGCAGAATCTAGGGGCACCTGAGTGGTTCAGTCGGTTGAGCATCTGACTTTGGCTTAGGTCATGATCTCACTCCAATTCGTGAGTTGGAGCCCTGGGCTGGGCTTTGTGCTGACAATGTCAAGACTGCTTCGGATTCTCTGTCTCCCTCTCTCTCTGCCCCTCCCCCACTTGGGCTCTCCTTTTCTCAAAAATAATTAAAAACAATAAATTAAAAAAAAGAAGAACTGCAAGATCTAGAAAAGTGACTACAGTGGTCCCCCCTCCCCAACTCTGTTCCAGGGTTTCACTTTCCACCATTTCAGTTACCTGAGGTCAACCACAGCCCAGAAGCAGATGATGCACTTCCTGAAGTATCATCAGCAGGACAATACTGGCCTAATGCCATGTCACATGCCTACGTCATTCACCTCTGTCTCATCACATTAGTATTGTATCATCTCACGACATCACCAAAAGGGTGAGTACAGCATAAGATGTTTTTTTTTTTTAATTTTTTTTTTTTTTTTAGCGTTTATTCATTTTTGAGATGGAGAGAGACAGAGCATGAACAGGGGAGGGTCAGAGAGAGAGAGGGAGGCACAGAATCTGAAACAGGCTCCAGGCTCCGAGCTGTCAGCACAGAGCCCGACGCGGGGCTTGAACTCACGAACCGTGAGATCATGACCTGAACCGAAGTCGGACGCTTAACCGACCAAGCCACCCAGGCGCCCCACAGCATAAGATGTTTTGAGAGAGAGACCACCTTCACATAACTTTTATTACCCTTTCTAACTATAATTGTCCTATCTTATTAGTCGTCCATGTCTTACTGTGCTTAATTTATACATTAAACTTTATCATAGGTATGTGTGCGTAGGAAACGGCATATTTAGGGTTCAGTACTATCCACAGTGTCAGGCATCCACTGGGGTCTTGGAACATGGTCTCTGTGAGTAAGGGGTCCCCTGTACATAACAACACAAACCCAAACTAGTATATCAATTTCCAGTTCTGATTGTTTCACGGCTCGAAAAGTGTGACCGTGGATAACCATTTAACTTCTCTGAACCTGTTTCTTCTTCCCTTACGTGGAAATCCATTTTGTGAGGATCGAACGACAGCACATTTTCTAAAGCTCCTTGTGGGCTCAGAGTGTTGTCTACTGCTCCAGGTTAATGTCTGGCTTTTATCTGGTCTGAAGCACAGAGGCTTTCTGATGCGTTTTGGGTGCTCTTTCTCTGTAATTCAGCGGAGCACGAAAATCTCTAGTCACGCTAATTTACCTTTTCCTTCATTTTCCTGACTTCTGATTTTGACCTCAGATAAAAGAGCTTCCTTTTCTTGAAGAGCTTTTTGCTCCGTGAGGTGCTGCCTCAGCAGTAGCCAAAAAGTAATGGTGAAAAGTATCTGAAAGCAGAGAATGAGCAAAACGAGAATTAAGCCACCATCCCAAGCATACATGCATTTCAGCATATACAACAGTTTGCCCGCTTCTCAGTGGGAACACGATAAATAAGCCTTTCTATCTGACACAGAGTCGGGCACCCACTTGCTTTCACCTGAAAGTCACTGGCTTTTAAATCCCCTTTGCTGAAGACACGAGCAAGCGTGTCGAGGGCCAGGAGTCCATTCGGCAGTGTGCACAGGCCCAGGGGGAGATGTCTGGACAGTCCAAACCACTTCCATCTGGGCTGGAAATCAGCTTTGGCAATTGGTCTCCCTGGAGACCGGTCCTCGATAGGACCACTCCTTAGTCCTCGATTTCCTGTCCTGATGGTGACATCAGCACAATTGTAAGAGGAAGGCAGACATGTTTCTTCCATAATACTCCTGGACTCTGCAGTGTTCCTTGTTATGAAGAATTCCACAGATGGGAAAATGTACATTGCATCCTGGAGAACAGAGCCCTTTAACATCCCATTCAGCTCCTAGAGCTGAAGGAAGAATTGTTCTAAGTGTCCATGCTTGCACATTAATATTTTGTGGAGGGCTAGGACAAAAATAGCTGACGCTTTAGGGAAGCTCCGTTCTTCAGAGAATATGGGACCTGGCACAGAGCAGTTTCTTTTCTTGTACTAGCTTTATTGAAATGTAATTTACATGCCATACAATTCACCCATTTAGAATGTGCAACTGAGTGGTTTTTAGTAAATTCACGGAGTTGTGCAACCATCACCGCGATCCATTGTGGGATATTTTCATCGCCCCAAAAGAAGACCCATGGCAGTCACCCCGTCCCTCCCCACCTCAGCCCTAGCCAACCATCAATTTACTTCCTGTATCCAAAGACTATACTTTCAGGGATCATTTCTATAGTTCGTTACTTCCTGTCTCCATACACTTCCTAATCCGGGCATCTTATATAAATGGAATTAATAATAAGCATTCTTCTATAAGTGGCTTCTTTTATTTCGCATGATGTTTTCAAGGCGTATTCATGTTGTAGCCTGTATTGGTACCTCATTTCTCTTTATTACTGAATAATAGTCCACTGTGTGGATGGATAGACAACATTTTATTTCTCAGTTGATGGGCAGTTAGGTGTTGCCCGCTTGGGGGCTATTAAGAATAACAATGCCATGACATTCAGGTGCAAGTTTTTGTGTGGACATAGGCTTTTGGTTCTCTTGGGTATAATACCTAGGAGTGGAATTGCTAGGTCTTATGGTAATTCTATGTTTAACCTATTGAGGAACTGAGAGACCGTTTTCCAAAATGGCTGCAGCATTTTATATGCTCCCCTTCCTTCAGGGGTGTATGGGGCTTCTGTTTCTCTATTTCCTTGTTAATACTTATCATTGTCTGCTTTTTTTTTTATTCTAGCCTTCCTGGTGTGTGACGTAGTATCTCATTGTGGTTTATAGTAGGATTTTAATAAATATTTGCCAAAGAAATGAAAACATAAATCGGCAAACGAATGGGTCCTTTTTACTTTGACTAACTGCCCACTTAACTATCCCTAAATATCCACTTTTCATTTGCCTTCAACATAAACCAATCCCAGGAAGTCCTGGACAACATGTTTAGGGCCTGAGAAAGTCAAGGACCATTTCAAGAACTGTAGTCAAGAACACTTCTGGAAGTCACAAGCCATTGAACTGTAACTGCAATTTGGGAAAGAAATCTGTTTCTCGAATGCATATGTGTAACAGTCTAGGGATACTTGAGGGCAGATGGGCCATTTTTCCTAGGTGAGTTACAGGCCAGGCTTGGAAGGCACAGTTGACGGATGTGGAAGACATTTTAGCAGCTGATAGATACTATGAAGTAGCTGAGTCTGGCTCCCCCAGAGTGGTCAGACCTCTGAGGATCCAGGCCATATTCTTTCTTTCTCTCGATTTCCATGATCCACTCAGTACTTTGCAAACACTGTGTTTAATAATGTGCTCTGACAAATGTCACCGTGATAGAGATTTTATGATCTTGGGTTATGTTTTTATCTATGACAAAACTTGTTTTCTTTTTAGCTCCTGAGTACATTAAAATATAAATGCAGACCCTGCTTTCCCCAGAATAACACTGCTTTTTTTCTTACAAGTAATAAATTTATTTCCCCCAAATGTCCCCCCATCCCAAGGACTGTTGATTTAAAACATTTTAATATTTATTATTTTGAGAGAGAGAAGAGTGCAAGTGGGGGAGGGGCCTAGAGAGAGAGAGAGAGAGACAGAGAGAGAGAGAGAGAGAAGATCCAAAGCAGGCTCTGTGCTGACAGCAGACAGCCTGACACAGGGCTCGAACCCACAAACCCTGAGATCGTGACCTGAGCCAAAGTCGGACACTCAACTGACTGAGCCATCCAGGTGCCCCCCAAGAGCTATTGATTTTGGGCAAGAAGTAGTTCAGCCAGTTAGGTGGCATACATTTCCAGATGCCTCCCCAATATTCTGAGCCAGGCTGATACAGATTTGCACAGTCACAAGATGAGATTTCGAATTTCTCTTGTTAAAAAAAAAAGACGAACGTATCAGTTGTGTGTGTGTGTGTGTGTTTAAGAGGAAGTCCAGGGAAGGAGAGAATGAGAGGGAAGAGTGGGAGGCAGAAGTGACTTGTAAATGGGAATACGCTGTGGGACTGTCATCGTGGAGTGGGGTTTGAGAGAGAAAGTGGAGTAGGGTGGGCATGGGAGTTTTATATGAATGAATGAATCAATAAACGAACTGGCCATGGTCCATGAACACAGGGGATTATGATCTAACTTCTAACTCTTTAGAATTCACCTGTTAGGAGTTTCTCCCTTACCCCAATAGCCTTCACCTAAAAATCTGTTATGAGAACCAATCTTTGGTGTCTCCTAAAACCCTGTTGATGCCTGGTTGCTTTGGCTATGGGCTGTCTGGTGTCTGGTAACCTGTAAAAAAGGTGGTTGCTCTCAGGAACGGTGGATTTCATGCAATGTAAATTAATGTCCCTCTAGGCAGAAACTAATTCTCTGCCTAGAGGAGAAAGATGTTCAAGGCTCATGGAGTAATTACACAAATTACACAGGACTGCTTTCACCGTCTTACTGCAAAGTCATCGACACAAATAGAATGTGTTTAGAGTCTTCCAGAGTTCACAAAACAAAGTTTGGGGCAATTTATAATCTTCTGAAGTGAAAACTATTAAAATGGGGCATGAAAATAATGAGTAGTGACAGATCATGAGCTTTCTCACTACAAATGAAGGCACATCATGTAATCCACAGAAGGAGAAAAATAAGTGTCCTATTTAATTTTTGCTGCTACAGTGTTTTTAAGACATGATTGAAGAAAAAACGTTTTTATGAATAATCGGTGATTATCTGTAATAGCAATGTGTTCAGCCTGCTTTGCAAACTGAGATCAAAGTCTCCTAACCCTTTGATACATTTTATACTGTATTTTCCTGTTTCCCCCTCTAATTTCTACCACACTGTAATTGACATTAAAATGTAACAGCCTATATTTTTCCTTCCAGTGGAAAGCACTGTTATTTTAAATAAAATCTAAAGGCATGGTGTAATATTTATTCACATTTAAATTATAGAGACCTCTAAGGAATATGAGTTATTTCTTAGAGCTTTTAACGTATTCATTTTTGTAAAGCACTGAATATTTGGAACCTACCTTTGTAAGTCTGTGCCTGGATATGCTTATTATGATTATTGTGGATTTGTTTCAATGTTTTGTTTTCTTATTTTCCCATTCACTTACCTTGGAGGCAAGTTCTCCTGGCTCTTTCTTTTCTAAAAATCCTGGGACCTTTTTAATTTCAGGAAGTTCAAAACTCCATATATACTGTAATATCAGCAACAGATTTCCATAGATGACCATGAAAGGAGAGCTGATCATGGCATATTTTCTTCTGTTGCGAATCATCCAAAGGGTGCATGACCAAATCAACAACACAAAAGTCAACCAGCTGTGATAGGTGATGCTCCAAGCCTTGAGGGTGAAAGGAAGAGAAAACACAATGATGGTCACTACAATGTATAGTCCCCTGCTCTGGTACGTTAACAGTTATCTAAAAGGAGGGGCACTTAGGTGGCTCAGTCAGTTAAACGTCAGCCTTCTGTTCAGGTCGTGATCTCACGGTTTGCGGGTTTGAGCCCCATGTCGGGCTCTGTGCTGACAGCTCAGAGCCTGGAGCCTGCTTCCGAGTCTGTGTCTCCCTCTCTCTCTCTCTCTGCCCCTCCCCTTCTCATGCTCTGTCTCTCTTTCTCAAAAAATGAATAAATGTTAAAAAAAATTAAAAAAAGTTATCTAAAAGGAAAAAGTCAATAATATTCAAACTAAGGAGAGGAGACAGTGGTGAAATCATAGAGAGATACCCCAACCTGGGGCATAGGGAGAGAACCGAAGAGAAAGACTGATCTTGCTGAGAAGAGCATTATTTTTTAACTTCCTGCAGGGAACAGAGCCAATGGCAAATGTATGGCGGGTCTTCCTTCTAAATATTTTTCACTTTAGGTACAAAGATACAAAGGTACACCCTACTTTGCAGTATTAAAAGCAACTGTAAGTGATCTATCCCTTCTTTTTCCAAACTAGACTCGGGAGTTATTTAAGAGTGCCAAGGAAACGTGGCCATAAAAATTTCCTCATATTATTTCCTCTCGGCAATTTGCAAATTTGTCCTATAGGAGAGCTAGCTTTTTAAGTGGTGAACTTACTTAAAATTTATTTAAAATTGTTGGTTGAAACACATGATAAATGGGGCGCCTGGGTGGCTCAGTCGGTTAAGCGTCCGACTTCAGCTCAGGTCACAATCTCGCGGTCCGTGAGTTCGAGCCCCGCGTCGGGCTCTGGGCTGATGGCTCAGAGCCTGGAGCCTGCTTCCGATTCTGTGTCTCCCTCTCTCTCTGCCCCTCCCCCGTTCATGCTCTGTCTCTCTCTGTCTCAAAAATAAATAAAACGTTAAAAAAAATTAAAAAAAAAAAGAAACACATGATAAACATAAACTGGAAATTAAAGTTGCTTTTACTGAAATTAGGTGAGTGACTGCTAACTATTAGCAAGTCTGAATTATTTTCATGAAAATATTATTTCTTGGAAATACTGTTTATCAAAGGTTAGGTAGGTAACAGTTAATGCACTTGCATTAAGTAGTGTATTTAATTCATTTATCCCGGTACGAAATACAGATGTAATGGCCATTTGTTTGGGTGTGACCCAGGAAAATCATCTTCACAGATATTACAATTCCAGCAAGTCTGTTCCCCTGCACCCTATTCTTGGGAAGGTGGGGGTGGAAGAGGAAGAAAAACAAGTTATGAGGATTTTTTTAAACCTCTTTCCTGTGTAGTGCCTAAGTGACATATGCCTTTCAGTTGTGGTATTCGGGATGCTTCTGCACTATGTTCAATTTCCAGATTGTCTGACAGTTTAGTGTATTCCGACTTTATATTTTTGAATAAATACAAGTACCATTCTAAGAGATTTGGCTCCTCAGGACTACTTTTTCTGTCTGTGATTAAAAGTCTGTCACATGGGACACTTCCATGGAACGCAGGCTCTTTTAAAACATTAATATGATGGCTCCGTTAAAACAATGAATATGGCACCAGAAAGGGGCATGTCTTTAATGAAGGATCTGCTCTCTTAAGTTGTTTTTACAATAGATTCTTTTTTATACTAAGTAGCAAAATGTGTAATCAAGGTTTTTGGGGTTCCGTTTTAAGCTCTATTGCTTTACAAAAAAAAAAAAAAAAAAAAAAAAAGACCAGACTTGTTTTTAGAAAGAGAGAAGAAAGGTATATACTCTTTTGAGTTCTGAATCAGAATTGTAAGCTGCATTTACATTTAATAGTTTGAATTTGGAATTTTGCTACAGTTTAGAGGATGACATGTTGAAAATGCCAGAAAGCACCCAAGAGCACAGAATTTACATTAAAGAAGAGAGTTTGCAATCACCTAACAAGCTATCTTTCATTTCTTTTAGCACAGAGCCTGCCACAGGGTTCAAACCCACGGACCGTGAGGTTGGGTGCCCAACCAACTGAGCCACCCAGGCACTCCTGAGCCATCTTTCATTTCAAGGAGCTTTCTTTCTGCCACCCCTCTCTCAGATGTACAGCTGTCCTTACTAGAAGCTGAAGTTGACTGGACACACAGGTTGGTTCATTTGGAAGACATCTTGAGGGGAGGCCTGGAGAAACCGGGTTCAGGCATTTCCCCCCCCCCCCGTCCCCCCCCAGAGGTATAGAATATCTTCATTCTATTATCATTAAAGGTGTTCATGGGATCTCACCATTGACCACAAAATGTAGAAGAGTCTTGTGTTAGGTAAGCGTTAGGTGTCTCAAAAATAAATCAGATTTCCCATAAAAGTTTGTTTTTAGGAAGGGGACAAATTAGACTTTCTTATATCCCCTCTCTGTAGGCCAAAGGATGATGGTGATGATGATGATAATGAGGATGAGGATGAGGATGAGGATGAGGATGAGGATGAGGATTTCTGAAACTGTGATGCTGGGGACGGAAGATGTACCTAGAAGTGAGTACAAACATGCATCAACTGAGCACTGAAAATCGGAAAAGCTCTTGGGAACTCTGGCTGCTGGATGTTCATATCAGTAAAAATTTATTGCAGCTAAGATGGACTACAGTTTCACTGAAATTTAAGATAAGATGTGAATGTAATTCTCCCATGTGAAGAAAATAAAAGCAGTTTATGGACAATCTTGAACACCTTCAGCGTCACATAGAAAAACTACCCAATAGATCCTTTTAAACTGGCAAAACAGGCAACCATCTCACTTTTAAGGCTAATTTGAGAGAAATGCATTAATATTTAAAAGGAGGTTAAATAGAACAGAACCTGATTTAAAAAAATTTTTTTTAATATTTTTGTTTATTTTTGAGACTGGGAGAGACAGAGCATGAGCAGGGGAGGGGCAGAGAGAGAGGGAGACACAGAATCCAAAGCAGGCTCCAGGCTCTGAGCTGTCAGCACTGAGCTTGACACGGGGCTTGAACTCACGGACTGTGAGATCATGACCTGAGTTTAAGTCGGACGCTTAACCGACTGAGCCACCCAGGTGCCCCAGAACCTGAGTTTTTTAATGTTTATTTATTTATTTGAGAGCAAGAGCATGCAAGCAAGCAGGGGAGGGGAAGAAAGAGAGGGGGACAGAGGATCCGAAGCAGGCTCTACTCTGACAGCAGAGAGTCTGACGTGGGGCTTGAACTCATGAACTGGGAGATCATGATGTGAACCGAAGTCAGACACTCAACTGACTGAGCCACCCATGTGCCCCAAAACCTGATTTTTGAAATCTGTAGTATAAAGATGCTGGGAAAAATAAATACCCAACCTTTCTCTGCCAAGATATTGGAAAGATTAGGTATTTGTGCCAGTCACGAGAGGATGGTGGGGCATTTCTTAAGCATGCTGCTGTCCCATTTCATACATACCATCATGGCAATAAGGGCACAGATGTAACTTTGTTTCATAATAAACTGGAACACAGAGACCATGGCATGAACTTTAACACTTCGTTTCTCCTCATGGCTCCTTTCCTCCTCAAAGTCTTCCTTCTCCTCCCCTTCTTCCTCTTTCTTTTCTAGATGGAGAAAAAAATTATGTAACTATTTATGCTAATATGTGAATTCTGGATAAGGATCCCAACTGCTGCACCACATATATGGTTTTAACACAGACTTTTATTTAAGACTTCAGAGATTCTTTCCAACTGACAAAGCCCTTCAAATTCAAACAGAATGGCCTGGCCAGCATAATGGAACCTAGCACTCAGAAATCCCGGAAAGAAAATTTCAACTTGAGAGGAATGGAAAGCAGCCTCAAAGATGGTCCCTAATAATCTCTACCTCCTGGTCTTCATACCCTTGTGTAGTCCTCGTCCCTTGAGTGTGGGTGGGACCTTTGATGAGCTTCTAAAAAGTAGGAGGGATGGAATATAACTTCTAGGATTAAGTTTAAAAAGACTATGGCCTTGCCTTAGGCACCTGGGCACTTTCTCTCATTTCTCACTCATTCTGAGAGAAGCCAGCTGCCATGTTGTACACTGCCCTAAGAAGAGGCCCGGGTGACAGGGAACTGGTGCCTCTGGCCAGCGGTCAGCAAGAACTTGAGGTCAGTCAACAACTACATGGGTAGATGTGAAAGTAGATTCTCCTCAGGTGAGCCTTCAGATGAGACCACAGCCCGAGCCAGCAGCTTATCTACAACATTATCAGAGACCTTGAGTCAGAGAAGCCCATCCTAGTCACACCCGATTCCTGCCCTACAGCAACTATGACACTAAATGTTTTAAGCCATTAGGTTTGGCCATAATTTGTTATTCAGCAATAGATAATTAATACAAGCAGTATCTAGAGTATGGATAGAATGAAGGTGAAGAAAACCAACCAGCCAGCCAACCAACCAACCAACCATCCAACCACGTTGCCAGTGTGAACTCAGTGGCCCATGGTTTCCTAGGTTATGCCGAGGCAGACAAGTCATACTAAGGATGAAAGATCATGTTAAAAAGCAAAAGACAGTGCGGAGGGCTGAGGAGAAGAGGACCAGCAATCGGAAAATACGGGCATAGCACTTAAGGAAGGATTTCTTCTCAAGATCCTCCTCTACTTGTCAGGAGAACTAATTTGAATTCAAAGATGAAGTAATGAGTGCCACATCCCTTCTGTCCTCCTGCTTAAATTAAATGGGCTACGTATAGCTGGGTCACACCAGGGAGTCGCTCTACACCATGCCAAGGAAATAGAAACCAGTGAAGAACCAGTGGCCATGCACAGCACCTTGTGCAGGCTCCAGAAGTGAGTCTCTAAGCGAGGGGCTGGTATTTCCTCCTACAGAAGCCTGCTGCCTTCCACCCTTCCACTGTGGGGGCTGAGGATTATAAGGGGAAGGCCACAGATTGGACACAGTGATGAAGAAATGGAATCTGATGGATTTTACAGCTCGTGGCGTTACCTCTCTGCTTGTAACACTGTCTGCATATATATATTCAAATTTTAAAATAACTGTCCAGCTTTTATGTTACCTTTGAAACTTCAACTTATGATGTGAGTATGTGTGAGTGTGCCTTGTCAGCAGCCAAAATTGTGTTCATCTCTTTTTACGTTAGCTATGTGTAAAGAGAAGTGTATCTGGCTGTGACCTGAGCGTCCCAGACTTTAAAAGTCACAAATGCTGGCTCTCGGCCTGCCCTGTGTGATTCTGATGCCAAAGCACTGAAGACCACATTGCAGAAAGTACTGGATTTTCTTGAGATATTCAGTAAGTGAACTGCAAACTAAAACACTTGCAAACTAAAACACATGCAAGTAGGAAGCAGAAATGGGTAATTAACCCATAGAGTCTGGGGCTCTGTGGAGACGGCAGGTGCCATCTAGGGCTGGGGATATGTGTGGGCTGCTGGGTTAGGGAAGTGAACCTGGTCTGACCTTACTGAGGAAGGCTAGATAGTGTGACTAACCCTTTGTATTGCTAAGTAGATGCCAGGTCAGAGGCAACTTCGGGGTATACTGATAACTATGCAGAACAATACAGTAGAATAAGTCTGATGAAGAATTATGAACAAAAAATACATTAAGCTTAATGTACCAATCACAGGCTGGATAGTTGCTTGCCATTTACTTAAGGTAGGATCAGGTGTAACAACTCCAGGGTTAGTTCCATATAAATAGACAGAAAAATCCAGTACAGTTTTGTAGCCACTTTGACGCAAACTGCGTACTCTGCCTTTTCCACCCAACAGTAAACTTAGCTAATTCTGTCATTATGAACTGGTGATTGGCATGGTCCCCATCAGGGAAGTGACAACAGTGGTTGAGTGAACGCTTGCCTCGCAGGAGTGGGGGGCTAGTGTTGCCAGATATTCACATTCTTCAAGAGATTCCAGAAATTTCCGTATCTCAGAGCTGCAGCTTTTAAAATGTGGGTTACTTTTTTTTTCATTTTAGAAAATGCTGCATAGGCCAAACAAAACAAAATAAAACACAACCCAAGTCAAAGCCACCAATTTGTCATCTCTAGTATCCGCCTGCTTTCCTTCAACATAATAAACTGAGAGAAACGCGAAAAAAGGCCTAGTACAAGTTTGAGCCCTCTCTTTTTTTTTTATAGACAAAATAAACTCTTTCTAAAAATGGTCATCCATTAACCAGCAAAACTATTAACCATGATTACAATATCAAATTATAGAAAAACCCAAACACACGCACACACACAAAGGTTTAACACTGTAAGTTGATGTGTTTAAAATAACTGTTTACCTTTTATTTTCCAGAGTTTGCCCCAATTATACCATTTATTTTATATACAAGGGTAAAATACACAGAGAAATACGCTAGGGAAAAATAGAGAACTTGAGGAAATGAGCTTAATGATACTGACCATGGAAGACAATGCCCGTGTTAAAAGGAGAAAGAACCAACACAATAAACAATAAACAAGATACAGAGAGATGTTGAGCGTGTGCATGAGAGATCATAGTTGAGGTATGATGTGCACCCCTTACCTGAGGAGTCTTCAGAGGGCTCCCACCGGTACTGCGGGGTGGAGTACAGGTCGGCTTTGGCGGGGCCGTTCTCTACGGGGAGACTGGGGTGGATGGTGTGGTAGTCTACGGGATTGCCATTCACGGTCACCAGCAGGCCCTGCCAGGGGAGCACGGGGCAAAGGCACAGCTGTGACATCAGTTCCAGTTTTCAATGTGGACATACGACCTCCTTCCCTTACGCTAGAAAGGCATAACTCAACAGTGAAGAACTAAATGGAAGCCGGACAACTAATCAAGTATCCGCTTTAGCAAGATGAATCGCGTACATTCATTCCTGTGTCCAAATCTATTTTCCACAGAATGGTCCCAGTAAAAATTTAATCTGATCTTGTCTTGCACTTCTGCTAAACACCATGCAAGGCACCCTTTGTTCTAGGTATCAAGTGTAAATCCTGGAAAAGGCTGGCTGAGCCTTGCTGATCTGGTGTGATCATCTCTCCAGCCTCTGTTCTGATGGCCTCTCTCCCAGCCATCCCTCCAGCTAGTGCAACTCCAGATCGTTCCTAGGCCCCAGCCAGAGCACCCCTGTCCACACTTAGCACATCTGCGCATAGGACTAATGTAGTCTCATTAGCTGGCACCCCCTCTTGAGATCATTGCTGATGCTTTGCAATTTCTGTGCTGAAGCATTTCGTACACGAAGTGCGATTTCTTGTTTTTTGTTTTTTTTTGTTTTTTGTTTTTTTTTTGCCTCTTTGGCTTTACGATATAAATATATCGTGTGTGTGTCCATGAACATGCAAGACTTCCTATTCAAATTATGTAATAGGTCTACCTGCAGAGCAAAATGCTTTTACAAACTCTCCAATGTGGCTTTTTACAAGTTTAAATATATTTTGTATGACTGTATGCACGCTCATGTTACATGAGTTAGTGTTTTAACAGCAATAAACCAGATATAATTTCTACAAAAAATTATTCAAAAACTTCTGGAAATTTTATAGATTATTAAAATATACTCAAAGGAGCTAATTCCATTTATATCACTTTTACATCACTTACACGAGCATAAATGATAATTCTAAGAATATACTAACATCAGATGGTTTGTAGTCATCTTGGGTCATGGATAAAAGCTGCAAAAAGCAATGCAGGAGACCAATGTTAATATGTAAGCAAAAAGCATGGTAAAGTTTATACATATCTATAAAGTTTTACTTTACACATACCCATTCTTTCAACTAGCTGGATGCTAGTATGTTAAAACTGCCATGCAGAATATAAAGGGACAAGTCATTGAACTGGCTGTTGCTGTTTATTACAACTGTTTTACAGCTGCTGATGTTAACGTTTAATTGTGACAGCAAGCAACCACTCATAAACCACATGACTTCAAAAGCTGATCATGTTTTTCAACTGTTTTGTTCTAATAGAATAAGCTGCTTCATTTAATACTCCTAAGACCCTTTGAGACGTCTGCAAAATTCTGAAAATATTTACTTTTCAAGGAATAGAAGTTTCATAATAAAGCAAAATTGATTTGTAATGTGTGGGTTGAGATTATTTTTAAGATTTGCATATTGTCTACCACAAAATAATTATTACATGACTGTGCTTTAAATTTTTTTGAACGTTTATTTATTTTTGAGAGAGAGAGAGAGAGAGAGAGAGAAATGTGAGAGGGGGAGGGCAGAGAGAGAGTGAAACACAGAATCAGAAGCAGGCTCCAGGCTCTGAGCTGTTAGCACAGAGCCTGATGCGGGGCTCGAACTCACGAGCTGTGAGATCGTGACCTGAGCCAAAGTCGGAGGCTTAACCGACCAAGCCACCCAGGGGCCCTAATGACTGTGCTTTTAAACTATATTAGTGCCAGGTGGTTTGGACCCTCCTCAAATAATAAGCGTTTGCTGTTCTGTGTTCTGCATGATTCTCCGACCATTTTGGATTAGGACTCATTTATAATTATAAACATCACGGAGAGTCCCAAAGAGTTTTAATAATATGGCTCCTATCCATCAATATCTACTATGCTAGAAATTAAAATTGAGGCATCTAAAAATATTTGTTAGTTTGTTCAATTTTTCTTAAAATTTAACATGCTAATAAAAATCATTTTGTTCAAACAGTTGTATTTAAAAAAACCAAACAGCGAAAAAAGTGGTATTATTTTATACTTTTGCGTATCTTTTTAATATCTGGCATAAATGAAGACAGCTGGATTCTCATATCTGTTCGTGTGCTCAATCTGCCATGAGGTGTTATTCTGGCTGAAGTATATGGGGAAAATTTGGCTTCAGCGAGCTATGCAGTTGGAAAAGGAAAGAGTATTTCAAAAGTCTAGCCAGGCAATTGTGGGCAGTTTTTTTTGGTTTGTTTTGTTTTTAATACTACACCAAACTCAACAAGTGGTAGTAACCGGAAGATTAGTTGCAACATGGAATCTGAAAGTCTATCAGTGAACTTTTTACACTCTGTTGCCTTAAAGTCCAATGATGTATTTCACCTGTTGGTGATTTGCTCCAGTGAGTTATACAGTCTCCCAAATACTGACACATTTTGTTACACAATATTTAAAACACACACGTGTTAATATCACCACTGATCTCATCAGAGAGGTGCTCAGTATTGGGAAGTTTTCCAGCTCCGAAGAGTGGACGCAAGTTTTCTAATATTCTAATTTTCACTCATAAGTTCAAGTGTTACCATTGGCAGTAAGTGCTGTCTGTTGCGTGCCTTGAAGTGACGGGCTCACTTCTCTTCTTTTCCAGTAACTATCTGCCAAATACCCATCCCTGAATCACCATAATTTGTCTCCTAGCAGCTCTGTCAAGTGAATCTGGTGTGCGGTGGGCAACGGCTAGTTCAGTTCATGCTTCCTACAACCAGCCAAGTGCTTTTCGTCAAGGTGGTCATCACACGTTTGCAGGTGGTACTTTGTGGCGACTTCCCTTTTTACCACATGGGATATTAAACAGATGTGAGCTCTGATGTGGAGATTTAAAAAAAGAACTGGTAACTATTTCTGGTTCATCAAAGATATTCTTTTTTTTTAAATTAATTTTATTTCATCAAGGATATCCTTAAATGAAATTGGCCTTCCTGCTCTGATTTCTGTGAGTGCGTGGTGGGGAAGGGCAGGACCGCGGCTGTAGGGTTTTGTGCCACGGCCTCGGTCTGTGTTTTTGTGTCATCAGAACAAAGGTCAGCACAGGGGGAAAAGGCACATATTTTAAATATTATTTCAAAAGTAGTTTTGAACTTGTGGATCCCTGTGAGGGTCTCAGGAATCCCCGGCGGTCCACAGACCTCAATTTGAAAAACTCCCGAGCCATCCTCTATCGCTATCTGTCCTTAGTAAAAGGGCCAGGATAACCTGACACATGACGTGATGAGAGAGAGAGAAAGGTTCCTGGAAATCCTCACACATCTAAGGGAACCACATGTACTCCGCACAACTGTCTGCTGTCTTAAGCAGCCCATTCATTGTGTAGCCCTCTCCCTTGATATGGCATGACATGACATGACAGCCATGCTTAGAATAAGAAAGACCATGTGCCTTAGGGAAACTAGCCTGCCACCAAATACGTCAGAGAATCTACTCCTCAATTCTCTAACATGCCAGGAAGTAAATGCTTTGTGTTTGTCATTACCACGTTACAAATGGGCAATTTTTAACAAGTCAATATGGCGCTGAGTTGAGTTCAAAATGGTCAATAAATAATCAAAAGGTTACATTAATTACCCATTGTGACTCACTTTTCTTCATCAACCCATACTGTTGCCTCAGAGTGGTAGGAGATACTTAATCATATTCGTATCGACTGTTTTGTTCTTCTCTAAGTGGTTACTTGAGTTATTATTGGGGCCGGCTACCTGATAGAGTGAAATCATTTTCTGCAATGTATTTCAACACGAAGACTTTCCCTGCCGGTTGGATTGCTTTGTTATATTTTGTTAGTTTAAAATACAAAGTTTTTTTTAATTAAGAACAATCTTTCTTTTTAGGATTAAGAGACTTCAGTAGAAAGTGCTACAATATAAAATGGTGTTCTCATGGGGTATTATGGAACCATGTATTTCCTTCAGAAGCACTGGGTTCTCCTCTCTGAATAGAGCGCTCTGCTCTCGAGACATCAAAATCAAACTATTTCTATAAACTATGAGCAATCTGACTTTGCACGTGATACATGGCTCAGGTTCAGCAACATTAACACAAAAGTAGCAAAATTAGTTAGGAAAACGGAAACGGATTTCTTGTGGCTTACTTTTCTCTCATCCGTTGGGTACTGTGTGGCATACCACAGGCTTCGCCTCCTCTCAGCTGTTATTTGGATGGGGCTACAAGCCAGGGCTCTGTCCTCTTCTTTGGTCCTGTCATCCTGCACCTAAGACACAGAATAACCCACAGGGCCAGCTCTGCTTCCTGGAGCAGTTCCCTCTGTGGCTTGGGCGACCCAGAGAGAGCTTTTCATCTTTGCTCCAGTTTTTAAATTAATGCATACAATATGTGGGGTTTTATCAAGACGCTTTGGGCATGACACCAATACCACCCTGTAAATGCTAAGCACATCAATGTTAAATGTTCCTGATCCCTCCTAGGCCCCGTAAATCACAGAGATACGCTTCAATGTTAAATAGCCACAGTTTCTCGCTGTGTATTCCAAACTGTAGTAGAAGGCAGCTATGTACAGGGTTCTTAAAGGAAAAACTTCCAAAAAAGTGCTCAATGAACTATGTAAGCCATCCATGGACAGTCTTTAATTAAGAAGAAATTTATTAAAGGTGGAATCATCTAGAGCTTATACACATATCTAATGCACAAAACTGTCACCTTGCCTTATGGGACACTGGCCTAAATTAGGCAACTGGTCTAGAAGAGATGATGATGATGGAGAGAGAGTAAGGGGCAGAATACACTGGGTGCTTTTGTATGGTTTCTGAACAAAAGTGCTCCAAAAAAGGGCTTTAACACACCATTGACACCGGAGGGCAGGAAGGGAACTTAGCCTTAGTGCCCAATTTCCTGGTTCTAGTGTGCCAGGGTAGAGTAGCCATGGGGAGCACCCAAATGCCCTGGTGGGAGCCCATATATTATTTAACTCTCGACACCTGTTTCTGTTTCTGTCTCTCTCTCTGTCTCTCTCTCTGTCTCTCTCTCTCTCAAACATGCATCATAGACTTTTACCTCAGGACTCACATTTGATAGCTGACATTTTTCATGAAGGGTGCCAGGTCATCTGGAACTATAATATAACCAGCCACCTGTCTTCCATCAGTGCCTCAATGACAAAGTGCTGTGTCCCAGCACATTTAAAATATAGGCCCCTTGAAATGTTGACACTGGTATGAATTAGGCCCTGTTCTCCACACACCCTTCTAGACACTGTGGTCTGTAATTTTGCTATTAACTCTACCTTCCTTCATCCCCAGATGGCCCAAGGCTGAGGAAGCCAAATGTCTCTTGGGCCTATGGGACTATAATGCGGCCTTCACCCACTATGGAAGCAGGACAACAGGGGTCACATGCTCCTGGCATGCTGGGGGTGCTGAGATACCCCCCAGAGAAAGTGAAGGACACCTGTGACTCTTATTAACTTGAATGCCTTAATTTCCATCCCTCATTGGACACTGTTCAGAGACCATCTCCGTAACATATTTTAATTTCTTTTGTATCCACTTTCATTTGTGCAATGTGCACACCCTTTACCTTCTGTGTGTTTGTGGATGAAATGAACACAATGACTTCACTTGAGAGCATTTTACTGGCACACTCAAACTTTGAGGAGAGAACTGGAGGAAACTGTGACCATAAAATGATGGAGATCCCTTATGACCCCAGAAAACATTTTGTTACATGAAGCTGCTATCGATGGCCCAAAGAAAGACACCATATGAGAATCCTGTGAACAAGGCTGCCTCTGTGGCCCTTGGGTCTGCCTGCCCAGTGGGGACAATGGATCACCGGTGGGGCACAGGACAGCGCCCCATTTCTGCAGGTAGCAGTTCTGCTGGAGACGGACGAGACACACGTCTCACCCAGTTCCACTGTGCTATGTGACTTGGATCCCACTTACTTGTTTGGACTGCTTTTTCTCTTCTGGAATGTCCAGTTCCCCCGGGGCACCTTGCCTAGGGCGATGCTCTATGCCTGGCCCCCAGCTTCATGTCTGAGAGCGTTGGCTTTCAATAAATATTTGCTGTCTGCCTGTCAGATGAACTGAATGGATGTGTAGATACAGTCTTGTGGGTGTGAACACAGAAAAGGCCCTAACCTAGAAGTGACAGGAGAGGAGGCGTGACTTCACGCAGATGGGCTTCCAGTCAGTGAGCTACCCCCGCCCCCCAGAAGGTGCTGGATGAGAGGTGTGACCATCCTTGTCTACACTACTTTCCTGCCTCATGTGCCAACAAGCTCCCTTACAACTGAGCTTCTTATAGTCAATTATGGGGAAAAATGAAAGGGGCTGAAGTTTTCTGTCACCAAAAAAAGGAAAAGAGAGAAGCTACCCAGACTCTCTGGTCCTGCCCTCAAAAGTGCCTTGCCCTTGTTAATACCTCACAGGAATAAATCACTCCTCTGTCGTGCCTGGAGGAGACCCCCAAGTCCCCATGCCTCACAGTGGGGTACTCAGAAGGCTACAGGCCCCGCTGAGAGCTGGGGTGTCCCTATCCCATCCTCAGACGTTAGAGGTCAGAGAAGTTTCTGAAACTCCAGTCACCATGATAACAGGCTGTGTAGTCACTGAAGCTCTCGCTTTGCTGTCAAACATGAGTTTGAATCTGATTTCTACCGCTCAGACAAATGGACCTCTCTAACCTCATTCTCCTCATCTCCAAGATGGGTATGATACTATTCTAATTCTTTCAGAGTTATGCAGTGAATTCAGTGAGATAATGTCTATGGACAGCCCATCGTATGGCATTAAGTGCTCAATGCAAATGTCTTCCATTCTCCTCACCAGGGACCATTCTCAGCAGCACGTGGTGATGTATTGAAGAGACCAGGCTTTGTTACGAGAGCACTTGCATTTGCATAGTGCTCTGTGCTGAAATAAGGCACCAGAACTAGAACACTCCAGTTGTTTTGGAATATAGCATTGACCGCTCAGTAGTTAGTAGCAATGAGCCACTTCTCCTGGAGTTTCCAGGTTCCTTGGCATATCAGATCACCAAAACCTTTTTATCCTTACAAGGGGTTCCTGTAGCCAGATGCGGATCAGAGTTGCCAGCGTATAGTACATCACCAGCAGGACTATGGGGTTGGCATGGTGATACCATGACAGGTCTGGGTTTGCTACGATCTTCCACGTGCTAGAACAGTCCGTTTGAATGACTGATTTGATACCAAACAACCTGTTTAAAAACAAAGAAAAATATCAGAAAAATACAACAAACTATATGTCCCTAACATAAAATAAAAGCAGGTTTTTGGGGGCGCCGGGGTGACTCAGTCGGTTGAGTGTCTGACTTTGGCTCAGGTCATGATCTCACAGTTCGTGGGTTCCAGCCCCGCGTCGGGCTCTGTGCTGACAGCTCAGAGCCTGGAACTGCTTCAGATTCTGTGTCTCCCTCTCTCTCTGCCCCTCCCCTGCTCGAGCTCTGTCTCTCTCTCTCTCAAGAATAAATAAACATTACGAAAAATTAAAAAAAAAATCTTGTTTTTAATATACTCATGAGCTAGTCCTAGGTTAATCCACCCTACTCTAGATATTTCATTACTCTTATATATACAACTACATCTTTATTAGTTTTAATTTCTTTAATGTTTTTTTTTTTTTGTTTTTTGAGAGAGAGACAGACCATGAGCAGGGGAGGGGCAGAGAGAGAGGGAGACACAGAATCCAAAGCAAGCTCCAGGCTCTGGGCTGTTAGCACAGAGCCCGACGTGGGTCTTTTTTTTTTTTTTTCAACGTTTTTTATTTATTTTTGAGACAGAGACAGAGCATGAACGGGGGAGGGGCAGAGAGAGAGGGAGACACAGAATCGGAAACAGGCTCCAGGCTCCGAGCCATCAGCCCAGAGCCTGACGCGGGGCTCGAACTCACGGACCGTGAGATCGTGACCTGGCTGAAGTCGGACGCTTAACCGACTGCGCCACCCAGGCGCCCCCCGACGTGGGTCTTGAACCCACGGACCGTGAGATCATGACCTGAGATGAAGTCGGACACTTAACCAACTGAACCACCCAGGTCCCCCTATACAACTACATCTTTAAATGACATATGTATGCATGTACATAATATACATATAAAATATACATCCTGAAATCATACACACACACTAACACACACACACACACACACATATGTGTGTGTGTGTGTGTGTTAGTATGTGTGCATGTGTGCAAAATCGATGCCAATATTGTTTTCATACTGGTTGAAAAATCTAATACTATCTAATCCAATACTATGTAATATTAATACCATTAATCTAAGTCCTTGCTCCTTTTAAAAATTTACATTTAAAAATATTATTTATTTTTGGGAGAGTGCAAGTGGGGACGGGACAGAGGGGGACAGAAGATCTGAGGAGGACTCTGCATTGACAGGTTGACAGTGGTGAGCCCAGTGTGGGGCTCGAACTCACGAAGCACAAGATCATGACCTGAGTCGAAGTCAGATGCTCATCTGACTGAGCCACCCAGGTGCCCCTAGAAATTTACATTTTAATTGCCATTCAGCCCTATTAAATCCCCGCATTACTGAAATGTCAAGTATGTGGTAACATGTTACTAAGTTCAGCTAAATGAGCACTTACTTTGTTTTTAGCAGGATTTAGCATTAGCTCTTCAGCTAATGCTGATGTTATTGGGCAAATATTGGAATTGGACTCAATTCTGTGATTCAGTCATAAAAGCCAGATTATTATATACTAGAGTTTCTGGAAGATACGTTTCTGTCAAATTTTATTTATGGGCAATTTATCTTAAAGCCTTATAATTAATTCTTTATTTTGAAATATAACTTTATGAGGCTTATTAAATTTTGAAATGATTTTATGTTATTTCTACTATATAACAGAATGAATCTGATTAGATATTGGGAAATTATATAGACATGATTCATTTAGAAATTCACTTTATATGGACTTTTTCTAAGAAAGGATTTTACAAAGTGAATAAAACTTTTACATGAAATGAGTCTCGTATGTCTCTCGGTGCCTGGGCGGCTCTGTCGGTTAAATGTCCTTGATTTTGGCTCAAGTCATGATCTCATGGTTCATGAGATCAAGCCCCGCCGTTGGGCTCTGTGCTGACAGCATGGAGCCTGCTTGGGATTCTCTCTCCCTCTCTTGCTCTCTGCCCCTCCCTCTGCTCACGTGAGCTCTCCCTCTCAAAATAAATAAATAACCATTAAAAAAACACAAAAAGTGAGTTTCATGTCTTTCTACTGTTTGTATCTTTCATATGTGAACTTCCTTTAATTTTTAAGTTACATTCTTCATTCAGTTATAAGCTCTTCAAGGACTGCATGCCCATCACTCGTAAAACCACGTGGAAAACCTCTCAGGGCTACTACTGTTTTCTCTTACGAGGCTAGTGCCGTATTAGTGAATTGTTCGACATAGATTTTAAAGAGAGCTAAATAGAAACTAAACTTTCTTCAATTTTATCAGAAAAAAATAAGTTAACTAGAACTTGCTCTTCCTATAGGTCTTTTCTTCCCAAGTCTAGGCAGATTTTTTTACAGTTAGCATTAGAAAGAAAATTTCCTGCTAACAAAACTTATGTCCCTCTTAGAGTGGTAGAACACTGGGAAATTGTTTTTGCAGTCCAAGATTAAAACGTCAATTTCTTGTATACAGTGCACAGAACTGAAAGTGTTTACATTTAGAATCAATTGTTAGCTGAAAGTCTCTGTTTTAACGAAGCGGTAGGTTTCAGCCCCCAAGTCTCTCGTCTTCCTGTCCCACAGCTAGCACACATGCTAGAAATGACCTCCTCGATCATCAGTTTCCAAATACCTGTCTTGCCCCATCTGAAAGTCTGTAGGGATTTCTGCAGCTGTCTGTAAACTGAACCACGTGCCTCCTAAAAGACTCGGTATCACATCGAGACCCCACACCTTACCGTTGATATCATAGTTTATTCCAAACTGATTTTGCACATTTTATAAGAATACTGAGAATCAGTCTCACGTTTTGTACAATGAGTACGGACTAACAGACATGGATACAAGCTACAGAATGACTGACTGTTGTACTTGTAAGGAACGTTTTCTAACAGAGCTATGGAAATATCATTAAGACCTAAGAGTTCTCTTTTCTTGCAAGAAAGAAAGAATTTTTTTTTTATTTAAGTAGGCTAGCTCCTATAGAAAGAATTCCTATACAAGATGGGAAGTTTGTACTTCAAGTTTCATATCCTGTCTGGTGCTAAAATTCTAGGAGGCTGTGCAACATCCAACTGTTATTTGACTTGCTTATTAACTTTTTATTGGGAACCTCACATAGTCCAGAATTGCTTCGTAGTACTGATGATACAAAGAAAAGTGAAACCGGAGGGCCTTGCCTCCAGGAAGTGACTCTTGATCTAACCGCAGTGATGTAACGTGACATGCTCCTTTGGGAGAGCAAGATGTGACAGAAACCTTTCCTGTCTGTGGCTGTTTCTGTCTGGGAAGGGTAGTCAGGAAGAAGAATGTGGCATGTCAAGATAGTCCAAAAAGGGGAGATGAGTAAATGAGAGAAAAGAGGAGTCCTGTATAATGGCCAGGCTGTGGGACTGGGCTGGGAAGAGAGAGAAACTGGGCACAGTGAGAAGAGCACCCTATTTTTTGTTACGGGAGCATCATTGGATATTTATAAGCTTCTTCCTGTCTTGATGATTCCCACACAACTGCTAGTGCCCTTGCAGTAGCCCTAGTTCAAACTGGTTGAATAAAAGTATCTGTATTGTTTCTCAGTCATTAAAGTATGTAAAAATGACTATCTTTTATCTCTCTCTCCATAGAAATGTCTCTTTGCCAGAGAAGTATATGATGACACAACTTTGGAGTAATGAATTCCTGTTTACTGCTTATTTAGAAGCAGAAAGATAAAGCTTCTCAGATCTTCTGTGTATTTGGACTATCCTTGGACCCCAGGCCAGGTCTATCAATAACAGATGGGAGTGCATTTGGTAGATGGCTCACAGTGTCTGAAAATCCAGTTCCTTGTAAAGCCTAATGGAATTGGGGGTGGGCAGAGGGTGTAAGCACGTGGACAAAGAAGGGACATTTTCCTGGCGATTTTATGCTAACTGCTTAAGATCTCACAAACTCTTCTAGTTTTCAGAGTACGGCTGGAGACAGCTTCCTGTGTGATAGTCAATTCCCAGTGGAAACAGATCAGCCTCTTGGGCTACACACTCCTGGCTTGGTATCTGGCCAGTCTTGCTCTATTTCACTCCCAACATCCTGTCCACAGAACAGGTCCTCAGCTTCTCTTCCTGCACAATTACAACGTAAAGGGCAGTCTCTAGTTTCTCTCCCTTCCACAGCATGACCATTCCCAGAGTAACCTTCAAGAAGGTTCGGGTTCAGCATGCCACCTTCCCCTTCCTACTTCCTATTCATTCACTGCCTGGAGAATACCCCCAAATGCCAGCAAAGTATTGCGCATGTTAGCAGCCAGGTCTCCTCTCCTTTCTCCCTGACGCCATCAACCCAAGCTGCACTAGACTATATGGGGGTTATCGTAAAATCTTGGTCCCCTTGGTCTTGCTACTTCTTGTTTTACCAGGGTTATTTCCAGGTAGTTGTGACTTTTTTGGGGGGATTGCCAAATCAATGATTGAGGTGTATGTGCCAGGTAAGCGTTGTCCACTCCTTGGCAATGCAAATCCAAGGTAGCAGGCCAGGCAGGGTTCACAGACTCTCAAACAGATATCTCTCTGGACAACTCCAGGACAAGCCTCACCCCAACCGTATCTCATAATCTATACATATCCATGCATTCCTTCCATGTATGCTCATCCACCTTGAATTATTGCAGAGGTCCCCCAGGATACCAGTGGCCAGGAATACATAATTATATTACCACCATAGCCCATCCCCTGAACCCTCATGCTAATTTATGGTAGTTGTTTTTGCTGAAAGCATCAATTCTTGATTCTTTCTTTTGGCCCAGATGGTCTCTACAGTAAATGTGAATTAATACTCCAAAACCAATCTCCATCCCTCTTCATTTTGGCTTCTTTTTCCTATTCCTTTCTGTTTTGGTGGGATAACCTTGATATCATCAAGGCCTAGCTCTTGGGAGCTAGGGAACCAACCTCTGGGAAATGTATGATTTCTAACTGGAATAAATTTGTCCTTCCCAGTGTATCCACAATAACTATTTGTAGTCACGGTTTGTAATTGCATTATTGTTAGCTTATGTCTCTGCCCAGCTCGATTCTACTTTCTTCAAAAAAGGATACGTGGGGGCGCCTGGGTGGCTCAGTCACTTGGACATCCGACTTCAGCTCAGGTCATGATCTCGCAGTCTGTGGGTTCAAGCCCCGCGTTGGGCTCTGTGCTGACAGCTCAAAGCCTGGAGCCTGCTTCGGAATCTGTGTCTCCCTCCCTTTCTGCCCCGCACCCCCCCCCCCACTCATGCTCTGTCTCTCTCACTCTTAAAAATGAATAAATGTTAAAAAATTAAAAAAAAAAGGGTATGTGTTTTGCCACCTTGCTTTGATGGATGTGCCTAGTGTATAGCAAGTATTAAGTGTAAGCTTACTGAGTTGAATTAAAAGCACTAAACACTAAGTTATACCATAAAGTTATCATAGGCGACCATGGTTATATAGGAGAAGTAGAGACTAAGGGATAGCAAAGTTCCTCCTTTGGAAAAAGAAAAAGAGAAAGACAGGATGGAAAGGAACTATATCACATGTGCATTCTAGAATTTTAGAGAAACATTGCTGTGGCTTAGGCCACACCATCCATGATTTTAGTGCCCTCGGTCCGGGAAATAAGAACACAGAATAAGAGCATAACAAAGGCATCACAAGAACACTTTCGCTAGACAATATCTTGCATCATATGGAACGGATAATTATTTTTGTTCCCTACAGGTTGCCAAGAAGAATCTTGAACTTCACCTTTTGGATGGATCAATAATGAAATGTATATAGTCAAGAAGTAACTTTTTTTTTCAGCCCAAGAGCTCTCCAATTAAGAAGCAATGAGAGATTCAAATATCCAATAAGAGAAAAATATGGAGCAGCCTGGATGGTTCCTTCAAGACCCCCAAACTGCACTTTACTCAGCTTATTATGTCTAAAAATTCATTCCAAGCCTTATGCTAGAAGAGGACATCACAGCTACAGGAAGTGTCTCTGACCACAGCCCTTTGGTTATTCTTCCCCCGCCCCAGTGTGCAGCTGACTCTCTCAGCTCCATTGGGGCTCTGGGGGCTCACTGTCAATGCCTCTCCACCTGCCAGGGAGCACTTGTTTTGCACTTTTTTCCTCTGCCTCCAAAGCACTCATAACATCTGAAAGCATTCGGTGAATGTGAATTGGCAGCATATTTGTTCTGATTCACACATGTTGGCAACTTTATAAAAACTCCACCTGTTTTCAGGTTTACTCCAGACCATATCTGTTTGGTCGTTAGTCATATAGACACCCAGCAATTTGAAAAAAAAAAAAAAAACAAAAAACCCACTATGTAATACTGAAAAAAATACCACGTTTTAAAATAATTTATTTGTGGTAAAATACACATAACATAAAAATTTTCATCTTAAATGTTTGAGGGTCCAGTGCAGTCATATTAACTATACACGCAGGGCTCTGCAACCAATCTCGAGAACTATTTCATCGTGCAAAACTGCAACTCTGTACCTGTTAAACGATAACTCCCTATTCCCCCCTTCCCACAGCTCATGGCACCTTAACCATTCTAATTTCTGTCCCTATGGATATGACTTCTCTAGGTACCTCATACACATGGAATCATGTAGTATGTGTCCTTTGTGTCTGGCTCATTTCACTGAGCATTATGTCCTCAAGGTTCATCCACGTTGTAGCATGCATCGTAATTTCCCTCCTTTTTGAGGTCGAAGAATATTCCATTGTATGTATAGACCATATTTTATTTATCCATTTCTTTATAGATGGACATTTTTCCCTTTAAATAATTATAAATAATGCTGCTATGACCACACATGTACAATTCTCTCTTCAAGTCCTCGCTTTCAATTCTTTTGGACATATACACAGAAGTAGGACTGCTGGATCATATGGTAATTCTATCTGCAATTTTTTGAGGAACCTTCGAACCTTCCATCATGGCTGTGCCATTTTACATTCCTGCCAACAGAGCAGAAGGGCTCTAGTTTCCCCATATCATTCCCAACACTTGTTATTTTCTATTTTTTGATAGTAGCCATCCTAATGGGTGTGAGGTTGGGCAACACACTTTTTATTTAGCCTTTTCTTCTCCAGAGCTCAGGGCTCTTTATAATCTAGACCTCTTATGATACAGGGAGGCATATCCTTCAGTTAAATAAACACTGCTAACTAGAATGGATTAGTACACAGTTAGGTTGATAGAAGCCTGGGCAGGTTTTAAATCCTCTTATGAAACCAGGGAATCTATTCTTTCCAACTAGAGTAAAATGACTGTTTTGGGGTAACAACTGTCTGGAGAAACTATCTTTTAACAATCTTCGCATTTTAAACTTAGATCCTTTAATGAAAATAAATGGGGGACTGAATGGAGGGAAGAAATAGAGAGGGAAGGAGAGGAAGCTATTTCTCAGGGAGTCTGCGTGCCAAGTGCAGGCTGTAGAGCAGAAACCAAGCTCAGAAAGGAGGAGGCTTCCCAAAGAATCCGCGCAGCTCCATCAAGATGAAGATTTTCACATTGTCAGAACTCCAGGGTGCTCAGCCATTTCTATTCTCACTCAGACTTCCCCCCCGTCCCTGCTAAGGAGTTTGATGGCAGATGCCAAGGGTCCCAGTGCTCACTATGGAGAGCCCCCATGCTGAGTATTGTGGAGGTTCACGAAATACAAGAAGCCAACCAGCGGTCATTATCACTGACCAGTTGTACACACTTACCTGACTCAGGTGAGTATCCAGGAACAAGTAGCAAGTAGAATTCAAAGAGGGAAAGGTGAAGCCTCATCTCTGTAAACCAGTCGGGGTTCAGAGGGAAGCACAGAGCCTTTGAGTATAAAGCCAGCCATAACTACAGCTGCCCAGAAAAGGTCTTCGGGGACCTGACACTTTACACAAACATGGGTACCCTAAAGAAGCTTGTGGAAGTAACTCAGGGGAAAATCACCAACCGCCTAAAAATAACTGACTTTTCTTTTTCTTCCATCTCTGCCTACTCTTTCCCGATTCTAAGGACCATAAGTCTAAGGGTAACAAAATGTGGGTTTATTTTTTATTTTTAAAATTTTTTTATGTTTATTTCGGAGACAGAGAGAGACAGAGCATGAGTGGGGGAGGGGCAGAGAGAGAGGGAGACACAGAATCAGAAGCAGGCTCTGAGCTGTCAGCACGGAGCCTGGTTCGGGGCTCGAACTCACAAACCGTGAGATCATGACCTTGAGCCGAAGTCGGTCGCTCAATCGACTGAGCCACCCAGGCGCCCAAATGTGGGTTTATTTTTAAAGGTTAAAAAAATGTGATGAAGAGTCAGTGGTATATATTCTATAATATTTTGATTATAAAATGAATCCCTTGAATTAAATGGCTTTAGCATGAACTCATAATAAACTTGAAAATAATCAAAAGCTATAGGGCTAATGGAAAGAACAGGAATATATGTAAAGACTCACATCCTGCCTCAATTATCAGCTGTGTGACCTTGCATATGGCCTTTAACTTTTTTGAGCCTCAATTTCTTCACATGGAAAATGAGGCTAGTAAATATGTATCTTTAAAAAATATTTTCTATGTTTATTTATTTATTTAGAGAGAGAGAGAGAGAGCACGTACAAGCAGGGGAGAGACAGAAAGAGAGAGAGAGGATCTCAAGCAGGCCCCATGCTTTCAGTGCAGAGTCCAATGTGGGGCTCGATCCCATGAACTGGGAAATCATGACCTGAGCCGAAACCAGGAGCCAGACGCTCAACCGACTGAGCCACCCAGGCGCCCTGCAAATACATATCTTGAAAAGATACCGTGAGGATTAGAAACGATAGTTGTAAGACTTGGAAATACTTCTCATGCCAGTTCAACTTAGAATTGTTGAAATGGGGTTTGCAAATATCTTATGTAAAATAGTTTCAGATTGCAAGCAATATGGCCAGTACATTTCTTTTAAAATCAGACAGGTATTAATTTCTTTCTTGTATAAAAATACAGACTCAGTTCAAGCTGGAATGATATATCTATTTTTTGAACAGCAGTATATATAGCTAATATTTGGATTTGGTGATGTGAATGAGAAATAAATGGAGAATAGTTTCTTGATGGTATATTCAGGTTATAATCTAAATATTCACATATACTTTCTTCTCACACTGAGAACATACCTTTCCCGCCCCAAGGAACACCATTTCAAAATTCTACCCAGTTATACAACTCACCAGCTGGATCCCTATGTGATGCTTGGTCATTTCTTACAGTTCAAGAAATACTCCATATAGTTCTGCAAAATTGCACTGAACAGTAACACCACAACAGCAAAATCTCCCATTGGAAACATGGAATATGGACAACACACTACAGCCACCAGGCTGTAGTTATTATCAAATCCTGCTAGATGCTGGGCATGAACTGAGACATCTTCCTGCCCGGCAGACCAGTAAGTCTCTTGCTGGAAGTTCTTGGTTCCTCTAACTGGGAGGGACTTCCTTGCCCACTGTGTCTCATGACCTGTTGATCTCTGCCAATACGAATCCCATTCATTCCCCAGACCCATCTCAAATGTTGTGTGTGGTTGACATTTTGGTTTATTTAACATCTAGGGTCTTCATTTAACCACAGATCACAATGTCTTATAGTATTAGTCTTCTTTGATATGTCTGTGTACTGTATCTTAAGAGCCAATATCATGCAGTTCTTAGCATCTTCTATAGCATCTACAATAGTTTTATGAACAGCCCATACTCAGAATAATTATAAGGGTGGCCCTAAGAGTAGCCTTACTAAAACATGTTCAAGAGTAATTCAAAATATTGACTACATGTTTTAGATTTCATTCACGTAATCAATGTAAAATTAATGCCGTATTCACAAGCATTGCAAACGGTTCCAAAGACTCAGGTATGAAGCTCTTAAAATGGCTGTTTCTCCAGTCAGTTTGACACTGATTGTTCTACCAGATTCCATACCTCACTTAACAGCCCAAAGGTAAATGGTTCCAGGGTGGTTGAATCTGTGATGAATCAGTAATGTGTATTCTCTTTTCCCTGCTATTGTCCTCTCATGATTCTTCTTTCATGGGCATGACATAAGTGTTTCAGCTTCAGACAAAATATCTTCACAAAAATTCATTGAGAGGTAGAGAAAAGGGGAATCTCCTTTCCAGAGCTTTATATTTGCAGCTCTAAGTTTCTACCTAGAATCACTTCTCTGCAGTCTGCAAAACACCCTGTAATGTTTTGGATAGAGTCTGTTGTTTCTCTAAGAATATCTTTATTTGAATTTTATTTTTTCCACCTACATTTTTCAATACAAAATTATACACTGATGGGTATAAAAAAATTTTTTTTTTATTTCTGCAGAATTTTAAAGATGTTGTCCCATTGCCTTTTGATGTACATCATTTCTGGCAAGAAGTCTGTGACAATTCTTATCATTATTGCCTTGAACCTACTGTATTTGGTACTGTATTTTGAAACCAACCACTGTGTTGGGTCACTTTTAATATTTTTCTCTGCCATGGGTATTAAAACACTTAATTATACTGCACGTTGGTGGAACTTTTTTGTGTTTGTATTGAGGTTTATGGAACTTCTTGGATTTGTGGGTTTCTATACATCACCATTTGGGGGGAACACTTGCTCATTATTTACGAAAATATTTTTTTTCTGTCCTCGTACTTTTCTAAGACTCCAATTACACTTATATCAAACCTTTTAAAACTATCCTACAGGCCACTGTGGTTCTGTTTACAACTATTAATTTTTTGATCTCTTTTCTCTCTTTGTGTTTCAGTTTGAATAGCTTCTATTACCCTGTATTTAGTTTATTGATCTTTTCTTCTGTGGTATCTAATTTGCTCTTAAGCCCATTTGATGGGTTTATTTTATCTACGGTATTTTTTTAAACCTCTCCCAGTTCCATTTGTTCTTTTTGTACATTCATTCTTTTTTTTAACGATTCCATTTCTGTCTTCTTTATGTTCATGTTCTTTAATCTTGAAAATAATTAGAAGAGCTGTTTCAAAGAGCTTGTCATTTCTAGGTCATTTCTTGATTATTTTTCCTTGATTCTGTATATGTCTAATAATTTTCAACTGGATCCCGGACATTGTAAGTTTTATATTGTTGAGTGTCTGGATTTGTTTGTCTTCCTTTAAAGAATGTTGAGTTTTGTTTTGGCAGGTAGTTAAGTTCCTTGCAGATCAGTGTTATTCTAGCAGGCTTGTTCTTAAGTTTGATCACTGTGGGTGTGGAGTGGCCTTTACTGTGTAACTAGTTTAACAGGCTTTTAAAAAATATTTGTTTTGAGAGAGAAAGAGAGAGAGAGAGACAGAGAAAGAGAGAGAGAGAGCACGAGCAGGGGAGGGTCAGAGAAAGAGGGAGAGAGAGAATCCCAAGCAGGCTCCATGCCGCCAGTGCAGAGCCCAATGTGGGGCTCAAACTCACAAACTGCCAGATCATGACCTGAAGCTGAAGTCAGACACTTAACTAACTGAACCACCCAGGTGCCCCAACAGTCAGACTTTTAACGGTTAGACTCAGCAGTCTCTCTATTCTGACTAGCTAGAACTAAAATGTTTTCCCAATCCTATCTGAGCTCCAGGAGTTACTGAGTTTATACGTTCTCAATATTTGTTCCTTCCCCCAGGAGTCTTGATTTGTCTGGTTTCATGGAGTCTCACTCTGCATGCACAGCTTAGAATCCAGCTAAAGTATCTGGGTGACCCCGTGCAGATTTCCAGAGCTTTCTCTGTCCTGCTTCCTTCTTTCCATTAGTCTTTACCGCAAGTTTCAGCCCCCTCAGCTTCTCTCTTTCTACAGCCCAGCAAGACCACCGTGCTCTTCTTAGGTTCACTATTCAACACAACGTGCAGTGAATGCTAAAAGGTGGAAAGCTGGGGGCATCACAGAGCTCATCTTGGTTGTTTCCCTTCTGCCAAGCATCACACTCCTATACTTCCAACTGTGAAGTGTTCAAAAACAGTTGTTTCATATCTGTTGTCTATTTTTCGCCTTGTGGCAGGAAGGCTGGTCCTGTATACTTTATATAACTTTTAAACACCAGCCAAAGCATAAGAGACTCTTAAAAACTGAGAACAAACTGAGGGTTGATGGGGGGTGGGAGGGAGGGGAGGGTGGGTGATGGGTATTGAGGAGGGCACCTTTTGGGATGAGCACTGGGTGTTGTATGGAAACCAATTTGACAATAAATTTCATATACTGAAAAGAAACCACCAGCCTGGCTAATACACACATATACTGGCATAATGATATCCAGAAGTAGGGTATTCTACTTAGAAGATTTTTACCATAGATTTACTAATCTGTAAACACAATGGGAATAATAAATACCTCCATTCCAAAAACCCATGCATAAAAATAAATGATTGTGTCCTTGGCTCATGTTTTCTCTTCTGGCTTCATTTCAGACACAACCCCAAAGCTTTCCAGGTTGTTGTCAGCAGGAGCATTGGTCATGTGTCACCAGAGGAACATTTTCATTGAGATTCCTTCTCCTCTTGTGTGTCTCACCCTTGACAACATATACCCGACATGAATGCACATTCTCCTATATATCCCTTCCTGCTCACCTTCCTTTAACTCTTACCAAAGAGCCCCAGGAAAATTTCTTCTTTTCTTTTCACTCTATCTCCATATTATTTGTAAATCTTGAAGTGATTTACATGACAAATTATAAACACAGCAGTGCTAACGATAAGTGTGTTTTGGGGAAAATCAAAAGTTACATATTTTGTAATGACAATAGGTGTCAGGCCAAGTTCAATCACTTTCTAAAACTTGTTTCCCAAACTATCTATGAGGACCATTCAGGAAATACCTATCCATTGCGTACAAATACATGTGTAAAATATAAGAAAAAGCAATTAACAGAAAATAATCCCATGCCTGAATGCCACAGCAATGCCAAACTGCTACATAGGTTTTAAATGCTTTCTCTCTTTAAATAGATTTGTGTATTTAACTTGTTGAAAATCTGCTTCAAACAAGTCGTGGACCTGCAATGATCTGCAACATAGAGTATACAGAAGTCCTTGTCCGAATATTGTCAGTAGTCTATCACTATGGATTGACCATCTCTAATTAACCTTTTCCTCAGACACGTCTTTCAAAATAAACATTTAGAGCTTTTCTTCCCGATATAATTAATGTTCTTAACACAACCAATATAACCCATGATAACTAAAATTTCCTTATAGGTGTGTGTGTGTGTGTGTGTGTGTGTGTGAGAGAGAGAGAGAGAGAGAGAGAGAGAGAGAGATTCTTTAAGATTGTTGAAGAAACGCTAACACATGTTTTCTGTTGCGCTTCGTGTCATCAGGGTGTCTGACAGCTAGTTAGAAGAGAAGCTCCCTGATCCAGCACTGTAGATGGAATGTTGGCACCCCAAAGCACTTCCTGCTTAAATCTCTGACCTGGAAAGAACAGAAGGAACCAGGTCAGGATCTGCTGGCCTCCGGCCAACCAAGGGGATCAGCTCTCATGGGTGAAAAAGAAGGCAGGGACCTGGTGACTACCCACGGCCATACTTCGTGTTGGATGTGATCAACATCTCTCTTTGCAACTTTGTATTTAGTGAGGATAGGCTGGAGAGTCTATCCTTCCACTCCAAAGTTTCTAAAAATAGCACAAGCCAAAAGACAGCCAAAAAACAGAGGCCTGATCATTTGGATTAAGCTAGCTTTCATAAATAAAACTTGAAAGCTAACATCTATATCTAACCCAAATAGATCAGGAGCTCCACGGACCTCTGGAACTGGACCACAGTGAAATCTGTGTGCTTCTTATATGTGGTATAAGTCACTATCTTTAAGTAAATAGAGTCCATCTTAAATTAAGATGGTTTTGAACACACTATGACTTTTTTTTCCAAGATTTGTAAAAGATTTAAGATCTTTCATGACCTCGCAGCCAATGTTACGAACACTCAGTCCATTATATGGTAGTACACTCATAGAGGTATGAAGTTTCTGGTAATTTGTCTTAGTATTTTTGTCCTTTTAATTAAAAATAATCAATTTTAGCTTTCAGATTTTTCCTGTTGTATATGTGACTTTGAATTATTTACTTATTGCATATTTTGGAGAGTTCTAACAAAAACCACCTGAAGCTTCTTTTCCTATCCCCTTTAGAACTGTGATGCATTTTTTAATGTTTCATTTATTTCTTAAAGAGAGAGAGAGTGCAAGAGGGGGAGAGGCAGAGACAGAGAGAGAGAGGGGGACAGAGGATCCAAAGCGTACTCCATGCTGACAGCAGCCAGCTGGATGCGGGGTGTGAACTCATGAACCGTGAGATCATGAACTGAGCTGAAATCAAGAGTTAAAAACTCAAACACAGTACTGAAGGCACTAAAGCTCCATCTATTATCCAGTAAATGTGGGAATAAAAGGCCAAAAGCTGTGTACTATTTTGGTGAATGCTTGAGGGAATACAATTTTTCCTTGAGTTAGTTTTCATTCTCTTATAGTCTTGCTTAAATTGAAAAGAGCAATGTGTCTGGAGGAAAGAAAAAGAGAAAGGAATAAATTTAGGTGCATTCAACAGGTGCCAATACAGGCAAGATAAAGTCCATTTTTGAAGTATCAGAGGGAAGAAGAATCCTATAATAATTTGCCCACAATGCAAGGGGCTGAATGAAACCACATATAAATAAAATGATTTAAAATTTTTAAAACTGGGTGTAAAGACAGAATTTATAAAACACACATAGATACCCCTTGCTTAGATAAAACAGTTATTAGCGTTCTGCCATATTTGCTTCTCTCACATTTAAGCAAAAAAAAAAAAAAAAAAAAAAAAAAAAGGTTAGTGGCATACCTAAAGCCTTGCCCATTATTCTTTCACTCCTCCCCCACCTTCTTCAAACACTATGTAGACATTAGTGTGTATCATTTCCATGAGCATTTGCTCACTCGCTACATATGTCTACAACTATAAATAATCCATACTATTTTTATGTGAGCTTGACTTCATAACAGTGGTCGTATTTGCATATACTCTTATGCACATATATAATAGAGTTCATTTTTTTTAATGTTTATTTTTTGAGAGAGAGAGAGAGATAGAGAACACAAGCAGAGATGGGACAGAGAGGGAAGGAAACAGAATCTGAAGCAGGTTCCAGGCTCTGGGCTGTCAGCTCAGAGCCTGACATGTGACTTGAACTCACGCACTATGAGATCATGACCTGAGCTGAGCTGAAGTCACACGCTTAACCGATTGAGCCATCCAGGTGCCCCTATAATAATAATATTAATTTCTGGGTATTATTTCTTGGTATAAATAAAGAGTACTCTAAAAATCCAGAAATGGAATATTTGACAGGAGTAGAAAAATACAAGTTTCATTAATTTGTGGGAAAAATGTACTAAAAATAAAGGCAACATTAAGGTGACATAAAGGTCTTCAAGTCCTCAATATTTTCTGAGCCTTTGCTTCTTATGTGCAGCTTTTTCTTTGGCACTTTTTCAAAGCTTCTTTAGAATCTATGTGTTTGATAGAGACAAATTCTTGTATATGTGCATATTTAAGGATGTTTATTGGGCATGGACAGTAATAGGACAAAGCTACTAACTTTCTAAATGAACATGACAGGGTATATCCAAATAAGTCATGGCATATCCATATATGTTATGGAATACTATGTAGCCATTAAAAATAATAAAGAATATTGGGGCACCTGGGTGGCTCAGTCAGTTAAGTGACCGACTCTTGGTTTTGGCTCAGGTCATGATCTCATGGTTCATGAGTTCAAGCACTGCTGTCGGGCTCTACACTATGGAGCCTGCTTCAGATTCTCTCTCTCCCTTTATCTCTGCCCCTCCCCTGCTTTCTTTCTCAATCTCTCTCTCTCCCTCCCACTCTCAACATAATTAAAAGCTTAAAAAAATTAATAATAATAAAGAATCTCTCGCCATATTTGACAAAATGTTGCAGGGGATTATTTTAAAATAAGTTTTAAACTTTAGAATAATTTGAGATTTACAGAAAAGCTACAAAGACTTCACAGAGGTTTCCCCACCCCCAGTTTCCTCTATCGTTAACATCTTAAATTTGTCACCCCTAATGAACAATACTAGAACATTTTTAAAAAACAAAGTCCATGCTTTTTTCAGGTTTCATTAGTTTTTACCTAATGTCCTTTTTCTGTTCTAGAATCCCATCCAGAGTAGAGCATCATGGTTGGTCATCATGTCTCCTTAAGCTCCTGTAGACTGCGACATCTTCTCAGACTTTTCTTGTTTTTGATGACCTTGACAGTGTTGGGTCCTGATAAAGCATTCTGTAGAATGCCCCTTAATTTTGGTTTATTTGTTTGCTATGGTCAGCAAGATTTATGGATTTGCGGGGAGGACGACCACAGAGGTAAAGTGTCATTCTCATCACATCACATCAAAGATACATGCCATCAACAGGATTTATTAATGATGATGTTAACTCTGACCAACCAGCTGAAGAAGGGTTTGCTAGGTTTTTTCACTTTAAAGTTGCTCTTTTCCTCCTTTCCCTATTTTAAACTTTGGAAAGAAGTTACTATGTTCAGCCCACACTCAAGGGGTGGGAGGCTACGCCCTACCTTCCCGAGGGGTTAGTATTAACATGTATTATTTGGCATTCTCTCATATGGGAAGACTTGTCTTTTCTCTATTTATTTATTAAATCATTTATTAGATCCATAAGGACTCATGGATATGTATTTTATATGTATTTCCAGCCATATCCACAGATACGGTTTTAATCCAATACTGCTTTATTTATTTTGTTGCTCAAATTGTTCCAGCTTTGACCACTGGGAGCTCTTTCAGTATGCTCTTGTGTTCCTTTGACAAGTACCATTACTTTGTTATTTTTTGGCACTACAAGACGCTCCAGACTCATAGTCCCTGACCAAACCCTGGAGTCAGCCATTTCTCCAAGGCTCCTTTTGCTTGAGAATGGTATTAGAAACCAAGCCCTGGGCACTCGACGTGCTAATTTCCACTGGGGTGTCACTGCTTGTATGCCCTCTCAGCTGACAAAGCGAGGAAGTACTTGTGTGCATACTTACTCATGCATATACACATATCTGGACATATTTGTGTATGTAGCCATCTGTGTCTTCACTAAAGTCCACGGGAGTTCATACTGATGTCTCCAACTCTACTCTGTTATCAAATGGTTCTATCCTTCTGCCCTTGCTTATCTGTGAACTCCCTCTTTAACAGTGACAAACCTGGCCTCCAACCTGCCTTGCATTTACTTATTTAATCCCAGTATACACTATAGCAGCCTTAGAATTTTAACACGTAGCTCCATGGTGAACAACTTCATCAACCGGAGTATAGTGCTTATGCACAGTTCCCTTTGTCTCTAGTCTTATGATCTCTACTCATATCTAAAGTTACTTAAGTAGGCACCTTTCTCCTTATCCCCTTAAGGGGAGGTTATATCGTACATCTGTAACATTATTTTGCCACATACGCATTCCACGGTGGGATCTTCTAACCTCTTAGTTGATTATTTTTAAATTTGCATACACTAAGGCTCACTATTTATGCTATTGGTGTCATGTGCCCACCACTATGGTGTCGTACAGAGTAATTTCACCACCTTAAAACGTTTCCCATGCTTCACCTATTCAGCCTTCTGCCATCTCTCCCCCCAAACTTCTGGAAACCACTGATGTATTTACCATCTTTATAGTTTTTTCCTTTTCTAAAATGAAATTATATAGTGTATGTAGCCTTTTTGGACTGGCTTTTTCACTTAGCAATATGCATCATCCTTCTAGCCTTACTCTGACCTTACATGTGTTCTTATGTGTGTATAAATATACCGTGAAAATATTTGGAAAGAGACTTAGTATTGGACTCAGCTACCTCTGGTAGAAAGGAACTGAATTACAGATAGCAACGAGGTAGAGGGATCAGAATATATAAAATAATCAGAATATATAATAGGGGTAAAAATATATATTCTGATATAATATATATATATTATATTCTTATTGATTTAGCCTTTTTCCAATGAACATGCATTACCACTATAATTTTAAAGATTATTAAAAAGATATTCCATTCTCTACCACCTTTGTTTTCCTTCTTTGTTCATGTCTTTATATATTTCTTAGATTTTTCATTACTATAATTGATGTTAAGATTTTTGATTAAAAGTATTTACCCTGTATACAGAATAGACCTAGAACTTCTTTTATTATGCATTTTTCCAACGTTTTGATGTTTAAAATAATTTAAATGAACCTAGTTTTCTTTGCTTAAACCAGCGTTTGCCTCCTTTTCTTTCTCCCTCTGCCCTTTTTCCTTGTTTTCCTTTTGTATCACTCCGCCACTGAACCCTAACAGGCATTACACGTTAGAGGGCAACACACAAGGCTTACAAGGGCAGTTTTCGAAAGAATTACTCTGAGAACTGCCCAAATTGATTGCATCAACCATTCTGAGAAAAAGACCTCAAAACATGGCATCATCTTCCCACAATTTCAGCTACAAGTTTTGCAGCAGTTACAGATAAAGACAGCTATAACCTTGGGCAAGACCACGGTCGTGTACCTCGCTCTTCTCTTTGCTTCATAAAAATGAGGGGTGCCTGGGTGGCTCAGTCAGTTAAGCGTCCAACTTTGGCTCAGGTCATAATCCTTCAGTTCATGAGTTCGAGCCCCATGTCAGGCTTTGTGCTGACAGCTTGGAGCCTGGAGCCTGCTTCAGAATCTGTCTCCTCTCTTTCTGCCCCTTCCCCATTCATGCTCTCTCTCTCTCTCAAAAAATAAATAAACATTAAAGAAAATTAGAAAAAAAAAAAAACTCCGAAACCTTCTTCAGCTCAGGGAACTAAAATTTTGAGGGGCTTCTTGATGTACATGAAACAAATAAAGCCTTCAACTTCTGAGTACTGTAACTATCTTTTTCTCTGATATTGTCAAGAGGGAGAAAAAGTTTCTGGAAAAAATAAATCTCCTATGCAAAAAAAAAAAATAATAAAGAACTAAGCAGCTAAATCTCAAGGGCAAGTTATTATGTAAGCAGATTTTATAAGCAAAAGGCAGAACACAGGCATAAAATATTGCCTGATTCCACAGCAAGCTTAACAACAAATAAATCTACAAAAAGTTTAAATAGCACGATGGCATCCAATTCAAATAAAACCAATCTTGTAGACAGTCAAATGTCACTGAACTTCAAACTTTAATAGTTGGAGACAGGATGTTGAAGTACTACGTGATATAAACTTTCCCCACTTTCTGAAAAGTGTGCTAATAATGGAAAAATTTCCCAGGCTTTTACAAGTCGAAGTTGTTGGAGTCTGAATACCCACTGACTAAACTGGGTATTGGACAATAAACTCATCAAAATGAGAAACGGAGCTGCTGCCCCGTAGGGATTTCTGTTTTAATAAAATGGTTGGCACTTTTGGTGCATTGTGACTGCTCTCTTCTATTAAAGGAGCCAAGTTTTCCTTCCGTCATTTTCTTTATATATATATATAAAATTTATTGTCAAGTTAGCTCACATACATTGTATACAGTGTGCTTTTGGTTTTGGGGGTGGATTCCCGTGATTCATCGCTTACACACGACACCCAGTGCTCATCCCAACAAGTGCCCTCCTCAATGCCCATTTCCCCCCTCCCCCACCATTTTGCAAATGAACCTGGAAGAGCTATTAACAGAAGGTAAAACGTACAGAAAGAAGGGGCTCTAGGGAGATTATGGAATTACTGCATTTGGCGTGAGTTGTTGATGTCCAGAAAGGACCCTGGATCTCATGTGGTGAACTGCAAACTCTGTTTCTTCTCATCACCAAACACACCAGCATTACCACCATGCATGTGACGATGTGCGCCCATACGTTCAGAGAAATTCCAACGTCTACAGTCTCAGCATCCACAAAAGTATCAGAGCCTTGTAATACATTCCCCTCCCTTACTATCTAAGGCTGAACATTCCATCACATCTCTTATCAGTGCCAAAGTGCTGTGTCCTCAGGGTTCTGGTGGTTGCTCCTCAATGCTTTAATGAGTTCAACATATGTGAAATAACACAGAGGCAGGAGTTCACAGGCAAACTCATCTTTCATGAGCAGTAACGTACATTCATTTTTCATGTGGCCATCAGCGGTTCATGGTTCAGTCCTGCTGTCTCCTATCTGCTTCCCCAAATGAGCCTCAGTCCTGGTCAGGAAGCCTCATCCCTGCTCCCAGCATCTCTAGCTAACCTCCATCTTCCAGCAGTTGTTCAGATCTTTTCCTCTCACGAACGATCCTGACTCCCGGTTCCAACTGTTCACCTTCCCTCCAAGGCTGTGTCCACACTGGTCTCTCTTCTCTCAAGTTTTTACACCTTATTTACCTCAACTGTTGAGAGCTCCCTTGCATGTTTAGGGTCATACATGATTTGTACCCAAAGTTACTTCACATGCCTTATCTTATTTGATGGGTATACGTTTCATACTTGCATGAGTCTAGAACCCATCTCAGTGACCTCTGAAACTCTCCTAAGAATAAGGTTTAAAATGTATGCCTCTTTGCATCACACAGAGCATGTAACTCAGCCTTTTACTGGGTGAAATGTTCTTTGATGGCCTGGAGAGACTGGTAAAATGTCAGGTCCTAGGTCCCAGCTCTAGGCATTCTGCATCCCTACGACTGAGTGAAGCCCAGGGGAAAGCCTTTTTTAAACTTGTCCTCTAGTCCCCAATCCCTGAAATTCTTATGCCACCATCAGAGCTGAGCTCTGATCAGCTCAATGCCAGTCAAAAATGAATAGTTACTGATGAAATGAAGTTAGAGACATTCTCACTAGACCAAGAACATTTTTAATTCTTGATTTCTCGTTAGCATTGAGAGGAAGGGAGAATACATGTGAAGGAAAGGTCTCCTACAGGCAGACAAGGTACTGGAAGAAGCCATACCCATAGAGAGTGTTAATTTACCCAGTGCACATGCTTCCTGCCAAGTGGTTAAGCAACATCTGAATACAGACCAAACTGGCCCTGGAAGAGGGGGGCGAGGCATTTTGTCTTCTTGAGTAAGAACACAAAAGGTTGGTGCTTATTGACAATATTTCTTGGGTGAGCAAAAGCAAGAAGGAAGGACATGGGGAATTCAAACAAATAGAGCTCTGTAATCCTAAACGATCCATCCACCATGGCATAAATGGCGGACTAGCCTGTCCAGTGTAATCTGGTATGACGTGCATCTCTTTGTGGTTCCTTGTATACCGGAAGAACTTGTTAGGATGTCAAATTTCCAGGCCCCAGCTCTGAAAATTCCTGATTTTAATTCACGCGGGGCTCAGGGATAGGCATATTTTGGGGATCAGCACTTCGGGTAATCCCTAAGTACCCCCCCTGAAAGACCCTTGACGGGCAGCTCCCCAGGCTGCAGGGCCTGATGTTTCCTCCTGGGGCCCGTCTCCCCGCCCTCCACGGCCTGCTCCGATGAGCCCCCTTCATAACCCCGTAGGACTGAAGGGACAGGAGAGGCATTTTCTTTAGAACCTGCTTGCTGGCAGCTGTGGTCAGACTTGCCTCGGAGAGAAAGTTCGGCCCGGAGTGGGCGACTGTGTTTCTGTGTGGCTGGGAGGTCGCCACACCTGAGGGATGCAGCGATCACGGCGGTGGCACTTGGTGAATGGCCGAGGGCTCGGAGAATGCTGGTCGATGATACAAGCCACCGTGCCGTGGAGGGGTACAAAGATGAAACAGAGACCTGAGGCTCTGGGCTCACTTTGTCCCACTTTTCTCTTCTCCTCTGGTACTCGAAACCCACTGCTGCACTTGTAGACTCTCTCCTCTCTTGGAGTCACCTGGGGACCTTTCAAAGTACCACTGGTTGGCCCTGTCTTGAACCACCTGGAACCTCTTCAGGTGGGGCTAAAGGTGGCAGAGCATTTACCGAACTCCTCTGCGGGTTCGCATTTGCGATTGGAGCTGTCAGTGACCTGCCCACGACAATGTTCGCCACAAGGATGGGCAGCCCTACAGTACAAACCATACACAAACGGAGCAAGTTGTAAAGACCTCACCTCACAGAGGCTTCAAGAGCCAGTCTCGCTCTTTCCGCCTATTTCGGCCCCTCGGGCTTAGACCAAGCTCCTCAGGCTTCTAGGTCACTGGAGAGAGGCCTCCTTCTTTCCCCTCAGCTCTAGCTCAAATATGCTTTCTCTCCTCAGTTGGAACCTCAACACCCTGCTTACAAAAATGTATCTGCAAGTCCTTTGTTTGCAAAACTCATTAATTTACTCTTTCCCCAAAGCAAAGGTTGCCCTTGTACACACGTCCTTGGCACTGGCTAACATTCCTTCTGAATGCTGTTGTTTTTTTTTTTAAAGTTTATTTATTTATTTTTGAGAGAGAGAGACAGAGACAGAGAGGGCGCAGAAGAGACAGAGAGAGAGGGAGACAGAGGATTCATGCCGGGCTTGAACTTACAAACCGAGAGATCATGACCTGAGCCAAAGTCTGAAGCTTAACCCACTGAGCCATCCAGGAGCCCCTGGATGTTTACTTTTACTGTTTTTCTACAGAGCCCATTACCTTTCCGTGCAGTAGGAAAGCAGGGCAGAGATTTGGAGTATGGGCTTCAGTTAGGTTTGACTTCAAACCCTTCCTTTGCCATTCCTATCACATGACTTGGGATGAATTGCTTAGTTAACTACACCTCACTTTTCTTATCTTTAAGATGGGGGATTCTAGAACCTACCTTACAAAGTTGTTGGGGGGGGGATTCAACGCATTGGTTAGAACTTGACAACAGTAAGTGTTCAATAAACCTTAACTATTGTGATTAGGAACCTAGCCCCACTGTGTATACTAGGTGCCTGCTTTTCCTTTCCTATGTCTTCATGGAGTTCTGGAGCTCTCCTGCCAGGCCCGTTATATCCACAACCTGTGGATCCATGAGGTGGGTATTATCCAACCAATTACAGGATGGAGAAGCAAACCAGAGAATGAGCCAGGGCACGTGGGAACCCAGGCCAGTCTGAATGCTAAAGTCCCTCCCCTCAGGAGGCCACGCTGCCGAGAAAAGGGACAGCTCCTGGATTGGTTGCACTAGAAAGACTTCCCATCTCACTTAAGCAAGAAGCACCCAGTTTCCTTTCTTCACACCATCTCCATCTCTTCATTTTTACAGGCACATCGTCATAGGCTTTTCTAGGCTGAAGGTCGTATGAACAACCTCCGTCCACGTGGTAAGGAGGTAGAAGACACAGGATGATAAATAGACGTTCCAGATTTAGAATATTGAGCAAGGAGCCACGGAAGTGTTCAGGGTCCAATATAAAGCATTGTTCTAGAAAGACACAGACACTTTCCAGATATCTATTCAATGTTTTTCCAGCTTTTTTTACACCAGCATTGCATTAAAAATGTATATAATGTCAACACTGGCAAAATGCCTATGATATAACTGGAGTGCACGGTAAAATCCCTAACCAAGGTTGTACATTGATAACTTACATTCCTAGTAATTCTTACAAAACCTCAGTTCTGACTAGCAGTATCCTAGCAAATGTTCCATTACAAAGACCCAACTGATGTTTTTACATGAACTTCCTTTATGAAAAAACGTTCGCTTACTCTGATAGTGTAATTAACGTCATTGCAAGAAACTAATATAAACGACTCAAACTTAGCCAACGTCACTTACACTTCAATTTTCTCCCTAGTAGAATGTAAAGTAAAACTTCTGGTTTTCTAAATGGTTTTTGTGATTCTCTTGGTTACTGGATTACATTAATAAATTCCCCCCAAATGGAAAATAACTCTAAGCCAGACTTAACTACTTTCTGGAATCACTCCCTGCATCTCCAAATTTAAAGAGTCCTGAGTTATACTCACTTCCTCCTGCCTGACTGGTGATTATTAGAATTTCTAATGCCATACCTTAATAGTGAATGATAAAGCTGTCCCATGGCAGCAAACAATCCGCAGCCTATTGACTCCTTTATTTTAGGCCTTGGAGTTCTATTTTGACTCATAAATATTTTTGAACTGGAAAAGATCTTAGCCGTCACTGACCTTTACCTCTGCCACTCCTCTCTCTATCCAGTGCCCTCCCCTCCCTTCTTTTCTGGTCCAGATACGACTTGCTCAAGCTCACGTACCATACTGAAGAAAAGGACTAGATCTAGAAGAAAGAACTTTGGAGAACTATTGCCAATCCATTGGTAATTCCTCTACTTTGTTGTTAATAACTAGACTGAGGTAATGAGGGGTATGATATAATGCATATGAACCAATACCACAGATTGTGGCACATAACAGCTGCTCATGAAGTTCTGGCTATTGGTACTAATCACTGTCATTCCTATAAAGTATAACAGGAACCTGGCTTAGGCAGGGGTCACAGCTTTTTTATAAAATCATAATGATGTTGCTGGCAAATCACAGTAGACAAATGCCCTCTTTAAGACGGAACAGAATGATAATCCTCCCCAGGGTAAAATGGGTCTCTTCAAGGCTGGTAATATTTGGCACAGGTTCGGGCAGCTTCCTGAGGTGGTAGGGAGGGTTGTGCGAAACTTACCCCATTGCGTTATTAATTAGGTTATTTACCAAGAAAGAAATCTATGTCTTTCATCCCGGTAATGCAATCACAGAAGGGAGAAGCAGGCCAGGGAGAATACTCAAAACTGTAGATGGGTTTCTACAAAACATACATTCTTCCATTGTTGGCATATATGCACTCTTATACACTCACAACTTGTATGCTAATTTCTTGTATCAAACAAAGAAATACTCTTTGTCCTGCAACTACTTTCCAAACCGAGGAGAACGTGAATGAGGTGACGGTGGTGTAAGTCTTGTATGGACATCAACTGGACACAGGAATTGACTAAGGGGGCAAAACAGAAACTCCTGAGGTCACCGTTCCCAACTGCACCCACATTGACGGTGGTCATCCCCCACTCCTATCATTCTGATACATTTCCCTACGGGCTGCTCCGGCACCCTGTCTCCTGGGGTGGGACGGTGGAGTGGTACGGAGGGAGGACTGTCCTTGAGATAACGGGGGCCAGCCAACAAGCTTAAGCTTGTTTGCCTAGACGGTGGCAGATGCTAGATGGTGGCAGAATCTCTTCCCAACCCAACACTGCATGGCATGATCAGCAAGAGCAAAGGCCCCAGGGCTGACTGCTGGCACCAGCAGGGAAACAGAATTAGCTTTTACGTGTGAAAGAAAGCAAGGACACACTGTCAAAAAGGCCAGGGAGATCAGATGTGCACAAAAAGCGATGTTTGTATTTCCAACCCTTTTAAGAAATGCCTTCAGTGTTAGACAAATGCCTTTGCTGGAACAAGATGGACTCTATCTGTAAATGATCTTCCCAGTAAGATTCTTCTCTCTCTTTCTTATGGCATCTCCTCCATATGAGTATAATACTGCTTTTTACACATGAGTTTTTGCTACTTTGGCTTCCAATTCCCCTTTTCCCTCTGCATTGCATCATATGAAAAACACAGCCAATGTTTAACGATCTTTTTTCATTAGTTTCTTACTTATGCTTTAAACACGTTTCCATGCCAAACCCATAGACACTTTTCGTGTGTGTGGGAAAATTGAATTCTGACAGGTTTCGCACTACATTGTTTTTTTAAGCTTGGAAAAACTTTGCACTGAGTCCCCTGGGCTCTGCATCATGGCTTTGAAGTCTTTTTTGGCACACATGAGTCTTAACTGTTTGCCAATTTGCTATAATTGGGCTTGAGGCTACATGTGCGGAACAGTGCCTTGTAATAAAGGCATTCTGTCCAAAGGACAATTTTGCACCAGGTAAAAGGTGTGCTGTCTTCAGAACTGTGATTGTTGTTGAACAAGCTGAGGCCATTTGAAAGGTAGTTTCCATTTAACTATTAAGGCACTCTAGCCTTCTCTGATGTCACATCTAGGTTTCATAAGAGAACATTTATATTCTACGAGTGTTTCAAATTTATGGTCTATTTCCCTTGCCTGAACACATTTTCACCTCTGAAAGAAATGTGAGAAATGAGTCAGGACCAGGACTCCCAGGGCTAGCTGCTCATCCGGGCTCCTTCCTGTGCTGCTTCTTAGGACAGTAAGACCAAATTTGATGCATAAACCTTGTGACCCTTTGTGCTGGGGAGCACAAGATAAGAAGTAGTAAATGTAGGCATTTCTATCACACACAAGTATAACTTTCCCTAAGTAGCTGTAATGTAAACATGAATTTAAATACCTCATTTTGAAGTCCTACATAGTTAATAACCAATAAAGGTGCAAAGTGGGAAAGAAGGAGACCAATACCCAGTAAGTGGCTCCTCCAATGAATCAGGTACTGTTAAAACGCTTACACCAACTCTGATGGGTATCTCCTGTCGGTTCTATTATACGTGTAGATTTGGGGCACACATGACTAAAAAGGCGGTAAGTGGTGAAGCTTACGAATCCAGGTCGGCTGGTTTCAAATTGCGCTGCCTATTTCTCAAATGCAATGAGTGGTGGTGTAAGAAAATCCTAAAAGTATCAGGACAAACCTTAAGGAAAGGGCATTAATGGAAGTTCCATTACAGGACTCACTTATGAATTCATCCTTTTATTTGCTGAATCCTGACTCTGTGTTGGCTACTATAGTCAGGGCTGGGGACACCCAGATAAATAAGATACAAGGAGCCCCACGCTGTAGAGGTATGGTGGAATGCTTTTAGGAAATTGGCTCTGACTTGCTCACTCCATAGGAAGATGGTTGTCAAGCTTTTCTCCTTACAGATTTGCTTTGCCTGGATGGTGGGTGGAGGGAGATGATGACTCACCCCACCTCCGTCTGAGCAGCAAAGCAGCAAGAATTAACTCTGGAAGGGCACAGAGGCTCCTCACTGACCCCACAGGAGGGAACCTCACTTCCCAAGAGAGTGGATGCTTACCTGCTCTTGCATTTTAGTTTATAGGAAGGGCACGAATAAGAAACTTGCAAATTAATAATCGAGGAGTTCAGGTAGTGCTAAAAATGCAGAGAAATAAAAGGAAGAAGACTGGATAATCCACTAATGGAGGCATACTCTAACAGGGAAAGCCCTAAATCTGTAAGAAAAATAGCTAACTGAAAACTACTCAAAGAAACTAACAAATCTAGACAAGGAAACAATTGGTAGAAGTCTAACTAAAACCCAGGTCTCACTGCAAGTCTAGGTAAAATGTTTCCATAAATGCTGGGATAAAGTCCTAAGTGTCTAAGGTTCATGTCATAGGAAATGACCATAACTTCCCATGAAATATCCTTATAACATGACCCAACAAAAAGTACAAGCTGAATGGATCATCCTTGGGAATTTTCTTTTTTGGGAAAAAAAAAAAAAAGTAAACCTAAACATTTTAATATACAAGATGTATCATGGAACTATTGTTCAAAGTAATTTTATTTACTTATTTTTTTAATGTTTGTATTTATTTTTGAGAGAAAAAGACAGAGCATGAAGCGGGTAGGGGCAGAGAGAGAGGGAGACACAGAATCCGAAGCAGGCTCCAGGCTCCGAGCTGTCAGCAGAGAGCCTGATGCAGGGCTTGAACTCATGAACCATGAGATCATGACCTTGGCTGAGGTTGGACGTTCAACTGACTAAGCCACCCAGGTGCCCCCGTTCAAAGTAATTTTAAAGAAAGGCAAAGGTTATCTTTATGAAAAAAGTCTCTTTCCATTTAATCCTAAAATAATTTCTTATTTATGTCTACTGTCACAGAAATAAAATTAATATATGGTTCACTCTTTCATGTCATGCATGTTAGTGTCAGATGGGATTAAAAGGTTTAGAAGAGTGAAATATTGGCTTAGTGGTTACATTAACCACTTCCAAACCCAATGAATCATGGGAATGAATGTTGGATCTATTTCTTTTTCACTCTGGGCAGTGGTCAAGAAGGTGACCACAACAATTTCTCATTAATATTAGCTTCAGGTATGATTTCTTCCAGAACTTTCAGTGAAACCAGTCCTTTTAAAAACAGATGGGAAAAAATCTAGGTCAATAAAAGTAAAATATGTATAGTTTATAAACAAGCACTCAAAATATCTGATTTCAACAATAAAGGGCCCATTTCCCATTAAAAGGTATAATGGGAAAATACTGGAATTGAATTCATTGAGTCAATTTAAAAGGTATTCTCCATAAACATATTAGATCTGCCATTTGAACCAGGCTCATAATTGTCATGGTTGCAGATTCTTCCTGGCAACTATATTTGGGGGCTGGAGCCCAGATTTTTCAGAGTAGCTGGAAAAATGTGAGGAAAAAACCCCACTTTTTTCTTGCCCAATGAATTTCCACTGGATGTTCAGATTATTATCCAGCTCCTTCCTATCAGTGATGATACAGATACACTAGTTAAATGTGGGGTGAGAGGACAGCCTGCATATGACTGATAGAGAAAAGGCTCCTTCATGTGTTTGTCAGCATCAGGGTCTAGGAGGACTGTAGGGGGAGGGATAAACAACATTCTGAGCTTCTGTCATTAGCACTAATAATTACACAGAAATTTGTTTCTTGTCAAGGTGACAGCGATTGGATTTACTGTCTTTACTGGAGCTACCAAAAATATATGAAGCAATGATTTGATAGACACTGCACATCAGGGAATGCAGAATAGTGATCTCTGAAAAAAAATGAGAGAAAACAAGATAATCTCGTAAATTACCCACGCTTACTGCACTGACATCCCCTCCTCTGGGGCTGGCAGGAGAAACACAGGCAGAAGATAGCAAGTTCTCTCGGTTGAAGAGATGTTTGAGGAGAGTTTCAGAAGGCTGCAGTAGCTAAGTTTCAGAGGACAGAGTATCTGAGAGAAGGAAACTATAGACAGAACTCCAGAGAGTAAGAGAGGAACATTCTGATACTCTGCAGAGTATAAGTCCAATGCAAATACGTTCATGCAGGTGAGGAAACTACACTACACTGACAAAGGAATCATCTGGAAGATGGTTAGAGATAACAGTACCTAGTGTTCCTACTGGGTAGAGAATAGTGCCTATCTCACCAGCCAGAGTAAAAATCCTTATGATCATGGAGCACTGGGTAGAGTAAATAGAAAAACCTTGCCTCAATAAGGAGGAATGTTTCATCCATCACTGAGCACTGCTTTTGTCCCTCCTAATTAATCCTAAAAATAAGACCTGAAAGTCTCAAATATTATCATGCAATTTAGTTGCTTTCCAGTACACCCTTCATGAATAATTTTAGGAACACAAAACATTCAGCACCAAACAAAGTAAAAATAACAATGTCTGGCATCCAAGAAAAATTACCAGGCATAAGAATACAAGCAATTATAACCTGATAAAAAGGAGAAAAATAAATATTGAAATTGACCTAGATTGGAGTGTGATGCCAAATCAGTAACCAAAGTCAAATATTTCATAATATACAAAAAATTAAATGAAGACATGGAAGATATAAAGATACAAAATCCAAACTAAACTTCTGTTGATAAAAACCAATGTATGAGAAGAAACATACAGTGGATGAGATTAACAGCAGATTATATATTGCAGGAAAAATACCTGTAAACTTGAGGACACAGGAATAGAAAGTATACAAAACGTAACACAAAGAGAGAAGAAAATAACGAAAAAGTGAACAGAACATCAGTGAGCTGAGAGATAATTTCAATTAGCATAATATATGTGTTACTACAGTTCTCAAAAAGGGATGCATATGTGAATAAATGATGGTCCCATGGGGTGCCTGGGTGGCTCAGTCAGTTAAGTGTCCAACTTCGGCTCAGGTCATGATCTCGCAGTTCATGGGTTCGAGCCCTGTATTGAGCTCTGTGCTGACAACTCAGAGCCTGGAGCCTGCTTTGGATTCTGTGTCTCCCTCCATCTCTGTCCTTCCCTGCTTATGCTCTGTCTGTCTCTCAAAAATAAACATCAAAAAAATTTTTTTTAAATGATGGTCCCAGAATTTCCAGATACGGATGAAAACTATATACTAACAGTTGCAAGACACTCAATGAACCTCAAGAACAAGAAAAGTAAAGAAAAACTATACCCTATTCAAAACTAATGACTGTGAGAAAATCTTAAAAGCAGCCAGAGGAAAAAGGCATGCTCCAGAGGAACAATTATAAGAACTGCATATTTCTTATTAGATACAGTATACATGAAAAGTGGGACAGTGGGACATCTTTGAAGTAGTGAAATAAAAACTGTCACCTCTAGGGTCTACAAAAGCAAAAATAGCTATCACCAGCAGACTCACAATACAAAAAATGTGGAAGTAATTCTTTTATGCAGAAGAAAAATAATGAGATGGAAATATAGACATATATAAAGAATTTATATATATATATATATATAAAGAATATATATAAAGAAATATATATATATAAAGAATATATATAAAGAAATATATATATAAAGAATATATATATGTATATAAAGAAATGAATAACATGAGAAATGATAACACATGAGTAAATATGTGCCTTTCATTAATTAAAAATATTGAAAATATGGTTGACACACTTAAATATAATAACAATGTGGTATGGAGCTCAGAATATATACAAAAGTAAAATGTATAACAGCATTGGCACAAATGTTGGGAAGAAAGAAATTGTAGTTTACCATTGAATAGGTCTTATATTACATAAGAAGTGGTATAATATCACTCAAATTTGAATTAATTAGGCCTTAAAGCAACCACCAGTATATAAACATATGAAGTAATTATTTTGGAACTCTAGAGTTTACTAAAAGGCTTGACCCTTCAAGAGAAATACTTGGCTAAAAGTCACAGTTAATACTGGTCAATTCATCTTTCAATGTGGTAGTAGCAACACATCTCCCACGTTCCAACCCCATGAAAGGTGGCAATGGGGATGGCAGCCTACATTCCTGGTATGACTTGTTGGGGCTAGGGTGGGCAATATGGATCTCGATCTCCTAATATCAGAGTTTGTATCTGAATTGCAGATTGCTGTTCATGGTCACTGAAGTTCAGGGAGAGAGGTTAACCACCATTGTTTCAATTTCCACTGAGTGAAACAGCTTCTAGGGGATTTAAAGGAGCCACATCTGGGCTTTTTTTGAGGAGATCCAGGGGACATTCAAGAGCAACCATGTATAAGAAGGAATTTAGAAAGCTACTAGGTACTCAGGAAAGATTCAGATTCATAAAAGACCAGGGAAGACCTTAAGCTTTCACCTCAGACTGATCCCCAGCCAAGACACTCTACAATTAAAAAAGAAAAACAAAACCCAGCCAACCCTGTGGTTTATTTCTAGAGTTAACACATTATAAGATTCAAATGTCCAGTTTTCAACAAAATATCACAGGCATGCAAAGAAACAGCAAAGTATTACTTATTCAAAAGAATAAAATAAATTGAGAGAAACTATATCTGAAGATGTGTGGACACTGGACTTACTAGACAAAGGTTTTTTAAAAACTATTTTAAGAAGCTCAAAGAACTAAACAAAGACATGAAAAAAGACAAGAAACTAATGTATGAAAAAATAATACTATCAATATGGAGAAATTATTAAAAAGAAATCAAAAAGCAATTATGAAGCTAAAAGGTACAATAACTAAAATGAAAATTATACTAGAAGGTTTCAAAAGCAGATTTGAAAGGGTATAAGAGTCAGCAAATTTAATGATAGAACAACTGACATTATAGAGTCTGAAGAAGAGGAAGAAAAAATAATGAAGTAAAATGAGCACAGCTTAGGGACTTGCAGGACGTCATCAGAGAGAACCAACAAATGCATTGGGGACTCACGGGAGAGAGAGAGAAAGGGACAAAGAGAATATCTGAAGAAATAGTGTCTGGAAACTTCCCAAATATAATGAAAGACATGAGTCTTCAAGAAGCTTATAAACTTGAAAAGGTGCACACTGAGACAAATTATAATCAAACTGTCAAAAGCCAAAGAAGGAGTCTTGAAAGCAACAAGAGAGAAGTGATTCATCACATACATGCAATCCTCAGTAAGATTATCAGTTAATTTCTCATCGGAAACTTTACAGTCCAGAAGGCAGTGGGTTGATGTATTCAAAATGCTAAAAGAAAACAACTGTCAACTGAGAATTCAATATCTGGCAAAACTATCCCTCAAAAATGAGGGCTAAATTAATATAAATTAAGATAAACAAAAACTGACAAAGTTCATTACCACTAGGCCTGCCCTGCAAGAAATGCTAAAAGGGGTCCTGCAGGGTGAAATGAAAACTGTTAAATAGTAACTTGGAGCCATATGAAGAAATAAAGATCTCCATTAACGGTAAATACATGGGCAATTTAAAAGCAATTTTGGTTTATGACTCCAGTTTTTAAATTTTCTATATGATTTAAAGGACAAAGTCATTATAATTCCATGTGGAAATTTTACAAAAAAATGGACCATATTCTGGATTACAAAACAAATTACATTCTCTGACAACAATGGAAGTAAATTAAGATCAAAAGAGAAACGTCTCTGGAAAATCTCCAAATATTTGGAAACCAAATACATATATAAATAACCAATAGATCAAAGAAGAAACTCAGATGGAAATTAAAAAGTATTTTGAACTGAATGAAAAATGAAACATGGTAGGGGCCCCTGGGTGGCTCAGTTGAGCATCCAACTTTGGCTCAGGTCATGACCTCACAGTTCATGGTTTCAAGCCCTGCATTGGGCTCTCTGCTGTCAGCACAGAGCCCGCTTTGGATCCTCTGTCCTGCTCTCTCTCTGCCCCTCCCCTGCTCTCTCTATCTCTCAAAAATAAAAAAAAAAACACTGTTAAATTGGAAATAAAAAAACATTAAAAAAATAAAACATGGTAGGTACACTTGGGATGAGCATGGCATAACATATAAACTTGTCGAATCACTATGCTGTATACCTGAAACTAATATAAAATTGTGTGTCAACTATACTAAAACAAAAACAAAAACAAAAAAACTATACCATATCAAATATGTAGGATGTTGCTATAGTAGTATTTAGGTGGAAATTTAGATTTCAACTTAATTAAAATTTTCTAAACACCTATAGTAGAAAAGAAAAAAAAGATATCAAATTAATGGCTCCAATTTCCACTTTTGGATTAGCAACAGAGAAGGTAAATAAAAAGAATAGTCTACTAAGGCCAAAGTTTAATTTAATTAAGTCAATTAAACAGCAAGGAAGTGGAAAAAAGGAAACTAAAAATATCTGAGTTGCAATCAGTGAATAGAAAATAGAACATCAATAGGAAAAAAAAAACAAGGGCTAGTACTTTGAGATGATAAATTGATAACATCTAGATAGACTGAACAGGAGGAAAAGAAAGAAGGCACAAATTACTAATTTCTGGAATAAATTAAATGGCATCATTACAGATTCTACTAATATTCAAAGGAAAATAAATACATATTATCAATAACTTTATGCCAATAAGGTTGACATATTACTTACAAAAGCAAATTCCTTCAAAGACACAAAATACCAAAATGTACTCCAGAAAAAATAACCTGAACAGTTTATATCTATTTAAGAAATCACATTTGTGGTTAAAAACTTTCCTGCAAAAGAAACTTCAAGCCCATATGGTTTCACTGGTGAATTCTACCAAATGCTTACAGAAGAAAAAAAAAAAATACAAATTCTAAACCAACTCTTCGAGATCACTGAAAAACAGGAAATACATTCCAAGTCATATTTGGGGTAAAGCATTACTCCATATCCAAATCAAAGACACCCTAAAAAAAAGAAAATGACTGGGCATTATCTGAAATAAATATGGATGTAAAAATTTTCAACAAAATTTTATCAATTCAAATTCAACAATACACATAAAAAAATCTTCCTGCTTGACCAAGTGAGATTTATTCCAGGAATACCAGGATGGTTTAATATTAAAAAAAATCTACTTACCATATTAACTGACTGGAAAATCATTAAAAAATGATGATTTCAATAGATGCAGACAGAGCATCTGGCAAAATCTAATATGCATTGTGGATAAAACCTCTCAGAAAACAAAAATAGACGGGGATCTAGGTCAACTTGAGAAAAAAGCATCTATGAAAAACCTACACTCAGCATCATATTTAATGATGAAAGAATGAATGCTTTTCCTCCAAAGACAGAGAAAAGACAAGGCTGTCCATTCTCACTACTTCAATTCAACATTGAACTGGAGTGTTAGCAAGTGTGATAAAACAAGAAAATGAAATAAAACGTATCTGAACTAAAGAGAATGAAGGTAAACTATCTTTATTCATGGATGACATGGTAAAAAACAAAACAAAACAAAACAAAACAAAGAAAACACCTGATGGAATCAATAAAAAAATCTTATAGAACTAGTACATGTGCTTAGTAAGGGGGCAGGATACAAGATCAATATACAGAAATTAATTGTATTTTTATATACTAGCAATGAACAGTCAGAAATAAAAATTAAAACTGCCACTTGCAATGGCATTAAAATCATGAAATACTTGAGGGATAACTGACAATAGATGTGCAAAACCTGTGCACTAAAAATTAAAAAGCATTGCTGAGAGAAATTTGAAAGACCTAAATAAATGGAGAGATATAACATACTCATGCATCAGAAGACATAATGCTACCCAAACCATTCTACAGGTTCAACACAATCCCAACCAAAATCCCAGCAGGCTTTGCTGAAGAAATTGACACACTGATTTAAAATTGGGGCGCCTGGGTGGCAGAGTTGGTTAAGTATCCAACTTTGGCTCAGGTCATGATCTCACGGTTTGTGGGTTCGAGCTCCGCATTGGGCTCTGTGCTGACCACTCAGAGCCTGGAGCCTGTTTCAAATTCTGTGTCTCCCTCTCTCTGACCCTCCTCTGCTCACACTCCATCTCTGTCTCTCTCTCTCTCTTTCTCAAAAATAAATAACATTTAAAAAATTAAAAAAAATTCATATGGAGGGGGCACCTGGGTGGCTCCATTGGTTGAGCATCTGACTCTTGATATCAGTTCAGGTCATGATCTCATGGTCTTGGAATTGAGCCCTGAGTCTGGTTCCATGCTCACAGTGCAGAGCCTGCTTGGGATTCTCCCTCTCCCTCTCCCTTTGCTCCCCTGCCCCCAACTCTTTCTCTCAAAAAAATAAATTTTAAAATTCATATGAAAACATACATGTCTTAGAATAGCTTGAACAAACAAAAACTGAACTAACACTACCTAAGTTCAACTTATTATCAAGTTACATTATAGCAGTCACCCCTTATTAGTGGTTCCAACTTCTACAGTTTCAGTTACCTGCAGTCAATATTCAGAAGCATATGACCCTCCTTCTGATGTACACCAGAAAGTCAACAGTAGCCTAAAGCTATGTCACAATGCCTAGGTCATTCACCATACTTCATCTCATCACATAGGCATTTTATTATCTCACATCACCTCAAGAATAAGAATGGTGGATACAATGAGATATTCTGAGAGAGAGAGACAGACAGATAACTACGTTTATGTATTTATTACAGTACATTGTTCTACTTTATTATTATTGTTAATCTCGTATTGTGCCTAATTTATAAATGAAACTTTATCGTATGTATGTATGTATGTATGTATGTATGTATGTATAGGAAAACGTAATATTATACATATATATATATTATATATGTAATATATATAATATATATATGGCTCTTGGTACCATTCTCAGTTTCAGACACCCACTGATGGTCTTTGAATGTATTCCCCATGGATAAGGGAGGACTACTTTAATCAAGACAATGGTATAAAAATGAATAGATCAGGGCGCCTGGGTGGCGCAGTCGGTTAAGCGTCCGACTTCAGTCAGGTCACGATCTCGCGGTCCGCGAGTTCGAGCCCCGCGTCGGGCTCTGGGCTGATGGCCCGGAGCCTGGAGCCTGCTTCCGATTCTGTGTCTCCCTCTCTCTCTGCCCCTCCCCCGTTCATGCTCTGTCTCTCTCTGTCCCAAAAATAAATAAAAAACGTTGAAAAAAAATATTAAAAAAAAAAAAATGAATAGATCAATGGTACAGCGCAAGGACATATACATGGACATTCGATTTTTAACAAAGTACAAAGGCAGTTCAGTGTAGAAAGAATATTTCTTTTTCTTTTTTCTTAAGTTTATTTATTTATTTAAAAAATTTTTAATGTTTATTTATTTTTTAAAGAGAGAGAAAGACAGAGCACAAGTGAGGGAGGGGCAGAGAGAGAGAGGAGACACAGAATCCAAAACAGGCTCCAGGCTCTGAGCTCAGTCTGACAGGGGGCTCAAACTCACAAAACTGAGATCATGACCTGAGCTGAAGTTGGACATTTAATTGACTGAGCCACCCAGGTGCCCCAAGTTTATTTTTGAGAGAGAGAGAGAGAGAGAGAGAGGAGAGAATGAGTGGGGGAGGGGATGAAAGAGAGAGAGAGAGAGAGAGAGAGAATCCTAAGTAGGCTCTGCACTGTCAGCATGAAGCCAGACTTTGGGCTCCATCAACGAACCGCTAGACCATGACCTGAGCCGAAATCAAGAGTTGGACACTTGACATACTAAGCCACCCAGGCATCCCGAAAGAATAATTATTTCAATAAGTGACCGTGGAACTATTTGAAATCACAGGCAAAAAAAAAAACCCCAAAACAAACAAACAAAAAAAAACCGAAAACAAACAAAAAAAAAACACCATAAAACTTCCAGATGAAAATATAATTTGAGTTTGGCAAATATTTCTTAACTATACACCAAAAAGCATGGTTCCTGAAAGAAAAACTAAAAATTGTACCTCATCAAAAGTAAAATATCTACTCTTACAAATTCATAGACTGGGGAAATATTTTCAAAAACATATTATCTGATAAATAATAAATGACTTGTATCTTGGTTTTCTAAACAACTCTTAGAATTCACTACCAAGAAAACAAAGAGTTCTGATGCTTTTTTAAAAAAATTGGGTGGAAATATTTTAAGAGACACTTCATCAAAAAAGTATGTGAAATGTAAAATCAGCTCACAAAGAGATTCTCAGGCTCCTTAGTCATTAGGAAGATTAAAATTAAATTAAACCCGCAATGAATTGCCAGTACACACTTATTAGAAGGCACAGCTTTAAAAAAAAGATTGAGGGGAACCTGGGTGGTTCAGTTGGTTAAGCGTCTGACTCTTGATTTTGGATCAGGTCATGACCTTGTGGTTGTGAGATAGAGCCCCGTGTTGGGCTCTATGCTGAGCATGGAACCTGCTTTGAATTCTCTCTCTCTCTTCCTCTCTCTCTCTGCCCCTCCCTAACTAATGCACGCATGTTCATGCTCTGTCTCTCTTTCAAAGTAAATAAACATTTTAAAAAATGTTTAAAAATTAAAAAAAGATCAACCATATTAAGAGTGAGTGAGGATAGAGAACTAAAGTTCCCACAATGGAATGTGACTGAATCTCAAAATAACTAGGCACAGTGAAAGAGTCCCTACCCCCTACCCAACAGGCAAATCACAATCGTCATCAGTACATAATGTATGATTCCCTTTATATAAATTCTAGAAGATGTCAACTAATGTAGTTATAAATAGCACACCAGCCGTTACCTGGAGATGGAATGGGAAGAAGATAAAGGTCAGGAAAGAAAAATTACAAAAGGTAAGAGGAAACTTGGGTTTGATGAACATGTTCGTTATCTTGCCTGTGGTGATGATTTCATGGGGATGTTTATATCAGACTTATCAAATTGTATGCTTTAAGTATATGAAATTTATCACATTATCGATTATACCTCAAGGAAGCTGTGAAGAAAAACAATCACACTCCTTTCACCAATAATGAATAACTAGCAAGTTTATAAAAACCTCTGTCAAATCTTCTCAGTAAAAAGCCTCCTTGGAGAATAGAAACTCTGAAGAGAAAATCAAAACATCTTGGTTCATTTTCGGGGCTGATCTCTTGTGCTTGAATCAGAGTTGCTTAGATCTAAAAAGGAGACCCAACTGCAGAAGTTACTGCATAAGCAATATTTGGAATGTTCGTAAGTCAAGCAGTTATGAGGCAATATTGTTCATTATATTTATTCTCAAAATACTTCACGAGTCAGCCAAATTGGCTTCTCTAGAATCAAACTAAAAAAAAATTAACGAAGTGTTACTGCAATTAATGAGAACCCAGACCAGGATGAGAATCTTAACTCTAATAAACAAGATGGCTACGCTTTTCAATAAAAAGCTTGACAACTAAATACATGTTTTGTTACAAAATGCCCTTTCTCAAAAGATCACTTTAGATTTAATTTTTCATAAGCTGTTATCGTAACTTGAAGGAACCGTTCATCTTTCTTTTACAAGAAATCCTACCATATTTAATCTGATATTAATTTTTAAAGTTGAAAGAATCTAAATGCACCATCCAGGCATGGTATGTGATATGTTCATTAATACCAGTCATTTGGAGCAAATTTAGAAAAGAATATAACTACGAACTACATCTTCAGTCTTCTTCATATTTTGAAAGATTAAATGTAACAAGAGTCATTTTTTTTTCACCTAACAAGTGTTCAGTGGAGGCTGCGGCATGCTGGGCATGGCTCCACATTACTGAGAGGACACCAAGATAAATTAGATGTGGTTTCTGCCTTTGAGTTGCTAGGCATATCCTCTAGCACTGCTCCTTGCCCAGATGTAAATGTTATGTGCCCAAAAGGACTAGTTCAGTCCACCTCCGTTACGTCCAGACCAACAGGTTGCCTCATGTTGCTGACTATAGATAGATGTCCCACACATGGGCTCAAACTACAGACCCCGGACCTCTGACACAGGAAAAAAGTACAAAGACTGGGTCACTGAAAAGCCATTTTGGGGCCTGGCAGTACAGTATAAAAGGGATTGTTCATCAATATTCTAGAAAGGTAGTGGAAACATTATTTTATGAAGGCGGTGATACTCTGGATGGCTAATAGGGCACAAGGTTGAGTCAGACAGAGTAAAGGTAAAAATCCTGGCTCTGTCACATAATAAACCTGTTGCCTTGATGGTTACTCAACCTTTGTAAGCCTCAGTTTTGTCTTTTAAAAAATGGCCATAAAAATAACAGTACCTACCTCTAAAGGTTTTTTCAAAATTAAATACAATAAGAGGTGCAAAGCAGTAAAACCAAGTGTCTTTGTGCCAACAAAGTCACATACCAAAAATAAAAGCTATTTTTAAGTCATGCAACAAACACCTATAATTATGTTGCCTAAAACCAAAATTGTTGTTTGAGCTCAAAGTTTACAAATAAAATATATAAAATATTATAGCTATATATTGTTATTAAAGTTCTGATCAAAGACTTTAATCCTTGACTAACTATTGACAATTTATTTAATAAGTTTTAATAAATACCTCTTTACAGTTCTTACTATGTGCTAGGAGTCATTCTTTACAAATATTAACTCATTTAATATTCATGACAACCCGTGGGGAAGGTACTATAGCTGTCATAATTATCCCCATTGTATACATATTTGCAAAATATATATTTATGTGTAGGAATTATATACATAAATTATATATATTAATATAAAAACATATATAATTATATATTTATATGTATATAAATAAATTTATAGTATATAAATATATATTTCCTTACATATAAATATATATTACATATAAATATATATTATATTTATATACATATATTACATATTATACATATAATGTATATATTTATATATACATATAATATATATATTTATATATACATATAAATTATTATACGTGTAACATATAATATATATAACATATAAATATATATTTCCTTACATATAAATATATATTTATATGTATATAAATACATATTTCCTTAGGTTTGCCTAAGGAATGTGTTTTGTTTCATAGGGAGGATACCAAAAAACTGAAATAAACAGTGCTAAGTTTTCCCAGAGCCAGGGCTGATTTTGGTATCAATAATACAATGATGGTGATGAGACTTTTATGGGAAGATGAAAAAGCGTTATTTTATTAGAATGGATTTCACTAAACTACTAGATGCCGGGTAAGTTGGAAATCAGCAGATGGAGAAAACATCATTACTTACTACCCCTTGCATACAATAAATAGTTCGTTTAATGAAAAAAAAAAAAAATCACATCACCAAGATGGCGAAATTGGTCATTCCTGACTTCACAGGAAGAACAACTCATAAGAAGAACAACTGATAACTACTCAAGAACAAGGCACCAATGAGAGAATCCTAGAACACAGGGGTCTGAAGCACCCCTGCACCACAGAGCCCAAGACAGGCTACCTAAGAAGGGTAAGAGAAGCAGCTGTAGTTGACTGCATTGCCCCTTCTCCAGGGCAGTGCAGCGCCACATGGAGAGGTCCCCTTGAGCTCCCAGTTCCTCCAGGGGGAAAAGAGAACCCAGAGGGACAACCATCACCACCCAGGTGTTATGGTCACTTTGAAGGAGCCCCTACTCTGATCTCACCCCACGGGGACTGCAGGGGGATCTGTGGGACTCAACCACTGGCAATCTGACTATGACAGAGAGCAGGGGGAGGAGCTTGCAAAAACCAGTACACAGATCCTGGCAGACTTGAGTTCAGCCATGCCCAAGTAGCAGTCTCAACCAGCAGTTTTGCTCACTTAGAGAATCAAGTCAGAGGTGCACTCTGACCAGGGAACTCAGTGGGGTGCAGATCTGCTTGATATGGATCCTCAAAGGAAGAGTTTTGCTGGCCCTAGAGCCTAGTGTGCCCATGCTCATGCCAAGAGTGGATTTATAGCACCACCAATTGTGGAGTGTCTCCCAGCCTCGTTTCACCAGGAAGGCTGGCATAATTCTTGGAAGCTGTGATGCCCACAGGCGCTCCAGTCAAGAGAAGGGCAGGAAAAACCGAGTTTTCAAAACAAAGCTGGTCGGCCTGTTCAGAGAAACTAGGCTGTAGATTGACTTGGGACAAGAAAGAGTTTTACTGGCTTCAGAGCTGCTTTTCCAGCTGCATCTGGAGCAGAGAATCTAATTTGTGGCCCCACTCATCACTAAACAGCCTTCATCCTGTCTGCCCAGGGAACTTAACAGAGCACATGGGAATCTGGCTAGCCCATTTAATGGCCCTCTGTACAGCAGCACTTGAAGAGAAAGCAGAGTCCATGGCTTCCCCCAGTGGCAGAGCAAAATTAGTAGCTTCACGTGACGAAAGAATTTAGTGCACACTTGCTTGATTTGGGTCTCCAAACGACGATTTACATAGGCACCGAGTCCCAACTTGCTGCCCTGCCAGGGTAGGGGAGATAATTCATAGCCCCTTATACTACTAAATATAGTATGCAGTCCTGACCATCTAGTAAGCCTGACCAGAAAATCCAGGCAACTGCAGAGCCCATCCTACAGCCTTACTTAGGTAGAAAACCAAGTCAACAGTTTTATTTTACTGTTGTTAGCCAGAGGCACATGCCTACCATCCCCATCATCAGAGCTTGAACAATTATCTCACCTAAAAATAGACTACAAGGGCAGGTCCCACTTGCCCAAAGACATTATCAGCAGGCACACTCAGAAAAACAAACAGCTGACTTGTGAAGAAGAGTCTCTTTCAAAGCAAACCTCTATAGTCTGGATAAGGTGGTCAACACCCAAATGAACAGATAACAACATAAGGAATCAAGGATCATAAAAAATCAGTTAAATAAGGCCATCAAAGGAAACTAATGAAGTTCCAGTAACTGACCCCAATGAAATGGAGATCATGAACTGTTGGACAAAGAATTCAGAATAATCCTCTTAAGGTAGTTTAATGAACTACAAGAAAACACAGAAAGGTAACTAAATGAAGTTAGGAAAACAGTGCATTAACAAAACACGTTTGGCAAGGAAACAGCAACCATCAAACAAACCAACAAACAGAAGTCTTAGAGCTGATAAATATAATTGAAATAAAGAATTCAAAAAAGAATTTCAACAGTGGGCTCAACCATACAGAAAAAAGAATCCACAACTTGGAGGATAGGACACTGGAAATACCCACTCATAGGAACAAAAAGAAAAAAAAAAGAATGAAGAAAGTCTATGGGAATTATGGAATACAGTAACAATAAGCAATATTTACATTATGGGAATTACAGAAGAAGAATAGAAAAAAAAAGGGACAGAAAGTATATTTCAAGCTATAATGGCTGAAAACTTCCCAAACCTGGAGAAATAGACATTAGGTCCATGAGATGTCACCATCCAGGTGACATCTGCTTATAAGACTCTGGGCAGGTATTTCAACAGAAACTTTTTAAGCCAGGAGAGAATGGGATGACATATTCAAAGTACTGAAAGACAATAACTGTCAACCAAGAATTTTTTATCTGGCAAAGCTGTCCTTCAGAAATAAAGGAGGGATACAGACTTTCCTGAACAAACAAAAGCTAAGGAAGTTCATCATCACCAGACCGACCTTATAAGAAATGGTACAGGAAGTTCCTTGAGTGGAAGTAAAAGAACACTAATTAACATCATAAAAACATTAAAATTAGAAGGTAGTGTGAATTGTACCAGTAATGGTAAACATATGGTCATAGTTAGTTTTGCAGTATGGGATTGTGGTTCGTAACTCACTTACATCTTTAGCTTAAAAGGTAAAAACAAGTGGTAAAAATAACCACAATTGTAACTACTCTGTAACTATATGTACATTTGCATGTATAAAAACATGCAAACTGTAACAGCAATAACCTAAAGTGTGAATGGGGAGTAGAAGTGAAAGTGTAATGTTTAAAAATTCTATTGAAGTTAAATCGTTATCAGTTTAAAATTGTTATAAGTTTAAGATATTTTATGTAAGCCTCATACTAACTACAAGGGAAAATTCTGTAGTCATTATACAAAAAAACATAATAAAGACGCCAAAGCATACTGATACCAAAAGACATCAACACACACACACACACACACACACACACACACACACACACAGACAACAGCATAAGAAGTAAGGAGCAATTATTCTACAACATAACCAGAAAACAACTAACGAAATGGCAAATAGTAAGTCTTTACCTGTCAGTAATTACTTTAAACATAAACAGATTAATACTCCAATGAAAAGACACAGAATGGCTGAATAGATAAACAACAAGATCCAACAATGTGCTACCTACAGGACACTCACTTTAGCTTTAAGGACACTAGACTGAGAGTGAAAGGATGGAAAAAGGCATTTCAAACAAATGATAACCAAAAACCAACAGCAACAAAAAAGAAGGGTAGCTAAACTTACATCAGATAAAATACTTTAAAATGGTAAAAAGAGGCAAAGAAGATCATTATACAATGATAAAGTGGCCAATCCATCAAGAAGAATATATAAGGCGCCTGGGTGGCTCAGTCAATTAAGTGTCTAACTTCGGCCCCGGTCATGATCTCATAGTTTGTGAACTCGAGCCCTGCATCAGGCTCCGTGCTGTGCATCAGGCTCCGTGCTGACGGTTCAGAGCCTGGAGCCTGTTTTGGATTCTGTGTCTCCCTCTCTCTCTGCCCCTCCCCCACTCATGCTCTGTCTCTCTGTCTCTCAAAAATAAATAAACATTAAAGAAATTAAAAAAGAATATACAATAATTGTAAATATTTAAGAGCCCAATTTAGAACATCTAAATACATAACACAAAAAACTAACAGAGCTAAAAGGAAAAATAAGCAGTAACACTATAATAGTTGGGGATTTTGCTATCTCATTCTCAATAACGGAGAGATCATCCAGTCAGAGACTCAATAAGGAAACAGCAGGTTTGAACAATACCAGCGACCAAATGGACCTAACAGACATATACAGAACATTCTCTTCAACAAAAGCAGAGTAAACATTTCCTTCAAGTGCACATGGAACATTTTCTAGGATAGACCATATGTTAGGCCATAAAGCAAGTCTGAGAAAATTTAATAAGACTGAAATCATAACCAAGTATCTTCTCTGACCCCAGTGGCATAAAACTAGGAATCGGCAAGAGGAAAATTGGAAAATTCATGAATGCATGGAAAGAAAACAATACTCTTCTAAGCAACCAATGGATCAAAGAAGAAATTAAAGAGGAAATAAGAAAGTTTCTTAAAACAAATGAAAGTGGAAATTCAACATATACCAAAACTTATGAGTACAGCAAAAACAGTTCTAAGAGGGGAGTTCACAGCAATAAACACATACTTTAAGAAGTAAGAGAGGTCCCAAATAAACAATCTAACTTGACACCTTAAAGAACTGGGAGAAGAGGAACAAATGGATCTCAAAGTTAGCAGAAGAAAGGAACTAATAAAGATTAGAACAGATATAAATTAAAAATTGAAAAAAAACATAGAGAAAATGAACTAAACTAAAAGTTGGTTCTTTGAAAAGACAAACAAAATTGACAAACACTTAGTTAGACTAAACTAAACATGGAAAAAATAGAAAGGACCCAAATCAAACAAATTAGAAATGGACAGAAGACATTACAACTAATAACACAGGAATTCAAAGAATCATAAGAGGCTACCACATACAACTACACACTAATGAACTGGACAACCTAGAAGAAATGGAAAAACTGTTAGAAACATACAAATTAACAAGATCGAATCAGGAAGAAATAAAAAATCTGAACAGATCTGGTAAGGGAATTGAATCAGCAATCAAAAATCTCCCAACAGGGGCGCCTGGGTGGCTCGGTCGGTTAAGCGTCTGACTTCGGCTCAGGTCATGATCTCACGGTCCGTGAGTTCGAGCCCCGCGTCGGGCTCTGTGCTGACAGCTCAGAGCCTGAAGCCTGTTTCGGATTCTGTGTCTCCCTCTCTGTCTGCCCCTCCCCTGTTCATGCTCTGTCTCTCTCTGTCTCAAAAATAAATAAACGTTAAAAAAAAAAAAATAAAAAAAAAAAAATCTCCCAACAAACAAAAGTCCAGGAACAGATGGCTTCACTGGTGAATTTTACCAAATATTTAAAGAAGAATTAACAGCAATCCTTCTTAAGCTCTTCCAAAAAAAAAAAAAAAAAAAATCAAAGAGGAGGCAACACTTCCAAATTCATTTTGTGAAGCCAACATTATCCTGATACCAAAACCAGAAACAGACACTACTAGAGAGGAAAACTATCTATTATATTTGATAAAGATAGATGTAAAAATTCTCAATAAAATACTAGCTAACTGAATTTAGTAGCATGCTGAAGGGATCATTTACCATGATCAAATGGGATTTCTCCCAGGGATGCAAGGACAATTCAACATATGCAAATCAATCAATGTGATACATCACACGAATAGAATGAAAGAAAATAACCACAGGACCATCTCAATAGACACAGAAAAAGCATTTGACAAAATTAAACATCCATTCATGATAAAAACTCTTACCAAATTAGGCACAGAAGGAACATATCTCAACATAATAAAGGGCATATATGACAAGCCCAGAGCTAATATCATACTCCATGGTGAAAGGTTGGAAGCTTTTCCTCTTAGATCAGGAACAAGGCAAGGTGCCCACTCTTACCATACCTATTTGACACTGTACCTGAAGTCCTAGCTACAGCAATCATGCAAGAAAAAGAAATAAAATGTATCAAAATTGATAAGGAAGAAGTAAAATTGTCTCTATTTACTATCTATATTATAGTAAATATAGAGATAATCCTAAAGACTGATTTAGTTATTAGAGAAATCCTGAATACTCAATGAAAAAATTGTCAGATATAAACAATGAATTCAGTAAAGTTGCAGGACACAAATTAACATACAAAAATCAGCAACGTTTCTATATGCTAGCAACTAATTTTCTGAAAAAGAAATAAAGAATTGATCCCATTTACAATAGCATCAAAAATAATAAAGTACTTAGGAACAAATTGAACTAAGAGGTGTAAGATCTCTTGGTTGAAAACTAAGATATTGATGAAGGATACCAAAACAGACACAAATAAATGGAAAGGTATTATACATTCATGGATTGGAAGAATTAATAGTGTTAAAATGTCAATACTACTGAAAACCATCTATAGATTCAATGCAATCCCTATCAAGATTATCAGTGGCATTGTTTTTACAAAAGTAGATATAATGCTCATGAAATTTACATGGAACCAAAAGAACCCCCAAATAGCCAAAGGAATCTTGAGAAAGAAGAACAAAGCAGGAGGCACCACACTTCCTGATTTCAAGTTATACTTAAATCTATAGTCAACAGCATGGTAATGGCATAAAAATGGATAAACAGATCAAAGGAGCAAAACCGAGACCTAGAAATAAACCAAGTATGTACAGTCAACTAATATTTGAAAAGGGAGCCAGGAATACTCAATGGAGAAAAGACCGTCTCTTCAATAAATAGTGCTTGGAAAATGAATGAATGTTCATACATAAAAGAATGAAACCAGATGTATGTATTACACCACTCACAAAAATTAACTCAAAATGGATTAAATACTTAATTTTAAGCCCTGAAAACATGGAACTCCTAGAAGAAACCTTAGGAACAAAGCTCTTTGTCATGAGAACTAGCAATCTTTTGGATATGACACCTAAAGCACGAAGAAGAAAATAAAAAATAAAAAATTGGGACTATAGCAAACTAAAAAGCTTCTGCACAGCAAAATACATCGTCAACAACATGAAAAGACAACCAGTGGTATGTGAAAAAATATTTGCAAACCATATATCTGGTAAGGGGTTAACATCCAAAATATATAAGAGACTACCACAAGTCTATGGCCATAAAAAATATAACCCAATTTCAAAATGGGCAAAGAACCTGAATAAACATTTCTTCAAAAAAAAAAAAATATATATATATATATATGAAAGGTCAATAGGTACATGAAAAGATGCTCAACATCACTAGTCATTAGGGAAATGCAAATTAAAAACACAATGAGTTATCACCTCATGCTTGTTACAATGACCATCATTAAAAAAAAAGATAACAAATACTGGGGAGCACGTGGCGAAAGGGAAACTTTTGCACACTGCGGATGGGATTGTGAATTGCTGCATCCACTGTGGAAAACAGTATGGAGGATCCTCAAAAGCTAAAAATAGAACTATTGTATGATGGGGGTGGGAGGGAGGGGAGGGTGGGGGATGGGTATTGAGGAGGGCACCTTTTCGGATGAGCACTGGGTGTTGTATGGAAACCAATTTGACAATAAATTTCATATTTAAAAAAATAATTCCATTTCTGATAATATATATCCAAAGGTAAAGAAAATGCTAACTGGAAAAGATATCTACACCCCCATATTCACAGAAGCTTTATTTACAATAACCAAGACATGGAAACAGACTAAGTGTCCATCGATTGATGAATGGATAAAGTTGTAGGATATATATGCCACGGAATATTTTTCAGCCATAAAAACAAGGAAATCCTGTCATTTTTGACGACACAGATAGACCTTGAGAGCATTATGCTAAGTGAAATATGTCAGACATAGAGAGACAAATACTGTATGATCTTACTTACATGTGAAATCTAAAATCAACCAACCAACCAACCAACCAACAAAAAACCCCAAACTCAGAAAAGAGTATCAGAATTATGGTTACCAGATGTGGGGAGGGGGAGGGGAACTGGAGGAAGGTGCTCAAAAGGTATAAAATTTCAATTATAAAATAAATATTAGGGATGTAATGCACCACCTGACGACTGTAGCTAAGCCTGCTGTGTGATACATAGCAAAGTTGTTAAGAGAGTAAATTCCTAAGAGATCTCATCACAAAGAGAACATTTGTTTCCTTTTTTCTTTACTTCTTTCTTTTCTGTTTATTGTATCCATATAGGAAGACGGATGTTAGTTGAATGTATTGTGTTAATCATTTCATAATATACATAAATCATACCACCACACTGCATGCCTTGAACTTATGGTGATGCATGTCAAATATCTCTCATTAAAACTGAAGAAAACCGTACTGTGTATGCTTTCTACACAAAATACTACAGAGAAAAGTAGAACTAACATTTCTTAATCGCCTCTGGATTGTCGGGCTTGGGCAGACCTTTATTTGCATCATCTCATCAATATTACCATGGCTCCCCTATTTTTAAAACAAAGTCTAGGGGAATTAAGAAACAAAAATCAAAGTCTCTCAACAAATAAGAGATAAACTGGATCCCCGAGAAACACTGAACGTGAACCGAAATCTCTAATTTCTTCAAAAGTGAAAGCTGCTTACTGTTTTAGCTGTGTTAACTTTAACCACCAGGGACAAAGCTATTTTTGAATTTTCTAAATAAATACATGTAGAAGTATCATTTTTTTTCTCAAGCAAAAACTAAATATTTGCCAACACCACAAGTAAGGAGCCACATGTACTGTAGCCACCTTAGTTTTTCACTGAACTTGACATTCACAAACTGGGGACATGTACCACAGACCACAGCAGTGGGGCTACACTGGGTGCACTGAAAGTGACAGTGACCTTTCTGGGAAATAATTTTCCCATACATCTCATAAGCAGTGGTTCCATCTGTGGCTGGGAGTTCAGGAAAAGCCTAAACAAATTTTACCTCATTTTGGTGCACAAGGACATGAAATGCAAGGGGTACAGGAGACAGCGCACAAAACAGATTAAACAGGGATTTCCTGAAAACCATGTGATCAGCAGTGTTAGAGGCTGAGAGTCCCCAGGCCACCCAGACCAGAACCTAGCAGGGAGACACATTCATGGACACATCATTATGGTCTAGTGCAACAAATGGGAGGAAGCAAGTTTGCATAGAGTAATTGCCCAGAAGATAATTCTTGTTCCTCACAGAAGGAAACCTGGAAGGTTCCAGAAGGAGGTGTATGTGCTAGGTTTTGAGGGAAGAGTAGGAGCGAGTGGGATGAGGAAGTAGAAGGACATTTCCAGTGAAGGAAACAGCACAAGGGGCAGAGTAGCTTAATGAGCTCAGGGAGCTGCGTATGAGATGCCAGATAAGGCTGCAATCACCAGACGTGGGAAGTTAGTTTGAATAGGAAAAATATTTTATGTGTGTTAATATGATGTTTACAATAATAAAATCAGCTCCACATTGCCCAGCATTTGGTGACTCTTCTCCTGTTTGATACAATACTCTTCTCTGAGACAGGCACTATTCTCATCCCCATTTCATAGATTAGGAAATACAAGCACAGAGCATTTGGTAATGAGGTGACCAGATTCTCTGTTTAGAAAGCAACAGGGCCACTCCTGAGCTGTTGGACTCCAGAGAATGGGTTTGCAAGCATCAGTGTAATCCTCTCAATATCACATTAGGAGAAAGTAGACCCCCTACTTTATCCTCGATAACAGGGCTAGCATTTGGGCAAAAAGGTCCTGCCCTGTTGCAGTGTGTGCGTGTGTGTGTGTGTGTGTGTGTGTGTGTGTATGCACGTGTGTGGTGAGCTGTTCTTGTACATATGAACCCAACAGAGTGAGACACAACTGTCAGGTCAATCACTGTAATCCTCACAGAGAATAGAGTAGATTTTCTATGAAAACGGAAAGGAGACCCCTCCTGAGAGATGCTCTCAGTAAGTAAAACATGAGCAGTTTGGTCCACAACATTTAATCAAGACTGAAATTCAGGAAAGCGATGTTGGGAAGTCTTAGGTCTTTAAGTTAGATAGACATCCTGTGCCAAGGCTTGTCCACCTGGTCAGAAGCAGTAGCTGCTTCACACGTAATATCAGGTGTCACAGCTGGGCAGGGCACCCCATTTCCCAGGGATCCGGGATCCACAACACACCATCCTAAGTGGCCATAAGGTTGTGCAAATTGCCCAGATGGACTCAGGGGTTCAGGTATTTGCATTCGACGGATTTCCCATTTCTCTGTGGAAAGTCAACTTCTCTTCTGGCTTCTATTGTTCACCTTTCAGACAAATGCAAGTGAACTCGCCTGAGACCTTTGAACAAGTCACTTAACCACTAAGAATCTTTAAAAAATGAAACCCAGAGTCTGGTTATCATTATATCACCTACCAACTCTACAGTTCGATAGATACCTACCAGTGCCACCTTTCAGCAGGAAGGCAAAGGAAAAGGGTCAACTTCTTTGGGTGAATTTACATTTTTTACTGTGAAAATGGCCTGCTTTTACCTTTGTTTTTCCCCACATGCTGGACTGCTGTCAGATGAAATTCTTGCCAACTGGTCTCCATTGAAAACAATTTAGTCTTTCTGTGCTGTTTTTGTAACTAAACCTCTGATTACCCCAAAGCAAGACAGGCAGGCACAACATAGCCATCTGGGGCTGGGGTCCAAAAATGCATTCTTTTAAATAACCTGAATTCTATAACAGTTTGCGAAGCAAACCACAGTCGACCCAACATAAAAACTGATTGTGCTGTTTCATTTTCTAAAGGACCCACTGGCTTTCTCCAAATGGGAGAGAAAGACATACAGCACTGGGGCCTCAGAGGATCTGAGGCGGATTCTGTGCTGACAGTAGAGACCCCCACATGGGGGCTCGAACTCAAGCACTGACATTCCTACATGTTACTGACATTTTTATGACTAGCATAAAAATAGTATAAATGTAATTAATGAGATCATACTCTTAATGTTGGTTTTTTAATGTTTTTCATAGAATAGTTTACTCATGATGTTGGAGTTTTAGATTTTGCTTTTTCTTTTTTACATTGTTTTTACACTGAAATAAACATAGTTTTTCCTTCACTAAACATAACGCATTTTCTTATCATGATGATTTACTGAAATAGAACATAAAACGGATAACATGGGACAAGTCGTTGTGTATTTATTTTATACAGAATCCTACTTTCACAGAGAATGGCCTGAAACTCTCTCATTCCTTCCCCCTATTTCATATTCAAACTTCAGATCTTAAAGTGGAGAAGGCAACAAATGAACTCATTGAATTGGGCAAACAAGAGTCCAATGACTGCGGTCACTCCTGCGAATGTTCTTGAGAAAGTTCAGGACTTGGAATGAAAGCCAGTCAAAGTTCAAAAGAGACAATTTAAAGCATGGCCGAGGAATGCCTGGGTGGCTCAGTCAGTTAAGCATCTGACGTGGGCTCAGATCATGATCTCACAGTTCTTGAGTTCGAGCCCCACGTGGGGGTCTCTATTGTCAGCAGAGTCTGCCTCGGATCCTCTGTCCTCTGTCTGCCCCTCCCCCACTTGCGTCCTCTCTCAAAAATAAATAAAAATCCTAAATGAATAATAAACAAATAAACAAAAAAGAATGGCCTACTCACTCATCTCAATGCTTGACATACACAAAATGTTCATTAATGGGGTCGAAAATTCAATGTATGCATTCCAAGTGCCTCCATCATAATTAAGAAAAGAGTAGGCATTTAGCCTCCCGCCACATCTTCCACCCTGGTCTAAGTCAGAACTTTTACCTGTTCTATCCAGATAACTCAAGATTAAAAAACAGGGAACCCGGGGCACCTGGGTGGCCCAGTAAGTTAAGGGTCCGACTTCAGCTCTGGTCATGATCTTGCTGGTTAGTGAGTTTGAGCCCCGTGTCGGGCTCTGTGCCGACAGCTCAGGGCCTGGAGCCTGCTTTGGATTCTGTGTCTCCCTCTCTCTCTGCTCCTCCCCTGCTCACGCTCTGTTTCTGTCTCTCTCTCTCTCTCAAAAATAAACATAAAATTAAAAAAAAAAAACAGAAAAAAACCCTGTCCTTGGCCCCATCCCTACCCAGCACACCTCCTGCACTTTTAATACAGAAAACCTGCGGAGAAATGGTCTAAGACTCAAAGCTTCATAAATGTGGCCAGTCCTACAAGTAGAGAAACAGGTGAGGATAAACACATGTGCAACTGGAGAAATGTGAACACGAGCCCACCACCTTTACTCTTGCTTCGTCTTTCAAAACGGGAGGGGTTTGCTGTCTACAGAAATTCACCTGAGCCCTGGATGTTGCATGTAAGTGATGAATCACTGGGTTCTACTCCTAAAATCGATACTACACTGTATGTTAGCTAACTTGAATTTAAATAAATAAATTTAAAAAATTCACTTGAAAATACAAATCTCTTTGGAAGAGATTACACACTGCATTAGCCAAGCCAAATTTTGTTTAGCTCACCATTTTTGTTAGGGAGACCTTCTAGAAGAACAGCTGTCACAGGGCTCTGTTCTATTAAACACACTATGTTGACTGGTATATTCTCGATCTTATATAGTTTGTGGATTTGTTCTGAAGTTTTATTTTGCTGGATAAACTTCAGAAGTGTGATCACTAATGTTTTTATATGGTTATAATATGCTACAACATTTTAGATTTGGGAAAAATAATCGTTTTAAATGCAGTGTCTTCACCTTTCCATAAGTACAATCATAACTATCAAATAATGAGCCCTGACTTTTGTTTTGGAAACATCTGGTCAAGTGGCTCCTATGTGAAAAAATGGAAGAGAATCACTAATTTTCCCCCTGAGGCAACATCACTCTCCTACTCTGCCTCCATGTGAACTTTGGTCTCCTGTCCATCCCATATGGCTGCTGGTCCCCACTCACCTTCTCAACACCCCTCCCTGGATAAACGTAATGGAAAAATTCCATCACAGGTTTGGATGGAGCTACAAGGAAGCTCATGATCGCTTGGTTGAAAGAAGAGCTCTCTCTAGAGAAAAATAAAACCCCAGATCTGTGCTACACCTAGGTATGGGATTTAAATGTACAATACCAGCCTGGTGAGGGAATCACAAACCAGTACGTTATCCTAACATTGGCCCAGGACCACTGAAACCTCCAGATCCCACAGCAGAGGTAAGCCCCAAACAGTCCTTCAGAGGCTCCTTCCCAACTGAGGGTACATGAGGTTGCACCTTGCTCATCAGGAGTTTTATTTAAATTTAGAAGTAATGTGGGTGCACACCACAGTTTTACTGAAGACGGCAAAAATGAAGAATGATCTAAATCTACATGGTCAGTGAAATCATAAAAATCCAAGAAGAGAACACAGTCAGTAACCCCTCTGACAATGGCCATAGCTACTTCTTACTAGATATGCCTCCCGAGGCAAGGGAAACAAAAGCAAAAGTAAACTACTGAGACTGCATCAAAATAAAAAGCTTCTGCACAGTGAAAGAAACAAACAACAAAACTAAAAGGCAACCTACGGAATGGGAGAAGATACCTGCAAATGACATATCTGCTAAATGGTCAGTATCCAAAATATATAAAGAACTTACAAAACTCAACACCCAAAAAATGAATACTCTAATTACAAAACGAGCAGAAAACATGAAGAGACACTTTTCCAAAGAAGACATACAGATGACCGAAACACACATTGAAAAGATGCTCAACGTCATTCATCATCAGGAAAATACAAATCAAAACTAAAACGTTATGTTATCTCACACCTGTCAGAATGCCTAAAATCAACAACACACAAGAGAAGCAACAGGCATTTGAGAGGGTGTAGAGAAAGGGGACCCCTCTTGCACTATTGGTGGGAATGCAAACATAGGCAGCCGCTCTGGAAAACAGTATGGAGTTTCTTCAAAAAGTTAAAAATAGAACTACCCTATGATCTAGTAATTGCACTACTAAGTATTTACCCAAAGAATACAAAAATACGAATTCAGAGGGATACATGTACTCTGATGTTTACAACACCATTTTCTACAATAGCCAAATTATGGAAATAGCCCACTTGCCCATCGACTGATGAATGGATAAAGACGACGTGGCATATTTATACAAGAGAATATTATTCAGCCATAAAAAAAGAATGGAATGTTGCCATTTGCAATGACATGGATGGAGCTACAGAGTATTATTCTAAGTGAAGTAAGTCAGTCAGAGAAGGGCAAATACCGTACGATTTCACTCATATGTGGAATTTAAAACAAATGAGCAAAGGGGAAAAAAAGAGAAAGGCAAACCAAGAAACAGACTCTTAACCATAGAGAACAAACTGATGGTTACCAGAGGGGAGGTGGGTGGGGGGATGGGTGAAATAGGTGATGGGGATTAAGGAGGGCACTGGTTGTGAGAAGCACCTGGTACCGTATGGAAGTGTTGAGTCATTATTACACTGTAAACCAATATTACACTGCATGTTAACTAACTGGAATTTAAGTAAAAACTTAAAAGCTTAAAAAAATAAAGTTAATGGAAAAATGGGGAAAAAATCTACATGGTCAGAAATCAGGGACTGACTATATCTACACATTCAAAGACTTCACTGCCTATGGAAATCACATTTTAGAAGAACATTTCATAACATGGGAAAATGTAGAACTTGAATAAGGCAACTTATAAAAGAGTACTTGCCTTATGATTCAAAGTTTGTTTTAAAAAGGCACATATATGCCTAGGAAAAATTCTGGGAGAATATAGATCCTGAAATAAATGGTATTTATTTCTGGAAGTTAGGATTACATTTTTAAAAGGTGGTTCTCCTTATCCTTCATTACATTTTTCCAAATAATCACCAAAAAATATGTATTATCCTAATGATGAACAAATCAATTCAATTTTTCTAAAAATAAAGGTAATTCTGACCAGAGATGCATTTGAAAGCTTTTGAGAAGACAAAAATGGCTTGGATTATTTTACGAACAGCCACATCCGAAGCTGGATATATGCGCTGGGGTCTCTGTGGTTATGAAATTTGTGACAAATGCCCACGCAAAATGAGTGTTTGTTTGCCACTTTCCAGTTTTTTCTTCTAAGTCATAATTTGGGGTTAATAGCAATGCACTGGAATTGTGCCTTATGAAAAAGCTATTGTTTTAGAGATGTAAATTTCCAAGCTTTCTAGGACTAAAATGCAATGTCTTGTTATCACCAAGTTAACGGGGGGAGAGTGGGAATCTACAACATGGCAGTGTATCTATATCTATATCTATATCTATATCTATATCTATATCTATCTATATCTATATTTAATTGCTTAGCTCAAACTGTCTAGAGCCTGACAAGCAACTTAACTTTTAATGACTTAGCTCTATGAGACCGTAGTAATGGACTTTTTAAAATGTTTAAACGGATCATCTACAAAATGTAATTATTAATTACAGGTAATATAATTATTATTACCTGTAATAAGTTATAATTATTTTGTTTGGGACAAGTCAAGTGAATAATCGACATGGAACGTTATTAGCCTATTGGGACTATTATTATCTACACCGTAGGTTGGCAAGCTCATTCACCACCTATTTGGGTACAGCTGGTGAGCCAACAACGGTTTTTATATTTTTGAGTGGCTGGAAAAAGGCAGAAGAAAAAGACTATTTCATGAAATGCGAAAGCTAATATGAAATCCAAATTTCAGTGTTCACGCAGTTTTACTGGAAGAGAACCACACTCATTCTTTTAAATCTGTCCGTGACTGCTTTTGCACTACAACGGCTTCTTGAAAGAAATGCGACAAAGTCTCAAATATTTGTTAGTTGATCCTTTACAGAAACTGATGCTTTCAAGGTGGTTCTGAATATTATTTGTATTTTCCATCATCAGTCTCTAGATGGCAGAAAAGATCCTTAAACTGGGGGTTACTGGCATATAGAATATTTTTATATTCCCAATTAACTCACCCCCTGAAAATCACCCCTTCCAACAGCACAAAACATTTTTTCTATACCTGTTCAATAAGCCCCAAATTAAATGCCTCAAAGAAACCAAAGGGTTCATTTAGCCTAGAACGAATGTCTGTACTGAAATTTAGCGTTTATTCACTACTGCCTAAAATAAATAAATATTACATAAATCTGCACCATTAAAGAGGCTGACCGTATAGCTGACAAGTGAAATTGTAATATATTTAAAGTGTACAATGTGATGATTTGACATATGTGGACATTGTGAAATGATTACCTCAATCAAGTTAATTAACACATCAATGACCTCACCTAGTCATTTAAAAAAAATTTTTTTAAGATTGACTCTTTTAGCAAATTTCAAGCATACAATATACAATACAGTACTGTGAGGTACAGTGAGCCTGCTGTACGTTAGACCTTCACAATTTATTCACCTTATAATGTTCACCTTATAATCTCCAGAATTTATTAAACTTATTAATGAGTTTATACCCTTTTACCATCCTCTCCCCATTCCTTCCAACACGCCACCATTGGCAACCACTTTTCTACTCTGTTTCTATCAGTTGACTCTTTTGCTCACTTCCATATATACGTGGACAAATAGACAGCATTTGTCTTTCTCTAACTTATTTCAATAGCAGAAAGTCTTCAAATTTCATCCATGTTATCATCAATGGCAAGATTTCCTTCTTTTTTAAGACTGAATAATATTTCATCATGTGTATACACATACATACACGCAGATACACACACACACACACACACACACACACTCCACATTTTCTTGATCCATTCACCTGTCGACCGGCACTTAGGTTGTTTCCATATTGTGGCTTCTTAGTTTTAATGTGTCTATAAAACATTCTTCTCTTTATAGACTGAATTACACTTGTTAAACCTCCACATTATGCCAATAGGTTTAGAATTAGTTACGCTGTGTGTGTATTGGGTACTAACTTGTTTTAACAGAATATAAGAGGTTTTAGGACTTGAATTTTCTCCTAGCGTTGGGTAGACATAGCTACAAACTAGACAGATTTTATACATGAATCAGTAAGAGCAAGGTGAGTGGGTCTGCGCACACACATCGCTGCTTCATATTTACTATCACATAAAAAACAGATGGGGATCCCTCGAAAGAAGGATGCAAATCTATACCATCAACATGATAGCATGACTCATGTTCTTTGAAATTCCAAGTTCCTCATTTCTCTGTTCACACACTGTTCACCCCCCTCACATTCCCTTCTGCCATTTCTGCCCCCGTTTACTTTTCCTGTAACTTCCAGGCATAAACTTTTCCACAGAAGTAGAGAAGTTAACATAGGACAATGGATACCCCAATGGCCAATCCCCTGGTTTAAGTAATTTTATTTGTCTCTCTTTCCTGCTTCTCTTTCCCTGCCTCTCCCTCCCTTTCTCTCTCCCTCTCTCATGTCTGTTGCTAAACCAGTAGAAAGTTGCAGACATCATGACACTTCACTCCTAAATAATTCACCACATATCTCCTAAAATAATAACATTTTCCTGTATGCCCACAATATAATCATACACATAAGAATTAACAATAGTTCTAGGGGTGCCTGGGTGGCTCAATCAGCTAAGCATCTGGCTCTTGATCTTGGCTCAGATCATGATCTCATGATTCATGTGATAGAGCCCCACATGGGGCTCTGCTTGGGATTCTTTCTCTCCCTCTCTCTCTGCCGCTTCCCAAGTGCTTGCTCTCTATCTCTCAAAATAAATAAATTTAAAAACAGTTTAACAATAATTCTATACAATCAGCTAATAACCAGTGAATATTGAAATGTCTCCATTTAACCTTAAAATGTCTTTTAGAGATCTGCGGTTGACCAGGATGTAATGTAGAGTCAGGCTTCACATCTGGTTGCTGAGTTTCCCAAATTCTCCTTTAAAACTACAGGAGTCCCTGCCCCCACTGCCTCGACACACACTTCTTTTTATGATGCTGAGTTTTTTTAGAGACCAGATCATTTGCTTTATAGAATCCACATTCTGGATTTCTCTGATTGTTTTCCTCTGGAGTCATTTAAACTACTTTTCTTTAAACATTTTTTTTAATGTTTATTTATTTTTGAGAGAGAGAGAGTGTGTGCATGCGTGTGCACGTGAGTGGTGGGGGTGGGGGGCACAGAAAGAGAGGGAAACACAGAATCTGTAGCAGGCTCCAAGCTCTGGGCTGTCACCAGAGAGCCTGACGCGGGGCTCGAAACGTGGACTGTGAGATCATGACCTGAGCTGAAGTCGGACACTCAACCGACTGAGCCACCCAGGCGCCCCTGCCCTTGTTATTTATTTTTAATGTTCTATTTGGTGTGTGAGACCATCCTCCAGCTGGATGCTTTAACATGTTGTTATTATTCTTTGATGCAAAATGTTCTTCTGGGATCTTTTTCCACAGCTGAGACCAAACAGCAGCCTCCCCTCTCTTCCATGTCTCAGCAGCACCTCCATTTGAAGAGACCTCCCACTTCCTTTTGGACTTTGTCATTCAATAACTTGAAAGTGCTACATTGCTTCCCCCATCCCCACCGACCCTTTGCGGAACACATCAATGGGCATCAAGAGGAACCCTTGCAAATTCAAACAAGATCATAAAGGAGAGTCAGTTGTCCTTGAAATGTCTTAACGTTTTGTCTTACCTTGCATAGTAGTCATTGGGTGGAACTGCTTCTTGAAAGAATTGGAACTGGTATAAATAAAGTCCAATCAAGTGCCCCGCAGTGAAAATAGCCAGCAGCACACAGAGACAGCTGAACAGCAATGGATCAAATGTCCGGCACCAGGACCACCAGGTGCACAGACCCAAAAATACAAAGAAGTACACAGATGAGGTCAAAGATGGCAACATCATACCTAAGGAAGAAGAGATGTGATCATGAAAAATCGCATGGAACTGGGAAATCATTCACCGCTCGAGACATGTTCCTATTGGAGATGATGGACATTTCCTTCATATGCTTTCCGGTGTGGATCCAGTGATTAAAATGGGAATCCCATTTCATTTATAAAATCAGAGCTAATACTATTTTTGTTGTGCAAAAGATCACACATAAAGTGGTATTTGTTAATATAGGGAAACACAGGATGTTGCCAGAAATTCTTCCCGTGCTGTTTGGCAGAGCAAGTATCTACTTTTCATACAGTAAAGTCAGCACAGTTACTTGCCTGTTTCCATCTTTCTACTTCTCCCCCCAATTCTTTCCAGGATACTTGTGTGCCCATTCCAACTTACCCTGATACCATTTTTAAAAATGTTTACTTATTTATTTTTGTGAGAGAGAGAGATTGAGAGAGTGCAGAAGGGGCAGAAGGAGTGACCGACAATCCCAAGCAGGCCCCGCACTCCCAGGGCAGAGCTTGACATGGGGCTTGATCTCATGAACCCTGAGATCATCACCTGAGCCAAAATCAAGAGTTGGAGGCTTAACCGACTGAGCCACCAGGAGCCCCTCCCTGATATCACTTTTTATAATAACTTACTTTTTTGGGGGTAAGTTGGATTCATAAAATTATTCCATCTATGGCAAAGTCTCACTAAAACTTTGCCCTACCCAATGAAATCTGATTCATACTATTACCAAAAGGGGACATGGAAAATGAGGGAATTTTTTTTATAGGCATTTAAAAACCTTTGTAGGGGGCGTGTTGAAATGACTCTTCATTAAAATATTGGGCTATTTCTTGAGAAATTCAATTCTCTTTTCCACTTTTTAATTTTGCTATTTAAAAAACTGTCACGTTGTTTCATCTTGTGCAATTTCAAGGAAGCGGTATGGACCCAACTTCCCAGTGGCTCTGGAGCAGCCGCCAGCAGCAAGATGGAAGGAGGGAGAAAATGGAGATAACATTATTATGGAACAAGCAGTCAGCAGCCAAGATTTAAAGGAAGTGAGTGTCTGTGCTGCAAGATTACAATCTAACTGAGAAAGAAAAATAGTATATCCTGGAGAGTTAAATTAAGACTCCTAATGACCCAGTGTAAACAGACGTGCTTTCAGAATGCACACATGTGGCTCTCTGGAGAGTATACTGACATTGTTCATCGTAGCCGATCGCCATTCACGGGCTCTGGGGGAGGAGAACGGTGGTCTTTCTGATCTACGTATAAAACATAACATCACCTAGATATGGAAAAAGATTGCTTTATGGAGGTTAATAGAAACGAACCAAGGGGCACCTGGGTGGCTCATTCGGTTAAGCGTCTGACTTCAGCTCGGGTCATGATCTCGCGGTCCGTGAGTTCGAGTCCCGCGTCGGGTTCTGTGCTGACAGCTCAGAGTCTGGAACCTGCTTCGGATTCTGTGTCTCCCTCTCTCTCTTTCTCTCTCTCTCTCTGCCCCTCCCCACTCTTGCGCTCTCTCACTCTCAAAAATAAATAAACAGTAAAAAAAATAAATTAATTAATTAAAAAAAAAGAAACCGACTAAAAACACAAACATGAGAACTGAACAGGAAAAATTATTTTTGTGTGTGGTGTGTACACGTGGCCAGTTTTACAAGTTATGGCTATGAGTTTGGTGTTCTGGAATGAGGCTCTTTCCTTCGGCATTTTCTCCTCAGCCTTGTCTTTCATGACTCGCCAAAGTGCTACCTGTGTTCCAACCCATACTGGAAACTCTCACCTGATGAACCGAGTAAAATGGTCACCACAACTTTTCCAGCAGTGGTTATCATGTTGCCGATAAACTCCTTAAGCTTGGAGGCCACCGAGGCGAGTCTGCGGAACATTTTTAACTTTGTGCTCTCTTCCACCTCGCCTTCCACACCGTCCCCTTCATCTAAATCCTCTTCGTAGATCAGTGCCTCTTCTGGATCTATTTTTTCTCCTCCGGCCTAAATAAAGGGGAAACAGAAAACACTGCAGTCCAGAACTCTGCCTACCACCCCACAGATTATATGGTTTGTAATTTATGGGTCAGTCAGTGAGGTGAGCTTCACAAACCAGGGGAAAAATGCAGACAACCACCAAAGTCCCCCCAGGTCTCTGCCAGTCCCTGTGTAAGCCCAAGTCACTTGGATCTTTCCTGAAGAAGTAAACAGGAAACATCACCAATCATAGAACCCATAACAACATGCTACTGAGCCACATGAACTCACTTTTTATAGTCAGAGGAAGAAACTGTCTGAGACGTCTATTAAAACCTTAGCTTTCATCAATCTTGGTTTGGTTCCTCTCATTTAAAGTGTTTGCCACCAGGGGGATAGGTAGTTTGATTAAAGTGTCCATGGCTTTACCCAAAATGGTGGATCAAATCTGTGCTTGTGCAATCCCTTTTCTTTCTGAAGTAAATTTTGTCCACTATGTTAGTATCTCCTGGTCAGAGGAGGGTGAGTGCTCTTAGGTCACCTGACTAGATATACAGTCACTTCTTAATTTATCCTTTGACAGAATGATATACTGGTTCGATCCTGGGTGATTCGGCACCTCAGTAACATCCTCATAGATGTAGGGAAGAAATACAAGGGTAGAACATACAATTTTTTATATATTATTTTAAACTGGGTATACTGATGTGTTTTTGTCTGTTTTGTTTTTAGAGACTACGTAGAAATATTTTTTTTTTGGCTAATTATAGTATTTCCCTAGAAGTCTTAGGATTTTTTTTTTTTTAAGTTGTTAGAAATATAAACCATCACCTAAGACTAAAGGTTGTTTTAGGTGCTCAGACTCTCTTTGCTTTTGCCCCTAGGCTGGCAGATTTCTTTTTTTTAATTAATTAAAAAAAATTTTTTTAACGTTTTTATTTATTTTTGAGACAGAGAGAGGCAGAGCATGAGCAGGGGAGGGGCAGAGAGAGAGGGAGACACAGAATCCGAAGCAGGCTCCAGGCTCCGCACTGTCAGCACAGAGCCCGACGCGGGGCTTGAACTCACGGGCTGTGAGATCATGCATGACCTGAGCCGAAGCAAGGACGCTCAACCGACTGAGCCACCCAGGTACCCCTTTTTTAATTAATTTTAAAAAATATGTTGATTTGTTTTTAAGCTAGACAGAGCATGAGTGGGGGAGGGACAGAGAGAGGAGACAGAATCTGAAACAAGCTCCGGGCTCTGAGCTGTCAGCACAGAGCCTGACATGGGGCTCAAACTCTGAACAGTGAAATCATGACCTGAGCGGAAGTCAGACGCTTAACCAACCGAGCCACGCAGGCACCCCTAGGCTGGCAGACTTCTTTTAGCCCAATTGAAAAGACCACACTGGCTGTGGAGCCAGAAGGGTCTTTTAGGCCCAGTTCAGACATCCATTTAAGGCCTAAAGAGTACATCCCAGCCTATTTTCCCACTTAAAGGTTTCTTTCTCAGCCCAGGCTCTCCATTTTCCTATTTTAAAGGTTGGTTGTTTTTTTTTTTCCTTGATACACTTAGCTCAGATATTCACATGATATTCACTGCTGGTAACTGAACCTCTAACTATGCCCTTTGGCATGAAAGGAAGCCTGCAGAGAATGGTATTAAAGCTCAAGTTAGTGCCCAGTGGCCTTGAGAACTCAGAGATCTTCCTTTGCCTAGGATGATACAGGCTGCTTGTGACAAGCTATCTATCGATAAAGCCAAGGGTGTAGGATGTACCTTTACCCTCTACAACGCACCCTCCCACACACAGATTTAATCTAGGGCCTATTCAAGTCTAAATACCCAAACTGGGTTCTATTCTCTTCTATCATGACACATTTGTATTTTTCCCTGAAAGAAAAGAAATGCCTCATGCTTCTTCATGAAGACTTCTCTCGCTGTTCAGGGCCTAGTAGGTGCTAATATCTCATAGGAGATACAGTGATAAACATGTAAACAAGTAGAAAATTAACAAGCTGAATCTCTCGCAGTAACAAATGCGAGTCAGGGAATGAAAATAGGGGGATATGACTGTGAATGGCAGGGTGACTGTTTTAGATTCCGAGGTCAGGGAGAGCCTCTCTGAGGAGGTGACATTTAAGCCCAGATGTCACCAAGTCATCAGCCATATGAAAATCTTCTTCAAGAACATCCCAGATGGAGGGAAGGGCAGGTCAAAGAGTCCATGGTATGTTCAGAAAGAAGGCATGTGTTCCCTGACACATTGCCTCTTCTACTAATTCACCCTCCTCCTTGTCATTTGTCAGTCAGCTGATGAGCCCACTTCCTACTTCACTGAGAGAAGGGGGGAGAGCACCCCACCAGCATGACAGGGAGCCAAAGACTGCTGAGGACAAAGTACAAGCTAACAATTGTTCCCCCCCCCCCAAAGTGACATTCCTCAGACACTCCTGGCTGTCCAAGAACAAAGGAAGGGGAAAAAGGGGAAAACAAATGGTTAACTGATAGAAATCAGTTTGCAAATGTCTTAGTAAGTGACAAAAAAAGGCAATGTTATAATAACAGCCAGACTTCCAGAAATCCACAGACTCAGTTACCTGGAGCCCTAACATCACCTTCCCTTCCTTAGTGATGTGCAGAACAAAGGCAGGAAGAAAATGTAAATAATGTTAAATTTCTTTATAACCTGCAGCCCGTTGACAAATACTTGAGGCAAATACAGAGTATAACATTCCTCCAGGAACCCCCTACTGTCTTAATGTTAACACTTTGCTAGAGGGAAAATCAACCAGCTCAACAATAGCAAGGACTCAGTATCTTATGAGTCCTCTTGAGCATACGAAAGTCCTTTTGGAAACCTCCCTTTTTCCTTACCTGGCCCCCCAATTCTGTAGTATATAATCAGTCACTCTTCACAACCCCAGTGCAGCTCTTTCTACCCACAGGTCCTGTCCCACTGCTTCAATAAAATCACCTTTTTGCACCAAAGGTGTCTCAAGAACTCTTTCATGGCTGTCGGCTCTGGACCCCCACCACCAGTCCAAAACCACATCAAGCACATTAGCCTACAGACCTAGAGCTAACCTGTGCAGTGGGCACTCGTATTCCCTGTCCTGTGACTGCGGATGAGTCGTATGCCCTGGGAGACCAGGGAGAAGGGCAATCCTTCTCTTTCCCCTGCGTCACCTCCTGCTCCCTTCTGCCCGTATCTCCCCATCAACAAACAAATACGCCTCACCGATTCCAACCCACGTGGCCTCCAAACCACATTTGCCTCTCAAAGTGACTCTCCCAAGAGTTGGGCTAAAAACATGGCACCACTTCCCCTATGCCTAACTTCTCTTGAATTCACTCTAAAGGGAGTTTGATCACCAACCATTCCACCTAGTGGGGGCTCTCATGTGGTCTGTTTCACATGGTGATGCCAAGGCAGACTGCAGCTAAGAGGCTATTGCTGTGGTCAAGGAGACAGGAACTCACAGAGCTGAAGGGAGGTTCACGTCTTCGCAGTTTGTCTTAAAGGTCAAGTCAGCAGGACTCGCTGGTAAATTTGATGTGGAGGGTGGAGGGACAGAGGAGAAGCAAAGAAAGTTCCTGTATTTCTGTCATTATTGAGGAGACAGGGATAACCAGGGGCGGAGAGGGTTGGGGGAAATCCAGTTCTGAGATGCCCTTCAAGCATTCTTGTTGGAGGGGTTATATGGGTAGCCAGGATAGGAATCTGGAATGCTGGAGGGAGGTGGAAAACTGGAGAGGTCTATTTGAAGTTCAGGGACATAGAGATGGTTTTAAAGTCAGGGGTCTGGTGAGATTACCTAGAGAGAATACAGAGGTTGACTACCCCTCAGATGCTACCACAAGTAGAATCAGTCTGTCTCTCCAGGCTTATCCTCATTTCTGTCTAGAAGCACCCTGGGAAAGCAGGCATATGGAGAATCCAGAATCCACACTCTTGGCCTTGGAATACACATGGAATGTGATCCTCTCTCCATCTCCTAAGCCTTTCTACCTACTCCAGCTCCCCCAAGCAGAGTTTCTATGGGGATCTGCCCAGTGAGACTGCTGATATGGGGCCGACACTGCTGTCTATATACAAACCATGCACTCATGGGGCACGTGTTGCTTAATATCCCCCTCACAACAAGGCGACCCATAAAAATCCTCCTTGAGGAAGAAAGTTTGGCCAAAACCTTCAGTCACTGTACTTGAAAAAGGAGACATGGAGAGAGAACACAGCCAGTGCTGCCTGGGTCCCAGTCAGAAACACACTCCTAACTTTCATAATAAATGACTTGTTATTCAATTGCAGAACTGCTACGGATATAGATTAAATCAAATACGATTCTCTGGTCAAGACTTTGTGAGGTTAGACAAATGCATTTCCTTGACCTCTCTCGGGTGGGACCGGGGCCCCTGTGACTTTTATAAACATACCACTGTACTGGAGGGTTTTTAGCATTTTTGTACCGGAATCCCTGGGGACCTCAGTTGGAAACGCTTTCTAAACCTGCCAAGCTGAGAGAGGGCCGAAAGAGAGCCAGGTTGGCCTCCGTGAGCCCTCACTGTCCAGGCTGGGGCCAGAACAGCCATTAGTCATGGCAGGTCTGCTTATTAATGGGCAGGCTTTCTCCTCCTAAATGATTCCTCTGCTGAAGTATAAACACCGATCCTCTGGAACAGCATCCACTCGCTTAACCGTATTTACTAATAAGCACCCTTGCTTGGGGGAGCCATAATTTGTCCCGGCATTAAGGAGTAGCTGTAAATGAAGACTTAATCCCCCTGGTTCCAGAGCTGTCTTAGAAATTAAAGACAAAGAGAACCCTTTACAGTTCAGAAAGGCATATAAAATATTCCATATCATTACCGCCCATGTCAACATCTAAAACTTATTTGAAGACATGTAAATCCTTTAACTTGCCTTTGCTGAAAGTTCCTGACTTTGAATGTTCCAGCACATATATTACGATAGACCCTCTCATTTCACAAGAGGAAGCTCTTGCTGTTCTGGGACCAAATGCATGCAAGGTCATGCTTTTACCAAGCAGCCACCCCCTTCTCAACCCGCAGCTGCTTCCCACCACGGCCACATCCACACTTAGCACAGCATCAGCAGCCATTTCCACTCAAATGGGACAGGGAAGTGCCTCAGGGTGGAGCACAAACATCCATTTTTCTTTAGCTCTGAGCACTCCATGATTCATCCTGGGTTGGGGTAAGTCCTGGAGATCACCTGGGAACCCTTAAAGGGACGGGTATCAAGCCTCACCTCAAACTTCCTAAATCAGAAATTCTGGGAGTGAATCTCAGGAATCTGTACAATCAAAGAGCTGCCGTACGTGATTTTGAAGCAGCCGATCTAGAATCCATGCACAGGCTACATTTGCAACCCCCAATTGATTCCACACTCGGCAGACTAGATCACACTGCAGATATTTTGTTGGACTCAGACGCTGGGCAGACTCCTTTAACTGGAAAATACATGGAAGTAATTTATCTGTGCGACCTCCTTCCGGTTTCAGGCAACCTTTGCGCGTTAGCCCAGAACTTCTCGTTAGATGAATCCGCTTTCTTCTTTGTGGCTACAAGCAGGCTATTAAAAACATTTCAATGGGGGTGTATCAAAGTCACAAACAATGAACCAAGGATCTGGGAGGCAAAGGGAACATTTTTCTAAAGTGTCACGAGTTGTTTATTGTTTATTATTGAAAGTTAACAATTTATCTTTACAGAATGGGCTCATCTCAACAGAAGAGCCCAAGAAAGGAAGAAGCAAGTGTGGTGCCTCATTGCAGAAGACAGACAGATGCTGTAGGCACAGCGCTGCCTATGAAGTGAGCAGAGAGAATCTTGTCTCTATGATGTCATGTATGTTACTCAAGCCTACTGTGAGAACATCGTGCAGATGAAGCAAATATTTCATTCCGTTGCTACCCTTGTTCTAGAAAGGCGATTTTTCCAAACTTGTGAGAGCAGTGGAGCCTGGGGCCACCATGCCCATTTCTCGGCCTCCCAGACACTTTGATTCCATAGGTCTGGGATGGGCCTTGCATCAGAACCTTCATAAACTTCCCAGGTCAAGTTCCCAAGTTAGAAATTGCAACAGTCTTTGAGAATCACCTGAACGTCATTAGAAAGGGAAATGAACAAAAATGGAGAGGAGCCAAATGGGACTGACCATTATTTTAAAGGTGTGTATCTTTTAAAGGACCTGCCAAGTCCTCTTTAAGGTTTATTTAAAAAAAAATCACTTAATGGAACACTGTAAAACTAAGTCAGTATTAAAATACACATACACACACACACACACACACACCCTGATATCATCTACTCAGTTTGTCTTTGGTTGTAGAGATTATTCCTGACCCTACCACCCATTTTCTCTTATAAGAAGCAGCTGAGTTTAGCTCTTCTAACAGACACACCCGGTGCTCCCTCTAGAAATAAAGAATTCAGGGAGTGATAACAAAGCAGCATTTTGAGGGCACACAACCTGTCCGGTTCCCGAATCTTTCAGAATTCCTTCTGTAGAATTCCTTCTGATGGACTAAGATGCAAATAAAACGCATGCTTTTGTTATTAAAACCTTACAAGGCTGAACAGTGCTACAGCTGCCCTGGGATCCACAGTATTCCTTCTTCATCCTCCCTTCCTGTTCCTCCCTCCTCTCAGAACTTTTCCTGACCCTGAGCTCTGCTCTGAGCACTGTGCAAGATCTAGAGAGGTTTGCACTCACTCAGAGGAAATAAACCAGGTGTATACGACTGTTTCTAAAATGTGACTATAAGATCCTAAGAACATTGAGAGGGAAAGGGAGGTTGCAACTGACCACAGGGATTTGGAATGCCCAATACCAGTTATACCGAAAGCAAACATGATAGAAAAAAAAGAGCAAGTGTCTTGGAAAGCAAAGAAAAAAAACTAAAGAACAGTCCCTCTTAGATATTAGTTTCTGCCCATCCTGGCACATAGCAGATACTGAATAAAAAAGCATGCCCATGGATAAATACACATCCTTTGGTGCAGTCACAGCAAGGAGAGACCACTCAAGACAGGCGTGTGGATTTTTCTGATAGTTTGTGGTAGAAGCAGCTCTTTGCAAACAACCCTCGCCCAGGACTGACACTTTACACTTTGTTCCTTTAGTTCTACACTTTGGATTGCATTGTGCAAGCCTCCATATTAATCAACCAGTGCTTAACCAATTAACTTGATAAGTATTTGAGTATTACCATGTGTACAATTTCAGATCACTTTGCTAATTTAGGATTTGCTGCAACAAAGAACAAGACAGATGTGATCCTCTCCCTCAGAGAGCTTATAGTTTACTGAGGGAGACAGAAAGTAAATAACAAAAAAAGCATTATGCAAAATACTTACAGATTATGATAAATGTTATGGGTACAACAAGGTGGATACAGAGATGGGGAATAATCTGGGAGGTTAGTCAGCAAAGGCATCTATCTATGTGAAAGAGCTCGCCTGATGATGGAGGAGGAATCAGCCATGCAATGAGCAGGGAGTGAATCGCATGGCAGAAGGGAAAGAGCTGGCCGGTGCTGGGCACAGAGAGGGGGGCAGTGTGGGCACAGCACAGAGTGGGAGTGGGGCAGGGCACAGGGTGAGGATGTAAAGGCAGGAAGTGCCATAGCCCTCAGCGTTAGGAGCCCGAATTTTGTTCTCCTTTCATGAGAATCCAATGACGTGTTTTACCTAAGGAAGTGACACGGTTCGATTTATAATTTTACAAGGATAATCCAGATGCTATGCGTGGTATCCGTGGGGTAGGGTAAGAACGGAAGCTGGAAGTGAGGGGGTCTGGTAGGAGGTTACTCAGTGGTCTAGTCGAGAGGTGGGAGAAGGATCGTGGCAGTAGAGACAGAAAAGTGAACAGTTTAGACACAATGTGAAGGGAGGACCCATGGGACTTTTTGATGGTAATGGATAAGCGGCCCAAGGGACCCAGTGTCGTACCAGGGCTTGGGGCTCCAGTGACAGTGAACGGTGCTCCTGTTAACTGGGTGGGCAGTCAGCAGGCAGGCTGGTGGGGGCAGGGCTGGGAGGTCTTGGGAGGTCTTGCTCCTGCCCTCAAACACACCACCAATACTTTGAAAGAAACCTGGGCAGCACATGAAAAGATACTCAATGTCACTCCTCATCAGGGAAATACAAATCAAAACCACACTCAGATATCACCTCACGCCAGTCAGCGTGGCCAAAATGAACAAATCAGGAGACTATAGATGCTGGAGAGGATGTGGAGAAATGGGAACCTCTTGCACTGTTGGTGGGAATGCAAATTGGTGCAGCCACTCTGGAAAGCAGTGTGGAGGTTCCTCAGAAAATTAAAAATAGACCTACCCTATGACCCAGCAATAGCACTGCTAGGAATTTACCCAAGGGATACAGGAGTACTGATGCATAGGGGCACTTGTACCCCAATGTTTATAGCAGCACTCTCAACAATAGCCAAATTATGGAAAGAGCCTAAATGTCCATCACCTGATGAATGGATAAAGAAATTGTGGTTTATATACACAATGGAGTACTACGTGGCGATGAGAAAGAATGAAATCTGGCCCTTTGTAGCAACGTGGATGGAACTGGAGAGTGTGATGCTAAGTGAAATAAGCCATACAGAGAAAGACAGATACCATATGTTTTCACTCTTATGTGGATCCTGAGAAACTTAACAGGAACCCATGCGGGAGGGGAAGGAAAAAAAAAGAGGTTAGAGTGGGGGAGAGCCAAAGCATAAGAGACTGTTAAAAACTGAGAACAAACTGAGGTTTGATGGGGGGTGGGAGGGAGGGGTGGGTGGGTGATGGGTATTGAGGAGGGCACCTTGTGGGATGAGCACTGGGTGTTGTATGGAAACCAACTTGACAATAAACTTCATGTATTAAAAAAAAAAAAAAAAGAAACCTGGGCAGTTCAATGAAACCAAGTTGGTGACAACTCCATGTCAGGGGTATTTGCAGCTGAGAGAAGGATGGAGAGCATGACCACCCTGGAAGGAGTGAGGGTGACGCGGAGCCTCTGGAGCAGGAGCAGGTGGCAGGGGTGGGGCACGTGGGTTCCTCCCATCACATGTGTGCCCGACCGCACGCCCTCACTGGAGGGACACCAGGCCCTGCAACTTCCCCACGCGAGTTTCCCTTGGGACCGTTTTGTTGTTATTTGCCCTACAGATGCACAAAATCACCTATCAAATATTCCAAACACAGAACAAAATATGCCGAGAATTTCTAAAAACATTGATCAAGACATACTGTTTAAGGGTAAAAGTTTACCTTGAAGCTTTGATTTTTTTTTTTAATGTTTATTTATTTCTGAGAGACAGAGTGGGAGCAGGGCAGAGGCGGAGACAGAGGGAGACACAGAATCCGAAGCAGGCTCCAGGCTCTGAGTGGTCAGCACAGAGCCCGAGGCGTGGCTCGAACCCACAAACCGTGAGACCATGACCTAAGCCGAAGTTGGATGCTTAATGGACTGAGTCACCCAGGTGCCCCTGAAGCTTTGATTTCTTTAAAAAAAGCAGAGATTAGTCACACACTGTTAAATGTTGTCAAATGAACAAATGGGTGGGAGAAATGAAGATGTATTTAATTTGAAATCATTTTATTTTAATAATTTAAAAATATTTGAGCTCTCTTCCTAACTGCTGATTTCTTCTTTTATTTTTACTATCAGTCACATATTCAAGTCCAGTCTAGACAAAGTTCACTCAATTAACATACTGTCGATAATAGAATGTCCTTGCCTTTCTATGTGATAAGGACGCCTCTGACTGTCACATGGGTATGCTCCCCACGTGTGTTTCTATCAGAGGAAAGGATGAGAGGGACCTCATGCTCTCACCTGGTGTCCAGGAAGATGTATCTGGAAGACAGTGGGGGGTAAATTTAGTCAGGGATCTGAAGTTAACTTGTCCCTGTGATACTTTGTTGCTCAGACTGTAATACTGAGCTCTCCTGGAGCTTTCTGAAGACAACAGGCCAATGGTTTCCTCCAGTTAAAAACTTTCTCTTTATTTAAATGAATGGCATCTAAAATCACCACCATTAAGGTTCCCCCAAGTTGTAAATGTGTTTAACCCAGAGAAGGCAGACCAAGCAGGCTGCATTTTGGAGGGGGGGGGGCAGTTGTCCCCACTTGCTAACATTCCAAATGCCACTGGAAAGACCTGAAAAGACAGTGATCTGTCTTAAATCTGATCACTTAAAGCAAGTGATTTTGGACTACATCTCAGGGGAGATGCTGAATGCTTATTGAGAAGGTGACAACAAAACGATGAGTTTCTTTCATTCTTTTTTGTTGTTGTTGTTGTTCTTCCAAAAAAAAAATAGTAACTTGAACCTCAAAGCTGAAACTTGAGGCATAGCCCCATTGGTCATTTTATGTGCCAGAATGTGGATGCCACAGGAGCCTGGTTCACGTTAGATTTTAGAAAGGAGGGCACAGGTTTTGAGGTTCAGAATGAATTTCCAGATAATGTTAGCAGGATCCAAATGTTGAATCCCCAAACTTTTAACAGATGGCGGATGACTTACACTGAAATATTCTTTTTTAAAAATTATATTTAAAAAAAAAGCTGTTTTAGAGACAGAGCACGCAAGCAGGAGAGAGGGGCAGAGGAAGAGAGAGAGACAATCTCAAGCAGTCTCCACGCTTGCATGGAGCCCAGTGCAAGGCTTGATCCCATGACCCTGGGATCATGACCTGAGCAGAAATCAAGAGTCAGATGTTCAACCAACTGAACCACACAGGTGCCCCTGAAATATTCTTTTTTATGCTTCACATTTGATTTGTCAGACTATTTAACCAGACCAAGTCATGACTAAAATTCCTATTTGAATAAACATTTAGTTTATCATAAATTTGTTTTCATAATATATTAAAATACTATTTGTTTCCCAAAAAAATAAAGCCTGAAATCTCATTAAATAGAAAGAGCTAGTTTTACAGAAATACACAAGATAATAGCAGTTTGGTAAAATTACGAAGTGTTTGAGCAGGAAGCCCTTTTCTACACAATTTAATTTTCATAACATAACTTTTTTTTTTTTTTTAAGATTTAAGATTAGGAATCTTTCTCCCAGTTAGGATTTGTAGATGTGCTTCTGAGTTACAATGAACAGGTAAACAAGCCCACAGATGTGTCAGTTAAAGAGAACCTTCCTGGTACTTGAGGAGTTGGCTCCCTTACTGAGGTCTGTTCTCTGTACAATGCAAAAGCGAAACAGGTTCTCCCACCCACTGACTTCCCCTGGGGATTTCTGGGGGGAATTCTGGGATTTGCGATGCCCTTTAAAACACCAAACTTGAGCCTCACTATCCAGTCGAGGAAGGTTACGAAAGACGCAGGAGTCTTCTCCAGAGATTAGTTGCTAGTTTAAAACAATGCTGGATTTGAAAAAAAGTCTCTCAGGCACCAATGGATTAATCTCGCCGTTTCTCTATTGAGATAAATGAAAGGAGAAGAAATGCCCGCAAACACTATTCTTTCAAAGGATCCTCAAAAAACAAACATTCTATGGTGCAAATGTCAAGATTTATAAAAGGGAAGAAATACGTTGGGACCTTCCAAAACAAAATAACTTCCTTACTTATTTTGGCTGTGTGTTTCTATTCTTTTCAGACTTGAGCAAGATTGTTCACATGTTAGAAATATTTCCTTGTGGATTCGTCTCAGAAGATTCACACACCGGCCTGCTTCTCCCTGGCCACCTGGTGGGCTGGAATGTGCTAAGAGGATGGAAATTAATATCTAACGGAGGCCAAAACAAATGTAAATGAGAAAGATATCGACCTCATAATAATATTTAGTATTTTCAAATCCCCAAATAAATAATATAGAATGTCTATCAATTTATTGTTATTTTAAATTTTTTAATATTTATTATTTATTTTTGAGAGAGAGAGAGAGAGAGAGCACAGGGGAGGGGCAGAGAGAGACAGAGACACAGAATCTGAAGCAGGCTCCAGGCTCTGAGCTGTCAGCACAGAGCCCGACGCGGGGCTTGAACTCACAGAGCATGAGATCATAACCTGAGCCGAAGTCGGACACTTAACCGACTGAGCCACCCAGGTGCCCCAATTTATTGTAATTTTTTAATAATGTGATTGATAATATAGGGAGTACAGATATTTAAACAAATTTTAAACAGGAGAGAGGTATCCTGAGTGTATCTTTGAGAGCTGTGAGAAATCAGGAAGGAAACATGATTTTAGAATTAATCCATGTGATGGTTTTGTGTTCTCTTCTTCACCAGATGTGTGACCTCAACCATAACCTGATATCCATGACCTTCCATCGGTCAATGTAGGCTTTCTTAGTCTTATGGCAAAAGAGCGTTTGTCCTTGGTGACAGAAGTTCTTTTCCTAAGAAGCTTTGTGATTCATTTATGGCTCAGTGACGAATAAGAGCCTCTTACTGAGTAGGCTGGCCTCAAACGCTCCGCCCAGCTTAACTTTCTATCATTCTAAGAGGACTCTGAATTTGAAACTGCTCCAGTAACTTTCCAATTAGAGAAGAGCAGGATGCGGAGAGCAAGTAGCATCTTATTAAGCAGCCCAATGAGCAGGCGCTGCCCTAGGTGTGTTTTATTTGACATTTCATTTAGTGGTTGCAGCAACTCTACGACGTAGGATTATGATCATCCTCATTTTGCAGAAGAAAGAGAATAAACACATTTCTCGACATCACACCAACACTGTTAGGTAGCTTCCAAGTCTGCCTTCTGAGTCCACTCAATTTGCAATAAGCATCCTTTACCCTCTATCCATAATATGAGGATAACGGAAAACCAGTCTTGCTTTTATAAATAATAGTAATGAAAAATCCTAAGTCTGGAGAGCTCAAGTTCCTGGGTTTACTTTCACCAAACTTGGACAATTTTGGGCAGTAATTATCAAAGCCAGATTATTTTCAAAACTGTAACTATTGTAAATAAAATTCAAATGTAAAACTAGAAATTAAAATTTACGTTCTGCTTTAAAATTGTGAAGCCAACAAGAAGAAAAGGCACTTTCATAGTTTTACCCATTTTTAAGACACTGATAAGTCCTACAGAGTTTGTAGACATAAAAGAAAGATAAGGTTAGTTGCTATCTTGCTATAATAGCTTTTTAACACCAAGTACTTGTTAACGTCTGCCTTTAAAAAAGCAGAATATTGATATACAATGTGATCATTTATTTTTTTTTTTTTTAATTTTTTTTTCAACGTTTTATTGATTTTTGGGACAGAGAGAGACAGAGCATGAACGGGGGAGGGACAGAGAGAGAGGGAGACACAGAATCGGAAACAGGCTCCAGGCTCCGAGCCATCAGCCCAGAGCCTGACGCGGGGCTCGAACTCACGGACCGCGAGATCGTGACCTGGCTGAAGTCGGACGCTTAACCGACTGCGCCACCCAGGCGCCCCTGATCATTTATTTTTTACCCATAATGATTTTAGGTAATAATATCATTTCTAGTCTGTATGGATTTATTGAATTATATCCTCGTTTTCTTTATTGTCTTTTTAATAACTATACAAGGCAATTTGCTACCTATTTTTGAGGCACATAAGTAAGTCATTTGCTCTAACTGAGAATTGTCTTCCCTGATGCCTTTGTGATTACCATTCTCAAAATAACTGATTTCAATTCACCCCAGTTTTGCAGGTGAAAGTTCTTGCCCAACTTCTGAGTAAAAACATTTGCTAGTTTTGTCTCTTGTGTCAAATGTCCAGAGTAAGTCTTTTCAATATTTTTTCCTTTGCAAATTTCATCTTTCAATTACCAAATCAATTACTTTTTAAATCAACGTCACTGAAACTCACATAACAAAGCACAGTGGTTAGAACAGAGAAACATTCTGAAACAGATCTGGGGACAGTGATGAGCTGTCTAACTTGCTCTCATACACGGAGTGAGATCTAATGTGCTCCCTGCTGCTTCTGAAACTCTTTCTACTAAAACACATAGATAAAAATTAACATACATTTTCCTCATTATTTTTATCTTTTTCCAATTCTTATACTTTTCCAAAGGTGTGTGTGTGTGTGTGTGTGTGTGTGTGTGTGTGTTTGTGTGTGCGTGTATTCCTCCCCCCCCCCCACCCCGATTGCTTTAAAATAACGATCAAAGCATGCTCTGAACATAATTCTTCTCTGAAGAGCAAAGTACACAGACCAGAAAGCTTCCCTTCAGGAAGGAATTACTTTTTTTCTCCTAAAACTACCAGGTGCTACTTCTCTAAATATTTTGTATTGACTAAGGTATCTAGACAACGGGCCACAATATAATGAATTTAAAAGGTTAACCATCAGAGATAATATTAGATGAGAGTAAAAAGAACACTGGGTTGGGGTGAATGCCTCACGAATGGCAGTGTTCACACTCCTTGAACTGTCTCCTGGTGGCCAAGGTGTGGAGGAGACTGCCTACCCATCAGAACTACACCGGGGGAGGAAGGGTTGTGCAAAGTAACTGTGAACATTTAAGCCAAGCTCTGCAGAGCCTAAGTGCTATGCACATTTCACTTCTCCACAACTTAGTAAGGGTCAAGGCTCTCAGAAATCAAAGAAGGAAGAGGGATGCAGGACGTCAGATTTACCAATTCTTCATTTTCAAACTCCGAGTTATACTGTGCTCCTTCTTCGGTCACGGGTTTCTGAACGATGTTCCTGCAGACGAGCCAGATGGTCAGACTAGCAATGAACATCCCGATATCAGGCACAAACACTCTGATCCCATTGCCGGCATCAGCTCCCTTTAAGCTACAGAGGGAAAAAAAAGAGGGAGGAAATTTAGTTGTTTTTCTATTTCTATGGTTACACTATCTTAAAGTATTTCTGAATCTTCTTAATGAGTTTTAAAAAAGGGATCCTCAGTTTCTGCCTAGAAGGGACTGGAAAGCTTTCCCTCCATCTCAGAATCTTATATAATGTACTAAGATTCAGGAATGTTCCACGATTTCACTGGAGTTTCTGAAATACTATAAAGGATCCTAACCCAATTCTCACTCCTAAAACATGCTAATGATCCATATTGTTATTAAATAAGCCACATGTGCAGCACAGATACAGGTGTCTGCAATCTAGCTGAAGCACATACTAGCAGCTGGGAGATAGTTTACCTTAGACGTAAATCAAAGCTAGAGAAAAATAGAGAAAATGTTAAAGCAGTCCTTGAATGCAGGACCTCTTCATTATTTTGAATACTTAGTTGATTTTGTTTTCCATACTGTTCCAAGAAAGGTAGATCTAATATGTTTCTTCCTTCAACCTTGGAGAATGGACAGTGAACTTAGAATTGGAAGATTTGAGTTCAAGTGTAAAGCCTGACACTGACAAACTGTATTCACTGGGGGGTTTCCCATGGCCATGCATTCCTTCTCCATGCCAAAGAGATACTACTCTTTGCCTTCTTTATAGAAGTCAAATGAAAGTGATTCAATGTTTATCAGAGATAAACTCATTTAGGAACTAAGCACATGATCAAATACATACTGTATTCATTTATATTGTATGCATTATATATTTTGGTAAAAACATAAAATGTGGGGCGCCTGTGTGGCTCAGTTGGTTAAGTGTCTGACTTTGGCTCAGATCATGATCTCACAGTTCATGAGTTCGAGCCCCACATCAGGCTCTGTGCTGACAGCTCAGACCCTGGAGCCTGCTTCGGATTCTGTCTCCCTCTCTCTCTGCCCCTCCCCCACTCATGCTCTGTTTCTCTCTCTCTCAAAAATAGACATTAAAAAAAACATAAAATACAATAAAAAGCAAGACCCCATTGCCTAGAAATGATCGTTGTTAACATTTTGGTAAATGAAAGCATTGTTAATAATATCTACTACAACTGAGCAATTGCTCTGTATTAAGAGCTTGGTATATAGTATTTCATCCAACCAACCACCATATGGAGATAGGTATTATTATTTATCCTCCTTTTACATATGAAAACAACAACAACAACAACAACAACAACAACAACTAAGTCTCCAAAAGGTAAACATACTTCCCTCAAGTCAACACAGATAGAGAGAGAACAGAAGTATACTCAAGCTCCCTTTAGGACCAGATTTTATGTTCTCAACTACTGGGTTCTCGCATGTATATCTGCGTGGCTTTTCCTTCCAGTTTTCCTCTGTTTCTAGACATACATAGTGACGGTTTACAACACTAAGTTCATACTATATTTTGAAAATGATTAGCTCCTGTAATAGATCATTAATAGTTTTTCAACTCACTGATTACTTAAAAAAATTTTTTTTAACATTTATTTATTTTTGACACAGAGAGAGACAGAGCATGAACGGGGGGAGGGTCAGAGAGAGAGGGAGACAGAGAATCTGAAACAGGCTCCAGGCTCCGAGCTGTCAGCACAGAGACCGACACGGGGCTTGACCTCATGGACCGCGAGATCATGACCTGAGCCGAAGTCGGACGCTTAAACGACTGATCCACCCAGGCGCCCATCAACTCACTGATTATTTTTAAACATCACCATGTTCATGATCTGACAGCACTTAACTATTCCACTACTGCTGTACATTTAGAATGTTTCCATTTATTTGTCACTATAGCATATGTAAAAGTTAAGTGTTAATTACCTAAAGAATCTTCCCATCTAGGATCTCCCAGGAAAAAAAAAATCCTCACATCTTCTTTTTAAAGAATGGTCCAGAATAGGGCATGCCCCACATAAGCTTCTTTTTTTTATACATGGCTCTAAACCCTTCTGAATAGAGAAGCATGAGTAGTTAAGAGATCTCTTTACCTCCATAAATGAAACAGACATGATTGTGGCAGAGGTATTTAAAAATGGCAAATCCCTTTCATTTGGGGGAAGGGTAAGAGGATTTAATTAAGAAAACTTCACCCCAAACGAAACTTACAGCATGAGATCTAATGATTGATTTTATCTCAGGAAAAAGGGAGAGGTTTGTTGTATACTTTAAAAGTGATCAAATAGTGCAAACAAGAATAAGAATTAAAAAGAAAGAAGAAAGAAGGAGAAAGAAGGGGTCCAGGGGAGAGACCAGGAAACAAGGCCAGGCTCCAGGGGCTGTTTGGTGCTGTGTGGGGCTAAATTCCAGAGACCCACCAGTCCTAATCAGGGGGGTTTGGGGGAATAGATTATTATAGCTCTTTCCCGGGAAACACGTTAACTGTGGCATTTTATGAAGAGCACCAACCAAGCGGAGTTGAGAGGAAAAGAATTCTTTTTTTTTTTTTTAAACGTTTATTTCTGAGACAGAGAGAGAGCATGAACAGGGGGGGTCAGAGAGAGGGAGACACAGAATCCGAAACAGGCTCCAGGCTCTGAGCTGTCAGCACAGAGCCTGACGCGGGGCTCGAACTCACGGACCGCGAGATCATGACCTGAGCTGAAGTCGGACGCCCAACCGACTGAGCCACCCAGGCGCCCCGAGAGGAAAAGAATTCTTAAAGGAAAGGTAACAAGGATTCTAGGTCTGGCCTCAGCTGCTTCTTGCCTCACAGCACAGAGACCGGGAAGCCAGAGCAGAGCCTTATGCCTTTCCCACCTGTGGACTGCATTAAGTTCCCAGTCTGCAGTCACTTTGAGGCAACAGTCTCAGCTTTGTGTTTCTTGGTCCCCGAAGACACATTTCATAGCATACATACATCACGGGAGGAGATGAATGCTGTTTGCAAAAGCAATCACTCCACTCACTGTGATAGAATTCAGCTACTGGATCCAGGATTGGGCTGTGATCCCGATTTGCAATGAAATCATTCAGCCACAGAGGTGCTAACCTATTAACTACTACTCTTGGCTTGCTGAGTTAACAAAGCAGTGCATTCATACAACCGTTGAAGAAACAATGAAACTTCTGAAGAATCTGAAGAGCATGTACAACGAACAGGTCACAGTCTAATTGATATGTCATTTGGGGATCGTCTCATCAATCAAGTTTCCTTCTTCATTGTTTGGACAATGTAGTGGACCAGTGTCTACTAAAGTACGCTAATCAGAATGTTAGTCCCCAGAAATGCTGTGAATTGAATATAATAAGACGAAATAAAAGAAAACAAAGTGGTCAAATAAGTGTCAGAAAAAAATCACAGTGCATATTACTGTAGTAGAGAACTTGATAAGTTATGTAGCAAAACAAGAAATTTGAATTTACCTCCTTCTCTGTTTTTATCTTATTTTATTTTTCCTTCCTTTCCTCTATGTTCATCTGTTTTGTTTCTTAAATTCCACATATCAGTGAAATCATAGTGTATTCGTCTTTCTTTGACTGACTTATTTCAAATGAGCATAATACATTCTAGTTCCATCTACATGGTTGCAAATGGAAAGACTTCATTATTTTTGATGGCTGAGTAATATTCCATTGTATTCCTGAAATCCATACTACACTATATGTTAACTAACTTGAATTTAAATAAAACCTTGGAAGAAAAAAATTGATTTAGTTAAGACTCTGTTTCCCAAATTTATTTGACCAAAAATCATTTCTTAAAAGTTTTATCTAATACCTATTACATTTTACTGAACTGGTGTTCATGGAACAGGTCTTAGGAAATGTTGGGTTACAGTCTGCTTATTGGTCTAGATTTTTGGTTGAAATTAATAGATACTTTGGAAGCTACCCTAATGTGTAGCTAATCCTTATAAATTCGATTTTTAATAGGTCTCAAATGAGTTTAGAAGTCAGTGGCATCTCAGTCTCTTCTCACATCCAATTGTCTGACCAACCATCCATTGACTCCGTAAGTCATTGAAATTATGCAGCTGGAAGATAACTAGAAATAGTCCAGTCCTCCTCATCTTACAGACTGGAAGCCAACAAGGGGAAAGGTTAAATGACTGGCTCAACTTCTTACCTAGGGGCAGAGCACTTCTGTTCCAAGCTGTCTGGTGAGTACAGCCACCCCTCACCGCACCTGTCCTTGCTCGGATAGTCCGGCACCTGTCTTCCACCTAGTGCAACAGGCTCCTTTCCCCACACTGCTCAGAAAACGCCCCATTGAGGGTCACCAGTGATCTCCCAGCTATAAGGCCCAAATGACCCATTCTAATTCTTATCCTACTCCACCTCTGCACTGCACTTGACAAGCAAGATCAGCTCTTGCTGCCCTCAAATCTACTCGGTGTTCTCGCCTCTCTTTTCCACTTACCTACCTACCCATGGATGTTCTTGAAATCTCACACTGCTGGGAAATCCCACTCAGAAACACGGGGTGGGTTGTGCCCACCAGACTCTTCTTTTCTGCTCAAATATTGATGAGTCTGCAAGGTTCTACTCTTTAATTGTTTCTCTTTTAACTCTACATGGTAGACCTGGATGATGTATCTATTCCCCAGGCTCCAGTCGGCACCAACATGATGACTTACAAATCTACATACTCAGTCCTAACATGTCCCCTGAGACACACAAACAGATACCCATTTTCCTACCAGATATCTCCACTTCTACAGCTTTTAAAACTAAATGCTATCTTTATTCCAAAATCTGTCCTTCCAGTGATATTCCTCACCTTGAAAAAGGGTGCTGTTATCCATCCAGCAGCCAAGAGAGAACCTGGACCCTACCACTCTCTCACTGAAAACCTGGAGGTTCTGTCTCCATACTGTCTCTCTTACTGCCATTTTATTCCCACAGCTCAGTTCTGCTCGATTACTGGAATAGCATCCTTACTATTTTGTTTCAGGTTGTCCTCTCTGCAAGTCAGGTTTCCATATTGCTACCAGAGCTTAATTTTTAGAAGCATAAGGTCGAGCATGTCAACTGTGATGCCTACAGGAAAGGTCCATATCGCTGAGTGTGACATATGAGGCCTTCTGTGTTCTGGGCCTGGCTGCCCTAACTCTTGCTATGATTTCCTTGTACCTCAAATTCCATCCATCTTGAAGGCAAGCACCAGAATCTGCAAGTGTTTTCCCCTATGAGCTACTGTGCAATCTTTTCCCACAGGCAACAGTGGCCTTTCTCCCATGACACTTTTATATTCTGTTCATCTCTCAAACCCACTTCCCACATCTCCACTGTGAACCCCTTCCATCTCCCTTCCTGACCACTCCCTCCTTTAGAAGCCTGCCATACCTTGCACATACTCAATCATAAATTGTTTAACATTTTATGTCACTCGATTATTTACCAAAGGAGGGCTTCCTATCTACTTCCTCTCTGTATCTATATATAGAGATACATATATATCTATACATACATATACATATACATACATATACATATATATGTATATATATGCATGCATGTGTGTATAGATATATATGTATAGGTATGTATGTGCATATATGCGTGAATGTATCTATGTATCTATGTATATACATATGTATCTATATCTATATCTATATCTATACATACATACATATACATATGTATCTATATATATACATATATATCTATATATGTACATATCTATCTATCTATATATATACATATATATCTATATATGTACATATCTATCTATATATATATATACATATATACATATACTCTCTCTATATATATACATATGCATATATATGGTACAATGTACACACTGAATAAAAGCTGGCAGAATAAATGTTATCTCCAAATATTTACACTTTGCTTTGAACCACAGCGGTTTGTGCAAAGTACCGCTGAGGCATTAGATGAGATATTTTAGTTCATTTAGATAATTTCACTCAGGAAAAATAAAATACAAACCCAGACAGGAAGAAATGTCTCTTTGTCTGGGACTAGCTGGAGATCAGAAGCCCATGAGTAGTCTCAGTTACTTGGACACAAAGATGTAATTGTCAAAACTGGAAAATATAAGCCATGAAATATATACATGTGGTTTCGTCCAATACAAACGTTGGAGAAAACATTTCTAGAACAAGAGATAGGAAGTGCATCTAATGAACGTTAAATGGCTCAGTTTGGCAGAATTTGTCATTTGTTCATTTAAAAAAATATTTTTTAAGCATCTATCATGTGCCAAGTACTAGCCTGGCAATTGACTGTTGGTTTTATGAAGGTAGGTAAGGGGCATGATAAAGTCAGAGAGATGGGTTAAGGCTGGGCCCAGGGCTTGGACTTTTGGTAAAGAACCCACATAACCGGAACTACTGAAGGATTTAGAACAAAGGAGGAACATAATCACCAAGGAAACTGAGAGATCGCAGGAGAGATTGTGATTTGGTTGCAGGAAGTGGGACATGGAAGCCGTGTTTTCATGGCGGGTGTGATGTGTAGTGCAGAGGCGATATTTCATGCTGGAAGTCCCATGAAATTTGTGCCTGAGAGAGAAATCATGGCTGAAGGGATAGTTTTGAGAGTTTTCTTCCATGTGTGTTGGCTAAAGGCAATAGAATAAATTAGGTTGTCCACGGATGGGGCATTGTATAGAGTACATTTTTGTATAAGGCTCTCTAAACTAATTATAAGTATACATACAGGGCATGTAACAAAAAAGCAAATTGTATTTCAAATAAATTCTACATTTGAAATCAGGCTAACCATGTTTTGTGTAGAACCATTTTAATAAATTAACGAGATGAATAGATACATTTCCCTACAAAATGTTATCTTAGATAGTGTTGCTTTCCGGGCATACAATGATACTTTTCATATAAAAAAGCATACACTAGACTGCTTAAAACACCATGTTCTCTTAAAAAGGCAAACATTTTCTTTCCAATCGTGCTATAGTCACATTGATCTTATTTGTTGAGAGTGATTTTACCTCTTGACAAGGAATTGAGGGGGCGCCTGGGTGGCTCAGTCAGTTAAGTGTCCGACTTCAGCTCAGATCATGATCTTGTGAGTTCGAGCCCCGTGTCAGGCTCTGCGCTGACAGCTCAGAGCCCGGAGCCTGCTTCGGATTCCGTATCTCCCTCTCTCTCTACCCTTCTGCCACTCACACTCTGTCTCTGTCTCTCAAACCAAACCAAAACAAGCCAAAACACGTTAAAAAAAAGTTTTAAAAGAAGAAAAGCAAAGGAATTGAGGAAGCTGAAAATTGGGAATAACCTGCATATCCTTCAAGAGGAAAATGAATTGGTTACATTAGTATGCCTCCACAAAATAAAATACTATAAATGAATAAACTAGAGCAAAAGTGTGTGTGATGGATCTAAATAGGGATATATTATCTCACAAACATAACGTGGAACAAAAAAGAAGAAGCAAAAGTAGAGAATCCAGATCACTTAGGGATCCGTGCATAAAGAATGACATGAAAATGACAAATACTTATTTCTGGGCAGGTAAGAGGGGTATCATAAGCTATTATATAAATACCAATAATAAAATATTGGTAATGCTCAAGGTCTTAAACTGGTTGAAAGCTAGTTGGTAGGTACAAAAGTTTATCTTTAATTCTTCACATTATTTTTAAAAGTTGGAATAGTCATACTGCCTAAAATTCCTTGTGTAGAACATATGTGAAAAACATGAAGGCAATTACCTTGGCTGGAAAAGATAATGACTTTTATTGAGGTAAAACTGCCACATAACATATTAATTTCAGGTGTACAATAAGTTGATATTTGTACATACTACAAAGTGATGACAGTAAGTCTAGTTACCATCCATCATCATACAGTTGACCCCTCTTTATCCTTTTCGTCCGCCTCCGAACCTCCTTTCCCTCTGATAACTACCAATCTGTTCTCTGTATCTATGAGTTTTGTTTTGTCTTGATTGTTCATTTGTCTTGTGTGTTCATTTGTTTCGTTTTTTTAAGATGCCACATGCAAGTGAAATCATATGATATTTGTCTTTCTCTGTCTGACCTATCTCACTTGGCACAATATCCTCAAGGTCCATCCATGTTGTCAAAAATGGCAACATTTCCTTCTTTTTTATGGCCAAAAAGTAATCCATTATGTGTGTGTGCATGTGTGTGTGTGTGTGCGCTCGTGTGTGTCGTATTTTTATCCATTCAACTATCCATGAATGCTTATTTCCTTACTGTTGGCAATGAACACAGGGGTGCATATGTATCTTTTTAAATGAGTGTTTTCATTTTCTTTGGATAAATACCTCAAAGTGAATTAGCTATATCTAGATCATATGGTAGACCTATTTTTAATTTTTTGAGGAGCCTCCATACTGGCTTTTACAGCGGCTTTATCAATTTACTTTCCTACCTACAGTGTAGGAGGGGTCCCTTTTCTCTAAAACCTCTTCAACACTTGTTATTTCTTGTCTTTTTGATAATAGCCATTCTAACAGGAGTGAGCTGGTATCTAACTGTGATTTTGATCTGTATTTCCCTGACGATAAGTGATACTGAACATGTTTTCATGTGCCTGTTGGCCAGCTGCATGTCTATTTTGGAAAAATGTCTTTTTAGATCCTCTGCCCATTTTTAAAAATTGGATTGTTTGGGTTTTTGCTATTGAGTTATTTGAGTTTTATGTGTTTTGGATATTAGCCCCTTAACAGATATATGATTTGCAAATATCTTCTCCTATTTAGTGAACTGACTTCATTTTGTTGATGGTTTCCTTTGCTGTGCAGAAGTTTTTTTGTTTTGTTTTGTTTTGTTTTGTTTTGTTTTGTTTTCCGATGAAGTCCAACTTGTTTAGTTTTGCTTTTGTTACCTTTGCTTTTGGAGTCAGATCCCAAAATTCAACAATAAGATGGAAGGAGCTCATGTCCTATTTTTTTTCCCTAGGAGTTTTATGATTTCAGGGAATAGTGACCAATTGATGCTGTAATGACCATGATTGTATTTGGTCTGACTCATTAATCAAATTTAATCGCCATCCTTCCCATCAAGGTGCAGAGAAATAGTGCAGCATGTGGGTATTTCCATGGGCACATGGAAATTTTTCTAAGTTTCAGATTTCCTCATCTACGAAATGATTTTTCAGGGTCTTCCGAACTCTAAAATTTCATTCCAACTAGAAAAATCCAAAATAAAGAGGCAGTGGAATTGAGATGGGACTGGGAAAGAAGAAAAATGGTGAAGTTTCAGTATTGCTGAGAAGAAACATCCAGATACAAAAGCAACCACAGTCACCTCCAGAAGTTCAAGAAGAATAATTTAATTTGTGCAACTCCTTTGGGGAGGCAAGTCCTTCGGTTCAGAGTTAGTAGAAAGGTCAGCTTCAATTGAATTCCAATAGATGATTAAAATATCAGATGAGCATTATTTAAATGAATACAAGCTATAAATACGGTTTACCTTGTTCTCTAGTGGCCTCTGAAGTTCACACGCTAGCAGTCAGACTTTTGATTTTCTTAAGCTTAAGTACTCTGACGTCCATCAGTCTCTCAGATTTAGTAAACCACTTTAAGAACAGAGTGAATGTATATCTAATAGTAAAACCTTAATGTGAAATATAAAACTCTGATTTCAATGATTTCCCACATATGTCTTGAAAATATGGATGGAGGCTATCTCTTTATTGAATATATGATTTCATACAGCAAGTCACATAAACCAAAACCAATAGAGTTGATGTCAATGAATCAAGGTATAGATGAGAAACTCTGGAAAGAAATGTACCACTTTTTGAGAATCACTTTCAGTATCCAAATCAAGGAATTCAAATAGAATTCCACAGTTATTGATGACTGGAGAATCCAAATAGCTCATTTCTGTGAACTTTGAAACCTTTTCTACCCTAAAATAGCAATTGCATACCAATTTCTAATATCCTAAAGGTATGAGCTGATGCTGGATTTTCAGGATTTTTTTTTTTTTTTATTAGTGGCAAGATTTTTGTGAGCACCTTAAAGGTGAAACAGTACTCGAATATTTTGATCCACTTATCTGACAAGTTGCTACTTTCTATTTGGAACACACACATTTCCCTCTCATGTAAGTGTGCGGATGGCTTTTCACTTCTGTTATTTATGAGGCAGAACGTCAGTTAAGAGAATCCTAAGGTTCTTGCTTTGATGGAGGGCATTCACAAAAGGGTAGGGAAGGAAGGGTAGGGTTAGGTGACTGTCAAATCATTTGTCCTTATGTACTTAGCTGTTCAGGAGTGTGCTGGAGCTGGCTGGTTCCAGCTGTGTTCAGTGACGATGTATTACTGGCTTGAAACTGACTACAGTATGAGTATTTACATCATGGAAGTTGGCAAATGCTGCCAATAGTGCACTTTTCCCCCAGAGAGCTGGTTGTTCCACATTTACCGGTACACCACTGCTGCTATCTAAACACTAATAGGTATTTACCCAAAGAATACAAAAACACTAACTCAAAGGGATACAGGCACCCGGTGTTTCTAGTAGCATTATCTACAATACCCAAATTATGGGAAGATCCCAAATGTCCATCGGCTGATGAATGGATAAAGAAGATGTGATTTTTATATATATCTATGTGTATATATATATATATTATATTAATACATAATATTAGTATATAATAACAGTTAATACATTAATATATAATATTAATAATTAATGCATGATATATAATAACATATTATATAATATATAAGTATATTAATATAATAATATATTATTCTATAATAAAATTATATTTATATAGAGTTATTATTCTGTATAAAATTATTTAATTATAAATCTTTTAAATTTCATTTAAATTTAATTTTTGTAATAATTAAAATTTATTTATAAAATCATATAAATAATATATAAATTATGTAATATATTAATATAATATAATATATATTATATAATTTATAATTAAATAAATTATAATTATAATTAAATAATTAAATTATACAATGATATATAGTTAAGTTTAGATAAATAAATTATATAACTGAATATAGTATTATATTATGTAATAATACATATTATTACATAATATATTATATTAATATGTCATAATATATTAGTAAATTATATTAATATATCATATATTAATATATTATATTATATTATATTACATTATATATTGTATAATACTATGTTATTTTAATATATATTGTATTGATACACTAATATATATTACATTAATATGTATTATATATAATGTAATATTACTCAGCCATAAAAAGGAATGAAATCTTGCTATTCACAACCACATGGATGTAGCTAAGTGAAATGAGTCAGAAAAAGACAAACCATATGATTTCACTCATGTGGAATTTAAGGAAAAAAAAATGACCAGCAGGGGGAAAAAAGAGAGAGGCAAATCAAGAAACAGACTTCTAACTATAGAGAACTGATGGTTACCAGGAGGGAGGTGGGTGGGGGTGATGGGTTAAATAGGAGATGGGGATTAAGGAGGGCACTAGCTGTGATGAGCACCTGGTGTTGAAACACTAACCTGTATGCCTGAAACTAATATTACACGGTATGTTAACTAAGTGGAATTCAAATAAAAGCAAAAACACTACAACAAAATCCAAAATAAAACAACCCCCCAAAACAGACAATAAAATGCACTCCTTTTGCCACATGACTCTCATGGGCAATATTCTAAAAACTACCCTAAAACTTAGCATCAGATCCAAAATCCTCTCCGTGAAGTTCAAGTTTCCCTATCTTTAATCTGATTTCTGGTTCCTCCTGAACTTGTGACCTTCCTCAAGGGGTCTTACCATCCTATGACAAGGACATATTTCTTCCAACTTCTGGACCTTCGCTGATGCAGTTTCTATCAGCGTGAATTTTCATCCGCATCTTCTGCACTTGTTCCAATCAAAACTCACGTGTGTGCTCTTTTGACCTTGTTGATAGAAGCCTCTGTGTAACTGATCATACATTCTATCCACTGGTCTCACTTCCTGTCCACTCCTCATGCATTTGAGAGCTCCTCATATGCCTCCTGTTTATTGATTTTGTGGCCACAAAAAGGCTACCACCAAGGCAAGGTCCTGGTGAAACCCCCTCAGAAATCATTTCTTATGGTTTATCAAAAATATTGATAAAAATGCAGTGACCAAGAACTTCCTCCAGCTGTCCTCTATTCCTTGCTGGGGAACTGCCGATGCCCGCCTCTTGGATTTGTCTTCTTCTTACTTACTTTGTCTGAGCCCTCAGAGGATAGTCTGTCCACCACCACCACCACTAAATCCTATAGATCACTGTTTGGAGTCTCCACGTCATGTATTCATAACAAAGGAGAAAACTCCGTCATAACATTCACAAAAACCAGAACTGCACCACCTGGAGCATATCCCGAAGTGGCTTGCCTTCCAAGTTGAAAACAAAGCACTGGTCACACTGTCCAGCTGGTGAGCTACCAGGTTCTGGTGGAGGTGGGGCTACAAGGATAATATTAAAAACAATCAGAGGTCTTCATCCTGAAACCACACTGGCAGTAAACACAACGTGCCACATCAGAGGTTCCCCCTTGTTTGAATTCCCGTGTTGAACAGCTTGGGGAAAATGAACTACAATTAATTTTGTTGGAAAGAAAGTAAGACATGTGATGCGTGGCTGCAACCAAGTAGCTCATTTATTGTCTTGATAAACACTGGATCCAAAAAAAAGCAAAAGGCTTTGTGTGTCACTACGGAAAGCTAACACGGAATAAAGAAAGCAGCATGAACTTTGGACTTAAAGACCTTGAAGTGAACCCCATTCCTGTTAATTTAATTCAACAAATATGTATGAGTATGTATCAGCTCACAGGCATTTTGCCAGGCCCTAGGCAGAGAAAGACACTGCGCCTGGCTGTAGCAAGTAAGAAAGGCCGGTAGGAGGCCAATAAACTCCTAAAGATGGGTGAAGTCAATATTATCAATATTACCCATGTGTAGAAGTGTCAGCAAAAAGAGGGAACGATGGGTGAGCTCTATTTGTCAAGGAGGCAACAGGGGCTGCTCCCTCGGTTGAACGTCTGAGATGGGTTTCAAAGGATGTCTCAATTAGTATGGTGTGTCTGGGGAATTCCAAGAAAATTCATTTTGTTGTGATCTAAAAGATGAGAATGAATGGTGGGAGAAGGTCTTGAAAGGTAGCAGGATCCAGGCCAGGAATGACCTTGAATGTCATTTGGACGTTCATATGTCAATGGCAAGGCATGTGCCGAGGTTATTGGTCAATATTTATAAGCCACTTGCTTTTTAATGTTTATATATTTTTGAGACAGAGAGAGACAGAGCATGAACGGGGGAGGGTCAGAGAGAGAGGGAGACACAGAATCTGAAGCAGGCTCCAGGCTCTGAGCTGTCAGCACAGAGCTCAACTCGGGGCTCGAACTCACGGACCGTGAGATCGTGATCTGAGCCAAAGTCGGACGCTTAACTGACTGAGCCACCCAGACGCCTAAGCCACTTGCTTTTATATGTACATATAGGCAAGTTGTTTAATTTCTCCGTTTCCTAAATTATAAAAGAAGAGAACCGGATATCTCCATCTGTGTCACCCCTTCTCTCTGCTCCACTGAATACTTCACCCAAATGAGGGCTCTCTCCCGCGTTACCACCATGCATTCTTCCCATGCAGAAATCAGCACCGACATGCCACTATCCAATGACCACCCCGTTCTTATTCCACCAAATGTCCTGACAGTGCCTTGTCCTCCTCTGGGGCCAGGACCCTCCCCAGGCACGGGAAGTGCATGTAGCTGTCATGTCTCTTCAGTTTCCTCCCATTTGGAACAACTTCTCGGTATGTCATTCTTAGTCTTTCATGATCTCGACAGTGGATAAGTACAGTCTTCATTATGTAGGATAACCCTCAATGTGTCTCATGCTTCTTGTAAAAAGTACCACAGAGATGATGCTATCTGGTCTCTGTGTACCAGAGGCACGTGATTCCACCATATCCCACCTGAGTCATTTGGTTGGGCCACTGTTGCCATTTTCCCTTTTGTACTCGACTCATATTTTGTGGGCAGATATTCCAAAATTACAAAAACCCCATTCCTTGTCAAACCTCCATCCCCCAACCTCAACCCTCATCAACATCTCCTGCCAGGATCAACTACCATTATGATGGCTGCCAAAGCTGGTTAGCTGCGCCTGTACTTAATTGCCGTTCCGCTCCAAGCAAGCCCTCCCCCCTTATCCCCAATTAATTAATTACTTAGCCAACTGACATCAGAGTGGACCCAAGAATTCCACATTGTATTTTGAAACTACCATTATTTATTTTGAGGCTCAGACTGCCCCTGAGCTGGAGAGTCCCTGGAAGCCGGCCCCTGTGATGTCCTTATCGTCCATGAAGCATTTTCCAACTTTCTGACACAGTGAGGTTTCAGGCCCGTCCCCTATTTCCTCTTCTTCCACCCTTTCTACTCTCTGGTCCCCAGAGAGCCCTGTTTTCTCTTAGTGGAACATGGTATTCAGAACTGGGTTCTCAGAGGTCTGGGTGCTTGGCCATTGTTTCTGGGCTATCCCACTCGACAGGGTAGGAAACAGGTGTATTTAACACACAAAAATGTACATTGATTACGATTTCTACATCTTTGTGTGCATATACATTCTTAAAAGACTTGAATCCATTCTGATACGTTCCCTTTCAATTTCACACCTCGGGATGTTTTCTAGTCTCTGCCTTCCCTGTTTCATATTTTTTTCATGTTTATTTATTTTTGAGAGAGAAGGAGAGACAGAGCATGAGCAGGGGAGGGGCAGAGAGAGAGGGAGACACAGAATCCAAAGCAGGCTCCAGGCTCTGAGCTGTCAGCACAGAGCCCGATGGGCTCGAACCCACGAACCACGAGATCATGACCTGAGTGGAAGTCAGACGCTTAGCCGACTGAGCCACCCAAGTGCCCCTTCCCTGTTTATAAGTCTTTGCTCAGATAGTGAGAAATTTGGCTCTCAGTGCGCTTTATATGTTTAGTTATATGCTCAATCATTTTGTTGTTATTGTTGTTGTTTAATGGAACTAATTTCCAAACCACACCAGCTGCCTCATCCACCTGCAGCTATGTAATCCCTGGTACAGGGTCACTTTTTTATACTGGGGACACTCCCTCCAGTACCTCCATACAACCTGCTCCCCAGGTCCTGGCTTGCCCACACCCACACTCCAGCAGTTAGCACTTCAAGGCAGCCCTTCACCCCTAAGGGCACACTCTGTGGCAGTAACATTTAAATGCTTGATTGCAAAGGGGGAGAAGGAAAGATGGGGAGGCCGGGAAAGACGGGAAAGGACCCTGCTGATTCCTGATATGGGGCAGATTTAAGAAAAGACAACAGGGAGGAGAGAAGTGAAACGCATCTGGGGCAGCACCTATGCACATAGGTACTTCCGTTGGGCAATGCCCTGGGTTCCAATCTAGCGCCCATGTTCTTTCAGTTTCCCCCACCCCCTAATCTGAGCCTTGCCTACTGAATAAAGTACCACTGAGCAATGTTTGAGGAAAACAGCAGCAAATTATTCTAAGCCACAGCCTATTAATAGAGTAGTTTGGTTAGGTCAGACTGAGAAATCTTTGTGTTTTGATAATGAATTGTTTTCAGGCTTTGGACCAAATGCTTGACCCCTCCGAGCAATCAAATATGACTGTAATGTCTCTGCAGACTGGAGACATTAATGCTGAACATTAACAGTATGGTTTCCGAAGACCACAGTTAAAGGTATTTAGAATAACAATCTGCAGTTTAGGGTAACCTCCTAGCTGCTGGGTTGTGCTGCCTCAACTTGGTTAAGGTGGGGCTGCTTCTGGAATCCTGACCCTTCAGAGTTTTGAATCAGAAATGTCCCAGGAGATACCTGTGTGTGAGCTGGAGGGTGCAAGAGAAGCAGGGCCGCTGTGTCCCAGGGCTTCTCACAGTTGGATGAGGTGACAGACGAGTGGAGAGGTGTCATGCAGGAGTCCTTCACCCTGGCTCTCCTCCACTCCACACCCAGCCCTTCCTCCTGGAAACTGGCCCCTCAGGTCAAGCAGACCAGGCCCAGCACAGACTGTGGCTGCACAGACAGAGCTTCCCATAGGCCTTTCCAGAAGCTTCCCACCAGGTCCCACTTCCAGTCCTGGATGTGCCCACTCCTCAGACGCACTGGCTCACCTCCATCTTTCCCGTCAGAACTTCGCTTCCCTGGCTCCGCCCACAACTTATACAGTCTCGTTCCTGGAACAAATTCTCTGTCGTATCACAGAGCAGCTCTGGTGCCCCACAAAAGCCCTGAGTGGCACATTCCTGCTATAATTCTCTTGTGGGCTTGCAAAGCTCTCTTGAGTTACTGCAAAATGGGGACCAGGCAAAATCTACTCTGGAGGTCAGGGATTCACTCTACGTTATTGGAGGATCCACAGCCTTGGGGTCTCCATTTGCTTGATCTCAGGTGTGAGGATGGCACATCTCATCCACATTTCTGAGGCAGGGAGACTCTCATTCGTCAGTGTGACACTCTTCAAATGCCATGAGTACAAGCATTTGTCACTGTTGTAATGTCTCCCAGTAAGCAGCTAAAAGAGGGATTAACTTCCACTAATTTGCTGCCAGCTTTCTGTATATCATGCTGGGCCTCACCCTCCAGCTCAGTGTTGTGTTTTGCTTTGTTTCGTTTCCAACTGTAGGTCGTGACTAATTCATTTATTAGCAAATACACTGAGTGGTCATCAATCAGCATTTTCTTTTTCGTGAAGCAGGAGAATGAAACGGAACAAAAATATAGGAGCATACTGCATGGGGTAAGAGCGGCCATTGTTTTTTGAAATTTCATATATTTGCGTTGTATTGGACCATTGGCATAAGGGTACTAGCGTGGTCACAGGAGAAGAAGTTTGAAAAGGATTCTCTAGCACATTCCGTCAAACAGGTGGGGCGGTTGTATAGGGCACAGCACAGATAAAGATGATACCCAGGTAGAGAACAGATGAAAATAACACAAATCCTCTCTCCAAATCTCTTGGAGCCAAATGTATTTCGAAATTCATACTGTTCCAGACTTAAGAGAGGCCCCTCTTACTGTATGATTTAGTGCTGGCAGCCGGCACTGGGGCTGTGGCCTGATCCAAACACACACGCCTGGGACAAGCCACACTAACTGCAGTGGTCTCCCCTTGGCTACCAGGTGCGTTCAGGTCAGGTTAGGCTTTTCCATCAACAAATTAGACTCAAACGTTAAGTTCCCAGGCATTTTTGAATTTGAGGTTGCAGGTAAGGGCTGCGGATCTGTACTCTACCAAATTAAAGCAAACTAGGAGTACTAAGCTGTAAAACAAATCAAAATTGTTCCAGGTAATCACGTGAGTTTAAAAAAAAAAGAAAGAAACTCTGAAGTTTTAACTGTCAAAAAAGTGTACCCATATAGATTCAAAACCATGAAAATATAAATCTATAAAGCAAAGATTAGAGCGTGCTGGTCTACCGCAAATAGAATTGCCGAAGAGTATCTCTAAATATACTTCCCCATGCAGTTAAAATGTGATTTAGTTTTCAAAAGTTTGTTCAGTAAGCATTTTGAGTAATGCAGAATTCATTAACTGGCAGGCATACTGAAGGCAAAATAGACAAATTAGAGACTCCCGGAATAAGAGAAGCAAAAATATATAGTCACACAAAGACCTAGATGCAAATGTTTTTAACAGCTTCATTCATAATCACCCCAAACTAAAAACAACCCAAACGCCCACCAACTGGTCAATAGATACTTCTGATCTATGCAACGATCTATACAATGGAATGCAATTAGCAATAAAAGAGAATGAAGTACAGATACTTACAACTCTGTGGATGAACCAAAAAAAGCATTATGCTAAGTGAAAGAAGCAGACACAGGAGGCCACGTGCTCCATGAGTCCATTCATAGGCCAATGTGGAAAAGATAAAACCACAGAAAGAAAAATCAGATCAGCAGTTGAGCAGGGAGAGGGCTGACTACAAAGGGGGCAGAAGGAGACTTTCCTGAGATGACGGAGATGTTTTGTATCTTGAATGTGGTGGTGGGTACATGATGTATCTGTTTGTGAAAGTCACAGAACTATACCCTGAAAGGGGGGGTGAATCTCACTGAATGTAAATTATACCTCAGTAAACCCAATAAGAGAGAGAAGAGGAGGGAGAGAGAGATTGAGACTGACAGAGAGCGTGAGAGCAAGCTGGACTAATCCAGTATGAAATGACAAAGGCAATCTAGAATGACCTATGAGGACTCAAGACGAAAACCAACATCTGAGACAAAGGAAAGGAAGAAACGCTGCAACCAAACTAAGCAAGCACTCGGTACAACTGGCATTTTTTAAACAAGCTGCATCTGTAAATCTGTTAACTGAATGACACAGAAAATGTACTGAATGGTAGCCATTGCTCTGTGACGTCTCAACATTCAACAAGAAAGATGGTCCCAAAGGTCCTTGAGCATTTTGCTACTGTACTTCCACAGAAGCTGTTCATCGGCTGCTTCTCCCAGGGGGTTTCCCTAATAGAAAAATTTATGGCAAGGATAAAATTAACACTGCTGGATGCAGAGGAAATGGTTTCTTTTGTGCATCTCTTTGCTCGAAATTCTGGGAAATTATGTTCAAACAGTCCGAGACCTATTACCAAATCCCCGATTTATGGGATTACAGCTAGGTTATTGAGAGACTTTCTCCTAAACAAAGATTTAGTATTCTTATAAATAAATAAAATCAACACTCTTCAAGTGACCTGTGGCCATTTGTAAACCTACAAATCTGAACACCGGGTGCTTCTCTCCTGTTTTCAGGATACGAGTCTTCTGCCCCAGCCAAGCCAGACTTCTCAGCAGTGCTCCTACAGGTCACGCCTACCCCATCCTTGTTGCTGTCACTGCCCCTCCCAGACTCTCCCTTCACCCACTGCAACTACTAACTAACCCCCATGATTCATCACGATGTAACCAGCGTTCCACGTTAGGTCTCTTCCTTTGAGTCCAGACCCATGGTGTCTCCACTTGGGTTCCTTGATACGAATGCAAAAGCTGTCCTGTTGATATTGTCCAACGGTCAACTTCGGGGCAGCTATTTGAGAATGAGTGAACAGTTCAGAATGAGGCCATTTCTTATGTTTCTTTCCTACCCTCTTCATGCCTGCCTCAAGGCTGGGTATGAAGTATTTATTTAATTAACACCTTTATCACACTGTACAAGAAATCATCATTTTTTAGAGTTGATAACTTTGGTGGGACTGGATGTTCAATAACAGCTCATTGTTTATGCTGTAATGAAGTTCTCATTTTACCATGCAATTCAACAAGCACTTCAATTCAGTATTTTTGAGTGCTTAGCCACTGTGATGGCTCTAGAGCGTCCTTCTAGAGCGTGTTTTAATATTATGTGTCTACAGATTTCAGTATCCCTTCCTTCAGTATCCCTTCAGCCATCCCTACAGATGGCTCTAGAGCGTGTTTTAATATTATGTGTCTACAGATTTCAGTATCCCTTCCTT